>NC_069504.1:323486738-324086738 GCF_027579735.1 Bombina bombina
ATCAGACCGCTGCTTGATAAATACTGACTGAAGGTTCTCTTGTGAGAACCAGCAGTTATATGGGGCGAACGGCTTGATAAATCAAGCCCTAAGTGTTGCTATAGTTCCCTCCACACCCAATTCCTCTCATAATCTCTAGGGTGCGTGTTTCTGATGTAAGTTAAAACATTTGTGGTGTCTTAAAAAAAAAAAAGTCACAACCTATCAAGGAAGGTAAGTGACAACTATTAGTATAGTAATTAAAGTTATTTTTTTAGCCCCAAAAAAGTAAATGTCATGCAGAATATCAATATTATTAATATTTCATAAATTGATCAAATCTAATTTTAAGATAAAATAAAAACATACACAGAAAACATATAAAGAGGCAATAATAGTGCAATCTCTAGATGTTCTGAAAAAGATTGTTCCTCAAGCTCATCACAAACACTAAATGCTGACACACACGCACACACACACATATATATATATATATTTACACACACATATAGCTCCACACCGCCCCAATCCCTCTTCTCATCTTTGTGCTTCCCTTTTTCTGATGTAATTTTACAAATTTGCAGTCTCTTTTAAAATAAAATAGCATATCAAGGAGTGCAAGAGATAACTCTGAGTATACAAAGTAAAGTGAGTTTATATCCCAAAAAGGTAAATGTCAGTCACAGAATATTCATATCATTAATAATTCAAATTACATTTTTAGATAAAATTAAATATATATATATATATATATATATATATTTATTTTAAAAAGAGAAATTCTGAAGAGGTACAGAGAGTTAATCACAAGACAGTGTATGCATCTTGTTAAATGAGTCACACACAAAAAAATGCTTAAGGCACTCAAGCTCAAAAGAAACACTTGGAACAAACACGCACACACACACATATATATACTGTATATTTAAACATAAAAAAGAAAAAAAAACATTTATACACACATATATAAACACACACGTTTACACAAAAACATATTCATAAAACACACATACACATACGCATATATTTATTTACACACACACACACATTTACACACACACACACACACATTTACACAAAAGCATATTCATCAAACACACATATACATTTAAACAAAAAACACATACACATATATTTATTTACACACACACACACACATTTACACAAACACACACATTTACACAAAAACATATTCATAAAACACACATATACATTTAAACAAAAAACACATACGCATATATTTACACACACACACACACATTTACACAAACACACACATTTACACAAACACACACATTAACACAAAAACATATTCATCAAACACATATACATACGCATATATTTATTTACACACACACACACATTTACACAAAAGCATATTCATCAAACACACATATACATTTAAACAAAAAACACATACACATATATTTATTTACACACACACATTTACACAAACACACACATTTACACAAAAACATATTCATAAAACACACATATACATTTAAACAAAAAACACATACGCATATATTTACACACACACACATTTACACAAACACACACATTTACACAAACACACACATTAACACAAAAACATATTCATCAAACACACATATACATTTAAACAAAAAACACATACGCATATATTTACACACACACACACACACACACACATTTACACAAACACACACATTTACACAAAAACATATTCATAAAACAGACATATACATTTAAACAAAAAACACATACGCATATATTTACACACACATTTACACAAACACACACATTTACACAAAAACATATTCATAAAACACACATATACATTTAAACAAAAAAACACATACGCATATATTTACACACACACACACACACATTTACACAAAAACATATTCATAAAACACACATATACATTTAAACAAAAAACACATATGCATATATTTACACACACACATTTACACAAACACACATTTACACAAAAACATATTCATAAAACACACATATACATTTAAACAAAAAACACATACGCATATATTTACACACACATATTTACACAAACACACAAATATATATTCATAAATCACACAAACACAAAACATTAACACACAGATATTTACACACACACACACATTTACACCAAAGAACCCACAGAGATTAATACACACACACATATATTTACACCAAAGAACCCACAGAGATTAATACACACACACACACACATATATTTACACCAAAGAACCCACAGAGATTAATACACACACACACATATATTTACACCAAAGAACCCACAGAAATTAATACACACACACATATATTTACACCAAAGAACCCACAGAGATTAATACACACACACACACACACATATATTTAACAAAAGAACCCACAGAAATTAATACACACACACATATATTTACACCAAAGAACCCACAGAGATTAATACACACACACATATATTTACACCAAAGAACCCACAGAGATTAATAGTGTGTATTTTCTGAAAATATATATGTATTTTTACAAACACATAGATATTTTCATAAAATACACACTATCACATACTCAGAATAACCCACACACTAGCTTTACTCATCATCATTATTCTAACACTACGTGTTTTTTTTGTTTTTTTTTAAATTTCACCATCCAGGACAAGCTACCCAAAGCCCCATCACAGAGAGTAAGTGAAATATCAATAGGGACTCGCTAAGTGGTGTTATAGCCCCCTGCCCCCAATCCCTCTAATCATCTCTGGGGTGCATACAAATAAAAATGTCACTACCTATACAAGGAGGCAGGAGGGAAAGTGACAGATCTAAGTATAGAAAGAAAGTTTATAGCCCAAAAAAGTAAATGTCAGACAGAAGAGCAATGTTATTAATTTTTCATAAATTGATAAAGCATGATGTTTAGACAAAGTAAAAACATACAAAGGTAATATTCTTATGGTGCTCAATATCATCACAAACACTAAATGCTGATAAAACACACTCATATATTTATATACACATACACACGGTCACATGCACAGAATAACCCACAATATCACCATATTCACTCACATACAATCATAAGACAGCTAAAGTGTACAGTCAACCTCTCCTTCACATAATCGGGACCTCATCTCTTCCCCCTCCTGCCTGGTAACGGAGGTAAGTGAAGGAAAAGCACATCTGGGAGGTTAATAAATAGTGCTAACCCCCGCAATACAGGTAATGATTTTTTTTTTTTTTTTTGCAAAAATCTGGATTTTTAGTTGCTCAAAGTCCCCATTACAGACGCAAAGCTAAATATGTTGCAGACCCTACTAAGTGGTCTTAAAGCTGACCCATCCATGATCCCTCTCTTCATCTATGACGGGGTAAGTGTTTCTGAAGGTAAACTAAAAGATTAGGGGGTTCTGCTAGGTATCTGCAGACCACTGATAATGGATATGGGCAGATTGTGTAGCGCACAGAGCTAATGGGCAGATTGTGTAGCGCACAGAGGACACGGAACGATAATGTTAACTAAAATTACAGGGGAATAATTTGAATGATACACTCAAGATGTCCACATTGCGCATGCGCAAAATATTGTGTGCGCGCTATAAAAGTTATTTACGAGTCAATGCTAATTGGACTAAGCATAAGATAAACAAATAATACCAAGCAGTGGGCGGAGCCTTGCGGACATTTTAGATTGATGAATACGATTTTTTTTTTACGTTTTAAGCAACTTGGAGCCTGCTGCAGAAGGATAGACCAAGTACATCAGACATGATTTAAGAGTTTGGTCAGGTATGTACCCATTATTGTAGGGTGTAGACTGTCCCTTTAACTTCTATTTGTTGCACCCACATAAATGTTTGAATATCCACATTTAAGAAAGACATTGTATAACCAAATTTCAAAATGTTAGACTGTTGGGGGTAATATGTGTAAACCTTTCATTCTATTTATTTGTTGTCTTCAGGTGATCTTTTACAGGCTAATTTGACATATACCCCAATGTATTATTAGGTAGGCCTTGGCCATTTCAATCTTCTCTCCCTATCTGGGTCCAGTAATATACAGCACCCTATGGCATCTCATTAACACACTATTTTATTTCAGGATTGTAGAAAAGATTGAAGCAGTTAGAACTTAAGCCACAATCTCCTACACATAGGGCACAATGATTTGACTAATATTAGGCCCTTGAATGTCTCGTAGTGTGGGTAAAGTTTCTTGAGTGGTCGTTCCACCTCATTGTGTTTTGGTGGTGTACTGCCGGCGGCCGGGGCAGCGCACCACAGACATATTTAAACTACCACTATTCTCACATTAGTAGACTATGGCCCGCTTATAAGTTTGAAGGATACCCTGATTACTCACAGTCCCCACTGATACTGAAGTGGTTTATATACATATAGACTTAGAAAAGCTATATGCCCTAGCCTACCTGTACTTATGATTGCGTAATAAGATGATCTTCTATGACAGTAAGTTGTTGCTTTCTCTTTCTAGTGCTATTTACACTTGCATCCTGCTCTAGTTGACCTTTCTAGACTACCACTAAGGATGGTTCCCTTCTCATTGTACTATTTCATTTTAGATATTGGGTCCAAAAGTGGCCCTTTCCCTCTTTTTCCCTTATATTCCCCTTTTTACTTTAATAAGGTGGTCCATGGTCTAAGAGTGGCCATTATATTTCAATGTGGGGTAAATACCTACTACTTAGTTTTGATGTATAAAGAGATATAGTTTGATATCATACTAAAAATTAGGTTTTTGAAATGTACATTAGATTTGTATTGTCTACATACACACGGCAATTTCACTTATGTAAGATACTTTTGACATGTTCTACTCTGTTTCTGAATCTGTGCATTCGTTACTGCATGATGATTGTATATGTAATAATAAAAAAAAATAATGGCAAAATTAAAATGGGTTATTAAATTGTAAGCAGTATGTCCAAAATGTTAATAAATGAGCCTTACCTAAATTTCACCGGAACAGTTCTGGGGTGATGCATATATATAAGCATGGCAGCTGAGAGCTACTAAGAGCTTTTCAAATGTTTGATCATCTTCTTGTACTTGGGTAATATGAGGGCCCAAGTAGCACATTTTAAAAAATATTCTAACTTCAGGGGAAGATAATAAATCTAGAAGAAGTTCATTGTTAAAGGCTGGTAACTTTGTGTCAAAGCAAACACAAAGGTAAAATGTATAGTGTTCTTGTAAGGAGATATCACACTTTACCCCTCTGCCCCAAAAATCAGCATGAAAAGCATGTGTAAAGAAAAATTGACAAATTAGTGCTTCATTACTTTAATCAGAGAGATAGGAAGTGATAAGCTAGTAACATTCTTAAGTAAATTGCAAGGCTATCAAGCTACATGCACATATATCAAATAACTGCAATATAAGGAACAGCTGTAAAAATATATAAAAACAGGTCAGGTACATCTGCATACTCAATGATCAAAAATGTAACATAAGGAATATTGATAATATCTCAAAAGTATGAAATTGATTGAAAACATGGGTTGCACCAAATGTCAAAACAATCCTACAAAGATTTATTTTTAAACATTTTAAAATTAGTGGAACTAAATAAAAACAGTAACAACCCATAATATGAAAATGATAGAGATATACGGTATTATACCAAACCTCAAGCAAAGGTAATATTTTAAACCCAACACTTTGATAACCATATAAATGGTAATAGCACCATCTAGTGGGCATAATGTAGTATGCTTTAATTCTGTTCTCCCCTTGTTTAAAATAAGAAATTAAAATTAATATTTAACTAATCTAATATAGTTTCATATTTTTTTTTTATGCTGACATCTACTGCTCAAAAGCATTCTTGCAAAGCTGCTTGTATAATGCTCCAGATAATCTTTTGAATTTGTATGCTCTATCGGAATCATGAAATACATTTTTTAGGTATCATGTCTCTTTAAAGCAAATGTGGATGAGGAAATGAGAAATTAAAAGGCACAAACTACCAAAAACAAATACAATCACACAAGAGTTAAAACAATCCATACATTTGTCTAAAATTCTTATTTTTACATAGATAGTGAATTATTTGCAGCTGATAAGAATTCTTTTTTCATTTTTATACCAGTTAATATCTCTCGGCAGTTTAAATTATTTAATAAACAATAATTTGCTCCACATTTACCATTATTTAATTTTGCCCAAATATTTTCTCTCAAAAATGGAGATAAGGCACAAATATGGTTGTAAAAAATATTATAAACATTGCAGTGTTTGTGTTGATCCCTTTATAACAGAAAACAATTATTTACATGTGTAAAATGAACTATCCAGATAAGTGTAAAACACTCTGAATGCCATTTGTAAATGGATGTGGTAGATATACTGGACATGTATGCTTTTAATGTTTTAAAAGTATTTTTGCAATGAATGAAAAATTTAATAAAAACACTTGAAATCAACTATTGTAGAAAATTATTTTCTATAAGCAGAAACTGATATTTTCTGTAACGGGATATTAATTCTCATACTGTAAATAGTGAAACTGCTAAATTACATAGACTAAAATATTGCCAAAAGTGTTGAACCTTACTGCACATCAAAAGGTTTTTCTGTGCCAAGTAATATTTCTATTACTGTAAGAAGTTGGGTACACAATGTACTAGATATTTGAAATTGTGACTATTAAAAAAAAAAAACACAATTTTTTGCATTTTTGCTTTTTTTTTTTTAAGTACCCGTGCAAAAGAGCTTGGTTGCCAACAAACAAGTAAGAATAGCTTAAATCTATTATGTTATATGTCTGGCTTATTAATACTCCAGCAAGTGTGGCTAAAAACAGTACCTTTACCTGTGTGTGTGTGTGTGTGTGTGTGTGTGAACACTGGGTTTTTCTCCGGATTGTTTTTCGTCAGTGCAAACAATCTTCAAGTCCCTTAACAGGTGAAAACGCTGAGTGAAGTCTGTTTTGCAAAAGAATCCCAGTCACCTGACCTTTAATCCGTCGTGAGGTTGGTTTTAACAGATTCTTCTGTGAATGTTTCTATGAAACAATATATCTGTTAACTTTGTTGCATGATAAAGATCTTGATAAAGGCAGGGGACTGCCAAAACGCGTAGATTTGCTCACTCCAGAACTTTGATTTGTTCACTTCTGACATATATCATAAGAGAGGTTCAGTAAGAGCAAAACAGGGGCATAAAAAACATTTTGTATCACTAACGAGTGTTAATTGCCACAACCTGTGCAACTGCTCCAGCTGACTCACTTTCATTCCAGCATTGCTCTAAGGAGCACTTAGAGCTTACAGAGCCACACAGGTTCACAAAGCACTTTGTATAGTATATTAACGAGTGGCTTTATAATTCCTGTTGTGGTGCTCTTTAACCCCTTAATGACTGCAGCACTTTTCCATTTTCTGTCCGTTTGGGACCAAGGCTATTTTTACATTTCTGCGGTGTTTGTGTTTAGCTGTAATTCTCCTCTTACTCATTTACTGTACCCACACATATTATATACCGTTTTTCTCACCATTAAGTGGACTTTCTAAAGATACCATTATTTTCATCATATCTTATAATTAACTATAAATTTTTTTATATAATATGAGTAAAAAATGGAAAAAAACACACTTTTTCTAACTTTGACCCCCAAAATCTGTTACACATCTACAACCACCAAAAAACACCCATGCTAAATAGTTTCTAAATTTTGTCCTGAGTTAAGAAATACCCAATGTTTACATGTTATTTGCTTTTTTTGCAAGTTATAGGGCCATAAATACAAGTAGCAGTTTTCTATTTCCAAACCCCTTTTTTTTTCAAAATTAGCGCTAGTTACATTGGAACACTGATATCTTTCAGGAATCCCTGAATATCCCTTGACATGTATATATATTTTTTTAGAAGACACCCCAAAGTATTGATCTAGGCCCATTTTGGTATATTTCATGCCACCATTTCACCGCCAAATGCAATCAAATAAAAATTTTGTTTTTCACTTTTTCACAATTTTGTTCACAAACTTTAGGTTTCTCACTGAAATTATTTACAAACAACTTGTGCAATTATGGCATAAATGGTTGTAAATTCTTCTCTGGGATCCCCTTTGTTCAGAAATAGCAGACATGTATGGCTTTTGTTGTTGCTTTTTGGTAATTAGAAGGGCACTAAATGCCACTGCGCACCACACGTGTATTATGCCCAGCAGTGAAGGGGTTAATTAGGGAGCATGTAGGGAGCTTCTAGGGTTAACTTTAGCTTTAATGTAGTGTAGTAGACAACCCAAAGTATTGATCTAGGCCCATTTTGGTATATTTCATGCCACCATTTCACCGCCAGATGCGATCAAATAAAAAAAAACATAATATTTTTCACAATTTTAGGTTTCTCACTGAAATAATTTACAAGCAGCTTGTGCAATTATGGCACAAATGGCTGTAAATGCTTCTTTGTTCAGAAATAGCAGACATATATGTCTTTGGCATTGCTTTTTGGTAATTAGAAGGCCGCTAAATGCCGCTGCGCATCACAAGTGTATTATGTCTAGCAGTGAAGGGGTTAATTAGGTAGCTTGTAGGGAGCTTGCAGGGTTAATTTTAGCTTTAGTGTAGAGATCAGCCTCCCATCTGACACATCACACCCCTGATCCCTCCCAAACAGCTCCCTTCCCTCCCCCACCCCACAATTGTCCCGCCATCTTAAGTACTGGCAGAAAGTCTGCTAGTACAAAAATAAAGGGAATCTTTGTTGTTGGTTTTTTAAATTGTATAGCATATTTACATATGCTGCTGTGTAGTATCCCCCTTATCCCCCAACCTCCCTGATCCCCCCCAAACACCTCTCTAACCATCCCCCTCTGACATTGTGGGGGCCATCTTGGGTACTGGCAGCTATCTGCCAGTACCCAGTTTGCAGAAAAAATGTTTTCTGTTTTTTTTTTCACAGTTTTTTTTCTGTAGTGTAGCTTCCCTCCCACATACTAACCCAACACCCCCTGATTTAGCTTTTTTTTTTATTTTATTAGCAGTATAAACCTATCCTATTACCAATGCTATTTTCTGTAGTGCAGCGTTCCCACCCGCTCCCTCCCCGTGCATGCGCCCGCCCCCTCCCTATCGTGCACGCGCGTGCCCATGCGCGCCCCCGGACATCCCCGCCCACGATCCCGCCCCCCTGCACATCTCCAGGGCCATCGATGGCCGCCACCCGCCTCCCGGTACTGCTCCCACCCACCAACGAAGGAAGCCACCGATCTCCGGTGCAGAGAGGGCCACCGAGTGGCTCTCTCTGCATCGGATGGCCATACATTGTTATTGCAGGATGCCTCCATATTGAGGCATCACTGCAATAACCGGAAAGCAGCTGGAAGCGAGCAGGATCGCTTCCAGCTGCTTTCCACACCGAGGACGTGCAGGGTACGTCCTCAGGCGTAAACTGCCTTTTTTTTGAGGACGTACCCTGCACGTCCTCGGTCATTAAGGGGTTAAAACACCTTTACTTGAGAACATCACCAAGGTTGCATAAAAAATTACACACTCTAATCCTGTGTAAAATTGCAAACAACGGTAATAAAACCACAGGGACATCATTTCACAGAAACAACGGAAACAAAATTAACTGATATATCATTTCATAGAAACATTCACAGAAGAATCTGTTAATACCAACCTCAGGACGGATTAAAGGTCATGTGACTGGGATTCTCTTGCAAAACAGACTTCCCCCAGCGTTTTCACCTGTTAAGGGACTTGGAGATTGTTTGTACTGACGAAAAACAATCCAGAGAAAAACCCAGTGTTCACACACACACACACGGGTAAAGGTACTGTTTTTAGCCACTTGCTGGAGTATTAATAAGCCAGACGTACAACATACTAAATATTTCAGCATAGTAACCTTCTCAGCACCAAACTGTGTTTAAGATAATACATGGATCACATTTTTTGGTACATTGTATCAAGCAACGGCACTTTACTGCATCTTTTTTTTTTATATTATATTTATATTATATTTATAATATTTATTTATATCCACTCAGTGATATATTAATACAATTTGTGTTAATTTCATACCTCGCAGGGTATTTTGAAAGCAATACATACTCAAGAATACAAACAATTTGTACACATCAAAAATAAAACATAGTAATTAAGCTTTCCATACAATAGAAATCAGTTATACACCACTTCTTTAATATTTTAACCACTTCTTTATCATCACTATTGGGCTTAATTTTTTATTTTAAATAAAAGGGAAAAAAAAAAAGACATTCCAGAGCGTGCATCCTTTCTCTCAGTATTGTACATATCTTATATATTCTCCTCAGTCCTTTCTATCACTCAATATAGTTCTCGATACATCGAGACGCATTCACTTGGAAACATGTCTTTTGAACCCACATGAGTTCACTCTTATCATAATTTTATTTTGTATCCTGAAAAGGTATTGAACAGATTTAGACATGATAGAATCAATGGTATTGTTTGAGATGTATTATATAAAAAAATTAAGATCATCTGCATATAGCAGAATTTTAAATTTTTGTGAGGATATCTTAATCCCCTCATATACCTTTCTTATCCATATCTCTAAAGGTTCAAGTGCAAGATTAAAGAGTAAAGGAAAATGTGGGCACCCTTGTCTAGTACCTTTTTTTAAAATAATATTCCCGGAGTTAATAGACTGTTAATCAATAAATATGATATCGGATTTATATATAAATTGTGGATAAATTGAAGAAATTGGTTTTGGAAACCAAATTTTTCTAAGACCTTGAACAGATATTCCCATTCTATTGAATCAAAGGCCTTCTCGGCATCCAATGTAAGTAAAGCTACATCATGTTTTAATTGTTTTCCTCTAGTAGTTTCTATATTCCAAATATAGTCTAGAAAAGTTGTTACTTTACAAATATTTTTAGATGACTTTCTTGATACTAGGAAACCTGTCTGGTCAAAATGAATAACACTATCCAGACAACCCATTAGTCTAGTAGAGGATAGGATTCTATAGTCTGCATTTAAAACAGAAATCGGTCTATATGAGGCTGGATCCTCTGGATTCTTGCCTTTCTTCGGTATTAAGGAAATATTTGCTGCTGGAAAATAAGCTGATATTGGACTATTATGTAAAAGTAATTGTTAATCAGTTTTTCTAGTAGCGGGTTAATTTCCTCTATCAAAATTTTTAGATATTCTACCAGCAAACAATCTGGCCCAGCTGCTTTATTTGGTTTAGCTTCGTTTATTGCTTTCTATAATCTCTTGATTTGTTATGGGGGTATTAAGAGCTATCAATTGTTCTTCTTTTACCTTAGGTATTTTCACTTGAGCCCAGAAGTCCATTTGCTTTTGATTATCACTCTTTGTATTTGTATATAGCTGCTGAAAGTAGGAGTAAAAATGTTTACTAATATCTTTTAACTTGGTATTCCTCTGTTCTCCCTTTTTAAGAGCTAATATATAGTTCCTCTTTTTCCTATTGTTAACTAGATTGGCCAGGTCTTTAGCCGAGCAACCGTAAAACCCTTAAATTTTATATTTACTTTTAATTCTTCTTCCCGTAATCTTTGCTTTACATCAATATCTCTCTCCTGTCTTGCTCTAGTATAATTTCCCCAGTTAATATTAGATGGATCATTATAATATTTCCTATATACGATTGGCAAATCAAGTAAAAAATGCATCTCTCTAGCTAATGCCTTTTTTTTCCTCGTAGCCATATATGATTTAATTTCCCCCCACAGCACTGCCTTTGATGCTTCCCAGAATGTTTCTATTTTATTTATATAAGCAATGTTGTGCGTGCAATAGTCCCTCCATTTCTGTTTCAGCCAGTAAGAGAATCTCGAATTATTATAGAGGTAACGTGGGAAAGGAATAGTTTGATTTCCAACTTTCGGTCTGGTGCCCAGAGAGATAAGTGACATAATTGCATGATCTGATATAGAAAAATCACTTATCTGGGGATCAATTTTTAAAATGGAGAGAGATTCAGCTACCAGTAAGAAATCTATTCTTGAAAAAGATTTATGGGTTTTAGATTCACAGAAGAAAACTCGAGCATTTGGATTTTTAATCCTCCATATATCAACTATTTTGAGTTTATGGCAATTCTTAAAATATTTATCATATTTATTGTGTTCTTTCATATTTTTCTTAGAAAATCTTTCCAATTCAGGGCATAGGGACATATTAAAGTCACCTCCTAAAATTATATAAATGGGAATTGCTTACCCTTGATTTTTTCCCCCAGAATTCTTTAGTAAATATATTCGAAGCATAAATATTACAAAGTATATATTTCACCTCATTAACTCGTATATGTAAAATAATATATCTTGCATCTGTATCTAATTCTATTTTCATAATCTTGTAATTTAAATTCTTACTTAATAAGATGGCTACTCCTGATTTTCTATTAGGACAAGGTGTTGCTATCACCTCACCTAACCATTTTGATTTTAGTTTGGGGATCTTAATTTCTTTTAAGTGTGTTTCCTGTAGGAAAACAATATCCGGATGTTGTTTACCAAGTTTTTGAATGATAAGTTTTCGTTTAATCAGGGACGTAACGCCCCCAATATTCCAAGAGAGAATATTTAAACTCATATCTCTATTTCTCCAAAAAACATGGTATCATTAAAATCAAACCCTCCCGAGGGGAGGAATACATAGCATAAAAGGGTCCTTGCTCAAAGGAGAGGTGCATGGGGTGAGAAGAGAAAAAAAAGGGAGGGGGAATAAAAACAAGAAAAACGAATAAATAACTCTAACTTGTGTAATCCAATTATATCTCATTATCTCTCAAACACATTAATAATACCCTATCTTGTCATACATCCTGTCAATTCTTTCAACCATTCCCCTTTTCCTTTGAGATGATATATTCTTTTGCTTTATCAGCTTCAGTAAACATATGTGTGTACCCATTTTCCACTACAATGATTTTTGCTGGATACAGCATATGTGCTTTTAAACCCTTTTTGATCATTGCAGTACATAATGGAGCCATTATCTTTCTATTTTGGGCTGTCTCAGTAGAGAAATCTTGAAACATTAGTATTTTTTTTACCCCTATGATAAACTCCTCAAATTTTCTTAAATAGTCTCAACATTTCTATTTTATCTTGAAATCTTAGTTACTTGAAAATACACATTCTAGGTTTTAAATTTTCATTTGTTCTCTTAGGGCCTGTTCTATGGGCTCTTTCAATGGGTAAGGGTAAGAGATGGGGAGGAAATCCTAGTGCTAAGGGGAGTGCTTTACTTGTAAATTCCATTAAATCTGAATATTCTGGGGTTTCTGGCAAGCCTATTAATCTTATGTTATTTCGCCTGGAGCGATCCTCAAGATCCTCCAGGCGGGTTTGCATATTTTGAAGTTTGGTTACTTGTATTGTTAAGGTTGATTCCTGTGAGTTGACTAGGTCCTCCAGATCAGATATTCTACTCTCTGCTTATGTCATTCTATTGGCAAATTGTTTAACTTCAGCATTTAAAGACATTAATTCTAATGATATTCCTGATAGCTCTTTTTTAATCATATCAAGTTGAGGGGTAAAAAGGTTATTCAACTGCAGTACAAGGGCTTGAGTATCAAATGGAACTGGGTGCACTTCAGTAAAATCAGAGATAACCTCAGTAATTCTGGCTTTCCTATCTTTAGATTTAGCAGGCATTATGGGCGAATGCTGCTTCGCCTGTGTTACAAATTTTTCCATTTAAGGAGGCGCATACAGTACAACAACATATAGCAGTGCTCCGCTTACTTGAGTTGGGTTTTATACCCTATAACTACAAATCAATTGAAAATGAAAAGATAAAAAAAAAATGAACATATGTATAATAGTGAAACTTTTAGTAGAGAGAGGCTCTAACTAGACAGACTACATGTGTAGCAAACAAAGGGTTAATATAGGGTGCATCAATAAGTAATAAAAAGACTCTATTACATGAGGCAAATCAGAGTTGCTGATGATTGAGTGGGCATACGTGCTCTACGTTAAAACATAACTTTTATTAAATCAAAAATAATATATAAAATACTGGAAAATTACTTTAAAAACACACTCAGATGCTAAGAATTATTGAACAGCCTGATCACGATGAGTTCAATATAGTAAAGTAGGTAGTATATTGTGCTTATCAACTACTTAAGTTAGATTGTATCAAATTATTCCATATTGATACAGTCTTTTAGTAGAGAAGTTTTTACTCAAATAGTTTGTTATAAATAAAAGGATACTTTATTATATTTATTTCTTGTGTTATTTGTAAAGCATCTTATATTTATTATTAAACACAAGAGTCACTGAATGATGTGGAGTTGCAATATATCAATCCACTCTAATATTCAGGTTTAACCCACTAATAGCTTGTATGGGTGTTATACCCTATGTATTTGGAATGAGCTGATAAGTGTGTGGTGCACCCAGTTGGAAGCTACTAGTCACTTAATATTAATCCATGGGGAGTTAACCCCTAGTTTAGATATTTGGATTTCAGTCTAATGCTCACTGGTTTTGTTAAAAATTCAATACATATACAGGTTGTAGACTATTCCAGTTCAGCTGGAAACTGTGGGTTTGTGTATAATTCGAAACATTAACAGTGCCACAAGCTTATCATAAACTTATGTGTTAGGCGTAACAGTTGTACACAAATATATGGGAGCAATATCCGTTCGTTATATTGAGAGCTCAACACAGCTAATTTGATCTTCCTCTTGTGCTGTGAGTGTGTTAACCCACAAGCTTATCATGAACTTATGTGTTTGGCATAACAGTTGTACACATATGTATAGGAGCAATATCCGTTCGTGCTATTGAGAGCTCAACACAGCTGATTTGATCTTTCTCATGCGCTGTGAGTATGTTTATTCCACTGTCCTTTCAAGTACAAGTGAGCCCCACTTCCAAATATTTAGCTTAAATATCAAGTGCAAAATAAACTCCACTACTAAATGTTTAGCATATAAGATTAAATGCTATCTTAATATAACAGTAGCTCAGTACCTACAATTACAAATTAGTAAATAAATCAGATCAGGTCTAACATTTCAGTATTATAGCATTCTGAGGCTAATCTAAAAATACAGGAGCTCCAGGACTCCTCACCATTTCCCTAACGTCCCTGACATGTTTCGCCCTAACGGCTTTTTCAAAGGGTGAGCGCGCCGCTCACTCACTGGTTCTTAAGGGTACACTAGTCCCTCCTTGCAGATGACGTCATCCTCCGAACTTCCAATTACAATTCCTCTATTGGACCGTATTACAATGCATAGTTGAACCTATATGCTATCTTGCTGATCACTTGTCTGTGTAATACAACTAAGGGAACTTAAAATCTATGATAGCCAGACACTATTCACTGTCCGCATTATGAGAATTATAGATTAGGAAAAAGGTGGAGTGTTACGAAGATGGTTCCCAAGACATTATTAAACTCAGACATCGTATATGCATATATATAATATAATAGTTGCGTATCAAAGGCGAAATGATCATTCTGTTCCATCTCCTCATCACTCCAAAATGTCAATTTATAAACTTATGATGTGAGAAAAACGTTATAGTGTGTTGCATTATATATTAACAACATTAATTCCCTGTGCTTTATGTTGTGTTTTGGGATGGTTTTTAGAGAAAGAATAAAGTAAACAGTATTTTCTACTGTGAGATCAATTGTGTTTTTTTATATTATTGTATTAATATTGTGCTGACTTTTACCGATTATTGATGTGTAGTAGAAGTGTGTGTCAAATTATTTGAACTTCTATTTGTCATAAACTCAAAATTTCAGTAATATACAATTTATTTGAAAATTGTGTGATTAAGTGGTAATACCAAATTATAGTGAAAACCAAATAAATTAATTTTAAATTAGTAGTGTAAACAATTTTAATAAGGTGCTAGAGTGAAAGTTACATTTCAAGTGACAGGGGATTAATTAAGTATATTCTATCTGATACTGCAGTATCAATTTCCATAATGAAGATTATTATTTTAGAAGATGATATAAAAGGTTTTGATATTTGTATTTTGAATTTAATAATATCAAATAGTTCTTGAATATGTTATTGATTTTAGATCTGTTAGACCTTTTTCCCTTTTCTTATATTTCTGATATACATGTATATTGTGTATATGTAAATATATACAATTTTATGATGATTTATAAAATTTCTCATAGAGATATATTATTTTTATGTTGGCATATACAGTTCTCCTTAGTTGACAAAGTATTGCACCTATCCTCACAGTTTAACTAAAAGTTATACAAACATCAAAGCAAAAGATTTTTATTATTTAGAGGAATTGGGGTCCCATAGGGATATGACCCCAATAATAAAGGCATTATTGGGGTCACTGTTAACCCCTTTTTTATCCACCTAACACAGCAATTATTCTGTTGTGTTTTTTAACTTTTGTTTTTAATAAATATTTGTATTTTACTGGAAATACGCCTTTGAGTGGATATCTTTACCTACCTACTGCCCTGCTGATACATAAGAGTCTCTCTACCTTTTTGGGACTTTGTGTTATCTATTGGAGCCATTTGATTAGAGCATTAAGAAATCTGATCTGGGGTGAGCTGCTACACCTGCCTAAAATTTGCAGCTTGTTTCTACCAGCACATAAGTGTGCTCATGGAGTATGTGAGTAACCATCTGTACCACTGAAAATATTGTTTGTTATATTTTTAACAGTCTGCACATGTAGTGCTTTTTTGCTGTGTCTCCTTTTCCATCTCCAGCATCACAGTACTACCTGAGAGGTGAGCTGCCACACCTATTTGAATCTGCAGCCTGCTACTACCAGCACATTGGTGTGCTTGTGAAGTGTGTGAGTACCCATTTGGCTCTACTACTGTTATTACTGATTTTTATATCTGTTGATCCTACACATGAGGCGCCCCTCTATTTTCTTCTATTCCTCACAATTTTCTTGTAAGATGTTTCTAATTTGTGAACTTGCTGGATTGTATTTAGAGTTGAATCTGATGTTGTCTTGTTTGGATTTTTGTTTTTTCTGTAGGAGCTCGTTCCTATCTGTGCATCTTGCACGATGTTCTGCCCTTTTAATTGCTCTTTTGCTGTATCCTCTGGCCAACAGTCTTGTTGTCAGTTCTTTTGCTCTTTTGTTATAGTTGGTATCTGAAGAGCAGTTTCTCCTCATTCTGAGGAATTCACCCACCGGTAGGGCTTGTATAGTGTTTGGCGCATGCGCACTTGTACTGTGTAGGACATTGTTTGTTGCTGTTGGTTTTCTGTGAACATCCATAGATAGTAGTCCTTCTGTGGTTTTGCTAATCTCTAAATCCAGAAAGTTTATTTTGGTAAGACTGGTCTCATGAGTTAATTTAATATTCAGCACATTCTTGTTGAGATTTTGGAGAAATAGATCTAGCTCATTCTTAGTGCCCTACCAAAGGAATAGTATGTCATCTATGAACCGTATCCAGAGGGGAATTTTGTCTAGGAAGTGTGAATTTGTGTCAGCAAAGACATATTTTTGCTCCCACCAGCCTAGAAATAAATTGGCGTAGGTGGGAGCACAAGCAGTACCCATCGCGGTTCCTCTTTTTTGTAGGAAGAAACCATTATTAAAGGTAAAATAATTATGTTTGAGTACAAACTGTAGTAGATGTAATACAAACTCATCATGTAGCATGTCTTCCTCCGACCCCATAGTTAGAAACCATCTAACTGCTTCCAGGCCCAGTTCATGTTCGATACATGTATATAATGATTCAACATCTGCTGTCACCAACCATGTTTTAGGCGAGATGTGAATATTTTCCAGTCGTGTTAATACATCTGTGGTATCTTGAACATAGGATGTAATTTGTGTTAAATAGTTTCTCAGTCTGTAGTCTACAAATTGGCTTGCTTTTCCAGTGAGACTATTTATCCCTGAAACAATTGGTCGGCCCGGGGGGTGATATTTGTTTTTATGTACTTTAGGGATTAAATAAAAAGTGGCCACTGTAGGATTTGTGACTTTTAGAAAATTATACTCTTTATTATTAATGATATTGTCATTTTTAGCCCCTTCTATTAAGTTGATGTACTTAGATATTCTTGGGTTGGGTTATACCCCAATTTTGATCTTGAAGTTGTTTATCTGTCTCCAATCTGTACATATTCATAGGCCATAGGACAATATTGCCCCCTTATCAGAATTTCTTATGATGACATCTTGCCAAGATTGCATATCTTTTAAGGCTTTACGTTCATTAGGTGTTAGATTCTTGTTGGCATTTTTGTTGTTTTCAGGGATTGACATTATTTTGGCACAGACTATATCATTGAAAACTTGTAATTGAGAACACATTTTGGGCATAAATGAGGAATTGTTTTTAATTTTGTTTCTCCAATTGTCTCCTGCTTCAATTGTAGTTTGCATTTCACTTTCAGAAAGGAGAGTCTCTAAATTTTCCAAAGTGGTTCTTTCTTCCTCTGAGAGTATTTCTGAATTACTTCCATTCATTTGAGTTTTGGTTAGATGGAATCTTTTTAAAGCAATCTTTCGGAGGAATAGCTGGATATCCTTGATTGTTTCAAATCTGTCCATTACAGGGGTATGACAAAAAGTCATGCCTTTCGTGAGAACCTCTGTGTGATCTTTTGTTAGGAGTTTAGAGGATAACTTAATGATTCTTAGAGAGTCTATTTCATTTGAGAGAAAGGACCTGGGGGTCTCTGGTATGGTTTCCAACCCTGTTTTGTTGTGTGGTTGGTTGGCTTTTGTTGTTTCTTTTTGCCTTTCCCCCTGCCTCTTCTGGTGTGTCTAAGCTTGAAGAGGCCTTTCCTCCTAAAAAATCTTTCCTTTTACCCCTCGTGATTCTCATGTGGCTGTCTGTTACTGGGATTTATGGTTCACTATCAGATTCATGTGTCTCTGACTCTTCTCCTTCAGTGTCTGAGACATCACTTTGTACAATATTCACCCTTGAGGGTTTATTGGTATTTGTATTAAACTTCTTTTTCCATTTATATACTTTGTTATTAGCATAGTCATCTTTGTCTCTAGATAGTTTTCCCTGTTTTGTTGATTTGATTTCCTCTTCATATTTGTCTAATTCTTTTTGATATTGCTTATAAAGTGACTCAAATTCTTTTAGTTTTACAAAATCTTGTAATTTGATGTTAAGTTCCTGAATTTTATTCTCAAGGATGTCATATTCAGCCTTGTCGTGCTTGATTAATATCTGCATTAATTTGGCTGAGCACTCTGAGAGAGCTTGCTCCCATTCTGAACTGTGTTCAGGATTTTTAAATTCAAAAGCTGGAAACAATTGGATTCTTAGTCCTGTCTGTACATTAATTTATGAATTTCCTTTAAGGTTTGATTCATGGAATCTGGTTTGTTTGAGGTGTTTGCTTGTGGATTTTCAAAAACAGAATTTAAATCAGTTTCTCTTTTTTGCTGCCTGGATGCTCTATCTGTTTCCCATTTGGAAGACATGATGTAAATTAGGTCTGATTTTTGTTTTATAGTGTGCTCTGTTGATAAGAAAACCTGGTAACCAGGTTATATACAGTAGTTCTGGAGAGAGGGGGGTATCAACGGCACTGCTATACAAGTATTTCTTTGATACTCTGTATTACTTTTAACCCTGTATCACTATTAGTAAAGTTTGGGAACTGTTCCCTTGCAAATTTAGTTGACTGGACTAGGTGCTATGTAGTATTCAACATATGAAACTTTTAGTAGAGAGAGGCTCTAACTAGACAGACTACATGTGTAGCAAACAAAGGGTTAATATAGGGTGCATCAATAAGTAATAAAAAGACTCTATTACATGAGGCAAATCAGAGTTGCTGATGATTGAGTGGGCATACGTGCTCTACGTTAAAACATAACTTTTATTGAATCAAAAATAATATATAAAATACTGGAAAATTACTTTAAAAACACACTCAGATGCTAAGAATTATTGAACAGCCTGATCACGATGAGTTCAATATAGTAAAGTAGGTAGTATATTGTGCTTATCAACTACTTAAGTTAGATTGTATCAAATTATTCCATATTGATACAGTCTTTTAGTAGAGAAGTTTTTACTCAAATAGTTAGTTATAAATAAAAGGATACTTTATTATATTTATTTCTTGTGTTATTTGTAAAGCATCTTATATTTATTATTAAACACAAGAGTCACTGAATGATGTGGAGTGGCAATATATCAATACAGCTCTAATATTCAGGTTTAACCCACTAATAGCTTGTATGGGTGTTATACCCTATGTATTTGGAATGAGCTGATAAGTGTGCGGTGCACCCAGTTGGAAGCTACTAGTCACTTAATATTAATCCATGGGGAGTTAACCCCTAGTTTAGATATTTGGATATCAGTCTAATGCTCACTGGTTTTGTTAAAAATTCAATACATAAACAGGTTGCAGACTATTCCAGTTCAGCTGGAAACTGGGTTTGTGTATAATTCGAAACATTAACAGTGCCACAAGCTTATCATAAACTTATGTGTTAGGCGTAACAGTTGTACACAAATATATGGGAGCAATATCCGTTCGTTATATTGAGAGCTCAACACAGCTAATTTGATCTTCCTCTTGTGCTGTGAGTGTGTTAACCCACAAGCTTATCATGAATTTATGTGTTTGGCTTAACAGTTGTACACATATGTATAGGAGCAATATCCGTTCGTGCTATTGAGAGCTCAACACAGCTGATTTGATCTTTCTCATGCGCTGTGAGTATGTTTACCAGCTGTGCGTGTGGATAGAATATAGCTCTTAGTTGTATCAGCCTTAACCGTCACTCATTAAAGCTTTGTAAGTGTGGTTATACTGTTATTAAACATAGAGCTATGAACAGTGGTTGCTAGTTATGTAGCGATATCAATCAAAGGTTAACCCTCCTGCCCAATGTGAAGCTCTAATAATGATGGTATGTGAGCCCCACTGATATGTGGATAGATGATTACCGGTAAGTGTGTTAACTCCTACCTATTGCCTAGTAAAGCTATCCGCATATAGTCTGCAATCAGCGTTGCCCAATATATAAAGCAAACGGCTGTATAGAATGATAGCTCATTCCACTGTCGTTTCAAGTACAAGTGAGCCCCACTTCCAAATATTTAGCTTAAATATCAATTGCAAAATAAACTCCACTACTAAATGTTTAGCATGTAAGATTAAATGCTATCTTAATATAACAGTAGCTCAGTACCTACAATTACAAATTAGTAAATAAATCAGATCAGGTCTAACATTTCAGTATTATAGCATTCTGAGGCTAATCTAAAAATACAGGAGCTCCAGGACTCCTCACCATTTCCCTAACGTCCCTGACATATTTCGCCCTAACGGCTTTTTCAAAGGGAGAGCGCGCCGCTCACTCACTGGTTCTTAAGGGTACACTAGTCCCTCCTTGCAGATGACGTCATCCTCCGAACTTGCAATTACAATTCCTCTATTGGACCGTATTACAATGCATAGTTGAACCTATATGCTATCTTGCTGATCACTTGTCTGTGTAATACAACTAAGGGAACTTAAAATCTATGGCCTAGATTTGGAGTTTGGCGGTAGCCGTGAAAACCAGCGTTAGAGGCTCCTAGCGCTGGTTTTAGGCTACCTCCGGTATTTGGAGTCACTCAGAAAAGGGTCTAACGCTCACTTTTCAGCCGCAACTTTTCCATACCGCAGATCCCCTTACGTCAATTGCGTATCCTATCTTTTCAATGGGATTTTTCTAACTCCGGTATTTAGAGTCGTGTCTGAAGTGAGCGTTAGAATTCTAACGACAAAACTCCAGCCGCAGAAAAAAGTCAGTAGTTAAGAGCTTTCTGGGCTACTGCCGGTTCATAAAGCTCTTAACTACTGTACTCTAAAGTACACTAACACCCATAAACTACCTATGTACCCCTAAACCGAGGCCCCCCCACATCGCCGCCACTCGATTAAATTTTTTTAACCCCTAATCTGCCGACTGCCACCTACGTTATCCTTATGTACCCCTAATCTGCTGCCCCTAACACCGCCGACCCCTATATTATATTTATTAACCCCTAACCTGCCCCCCACAACGTCGCAGCCAGCTACCTACAATAATTAACCCCTAATCTGCCGACCGCAAAGCGCCGCTACTTAAGTTATCCTTATGTACCCCTAATCTGCTGCCCCTAACACCGCCGACCCCTATATTATATTTATTAACCCCTAATCTGCCCCCCTCAACGTCGCCTCCACCTGCCTACACTTATTAACCCCTAATCTGCCGAGCGGACCGCACCGCTACTATAATAAAGTTATTAACCCCTAATCCGCCTCACTAACCCTATAATAAATAGTATTAACCCCTAATCTGCCCTCCCTAACATCGCCGACACCTAACTTCAATTATTAACCCCTAATCTGCCGACCGGAGCTCACCACTATTCTAATAAATGTATTAACCCCTAAAGCTAAGTCTAACCCTAACACTAACACCCCCCTAACTTAAATATAATTTAAATCTAACGAAATTAATTAACTCTTATTAAATAAATTATTCCTATTTAAAGCTAAATACCTGTGAAATAAATCCTAATATAGCTACAATATAAATTATAATTATATTATAGCTATTTTAGGATTAATATTTATTTTACAGGTAACTTTGTATTTATTTTAACCAGGTACAATAGCTATTAAATAGTTAAGAACTATTTAATAGCTAAAATAGTTAAAATAATTACAAAATTACCTGTAAAATAAATCGTAACCTAAGTTACAATTAAACCTAACACTATACTATCATTAAATTAATTAAATAAAATACCTACAATTAACTACAATTAAACCTAACACTACACTATCAATACATTAATTAAATACAATACCTACAAATAACTACAATGAAATAAACTAACTAAAGTACAAAAAATAAAAAAGAACTAAGTTACAAAAAATAAAAAAATATTTACAAACATAAGAAAAATATTACAACAATTTTAAACTAATTACACCTACTCTAAGCCCCCTAATAAAATAACAAAGACCCCCAAAATAAAAAATGCCCTTCCCTATTCTAAATTACTAAAGTTCAAAGCTCTTTTACCTTACCAGCCCTGAACAGGGCCCTTTGCGGGGCATGCCCCAAGAAGTTCAGCTCTTTTGCCTGTAAAAAAAAACATACAATACCCTCCCAACATTACAACCCACCACCCACATACCCCTAATCTAACCCAAACCCCCCTTAAATAAACCTAACACTAAGCCCCTGAAGATCATCCTACCTTGTCTTCACCTCACCGGGTATCACCGATCAGTCCTAGCTCCAAAATCTTCATCCAACCCAAGCGGGGGCTGGCGATCCATCATCCGGTGGCTGAAGAGGTCCAGAAGAGGCTCCAAAGTCTTCATCCTATCCGGGAAGAAGAGTAGATCCGGACCGGCAACCATCATCTTCCAAGCGGCATCCATCCTGAAGACCTCCACCGCGGACCCATCTTCATCCGGCGACGTCCAACTGAAGAATGACGGTTCCTTTAAGGGACGTCATCCAAGATGGCGTCCCTCGAATTCTGATTGGCTGATAGGATTCTATCAGCCAATCGGAATTAAGGTAGGAATATTCTGATTGGCTGATGGAATCAGCCAATCAGAATCAAGTTCAATACGATTGGCTGATCCAATCAGCCAATCAGATTGAGCTTGCATTCTATTGGCTGTTCCAATCAGCCAATAGAATGCAAGCTCAATCTGATTGGCTGATTGGATCAGCCAATCGGATTGATCTTGATTCTGATTGGCTGATTCCATCAGCCAATCAGAATATTCCTACCTTAATTCCGATTGGCTGATAGAATCCTATCAGCCAATCGGAATTCGAGGGACGCCATCTTGGATGACGTCCCTTAAAGGAACCGTCATTCTTCAGTTGGACGTCGCCGGATGAAGATGGGTCCGCGATGGAGGTCTTCAGGATGGAGCCGGTCCTCATCGGATGAAGATAGAAGATGCCGCTTGGAAGATGATGGTTGCCGGTCCGGATCTACTCTTCTTCCCGGATAGGATGAAGACTTTGGAGCCTCTTCTGGACCTCTTCAGCCACCGGATGATGGATCGCCAGCCCCCGCTTGGGTTGGATGAAGATTTTGGAGCCAGGACCGATCGGTGATACCCGGTGAGGTGAAGACAAGGTAGGATGATCTTCAGGGGCTTAGTGTTAGGTTTATTTAAGGGGGGTTTGGGTTAGATTAGGGGTATGTGGGTGGTGGGTTGTAATGTTGGGGGGGGTATTTTATGTTTTTTTTTACAGGCAAAAGAGCTGAACTTCTTGGGGCATGCCCCGCAAAGGGCCCTGTTCAGGGCTGGTAAGGTAAAAGAGCTTTGAACTTTAGTAATTTAGAATAGGGTAGGGCATTTTTTATTTTGGGGGTCTTTGTTATTTTATTAGGGGGCTTAGAGTAGGTGTAATTAGTTTAAAATTGTTGTAATATTTTTCTTATGTTTGTAAATATTTTTTTATTTTTTGTAACTTAGTTCTTTTTTATTTTTTGTACTTTAGTTAGTTTATTTCATTGTAGTTATTTGTAGGTATTGTATTTAATTAATGTATTGATAGTGTAGTGTTAGGTTTAATTGTAGGTAATTGTAGGTATTTTATTCAATTAATTTAATGATAGTATAGTGTTAGGTTTAATTGTAACTTAGGTTAGGATTTATTTTACAGGTAAGTATTTAGCTTTAAATAGGAATAATTTATTTAATAAGAGTTAATTAATTTCATTAGATTTAAATTATATTTAAGTTAGGGGGGTGTTAGTGTTAGGGTTAGACTTAGCTTTAGGGGTTAATACATTTATTAGAATAGCGGTAAGCTCCGGTCGGCAGATTAGGGGTTAATAATTGAAGTTAGGTGTCGGCGATGTTAGGGAGGGCAGATTAGGGGTTAATACTATTTATTATAGGGTTAGTGAGGCGGATTAGGGGTTAATAACTTTATTATGATAGCGGTGCGGTCCGCTCGGCAGATTAGGGGTTAATAAGTGTAGGCAGGTGGAGGCGACGTTGTGGGGGGCAGATTAGGGGTTAATAAATATAATATAGGGGTCGGCGGTGTTAGGGGCAGCAGATTAGGGGTACATAAGGATAATGTAAGTAGCGGCGGTTTACGGAGCGGCAGATTAGGGGTTAAAAATAATATGCAGGGGTCAGCGATAGCGGGGGCAGCAGATTAGGGGTTAATAAGTGTAAGACTAGGGGTGTTTAGACTCGGGGTACATGTTAGGGTGTTAGGTGCAGATGTAGGAAGTGTTTCCCCATAGCAAACAATGGGGCTGCGTTAGGAGCTGAACGCGGCTTTTTTGCAGGTGTTAGGTTTTTTTTCAGCTCAAACAGCCCCATTGTTTACTATGGGAGAATCGTGCACAAGCACGTTTTTGAGGCTGGCCGCGTCCGTAAGCAACTCTGGTATCGAGAGTTGAAGCTGCGTTAAATATGCTCTACGCTCCTTTTTTGGAGCCTAACGCTGACATTATATGGACTCTCAATACCAGAGTTATTTTAAAGGAGCGGCCAGAAAAAAGCCAGCGTTAGCTACGCGGGTCCTTACCGACAAAACTCTAAATCTAGCCGTTAGATAGCCAGACACTATTCACTGTCCGCATTATGAGAATTATAGATTAGGAAAAAGGTGGAGTGTTACGAAGATGGTTCCCAAGACATTATTAAACTCAGACATCGTATATGCATATATATAATATAATAGTTGCGTATCAAAGGCGAAATGATCATTCTGTTCCATCTCCTCATCACTCCAAAATGTCAATTTCTAAACTTATGATGTGAGAAAAACGTTATAGTGTGTTGCATTATATATTAACAACATTAATTCCCCGTGCTTTATGTTGTGTTTTGGGATGGTTTTTAGAGAAAGAATAAAGTAAACAGTATTTTCTACTGTGAGATCAGACAAAGTGATCTGAAATGTTTTGGGCTACAAAAAATCAAACTGAGTATCAGAGGTGGAAATCTTGAAAATAAACTACTACAAGCTGAAAGTAGATGGATTTTCTTAATGAATTCAGTCCAACCCTCAGGTCTCAATGAGAACAACAATTTTTCCTCCTTCCTTTAACTATAATTGATATGGCAAGACACATATATCCCTATGGGACCCCAATTCCTCTAAATAATAAAAATCTTTTGCTTTGATGTTTGTATAACTTTTAGTTAAACTGTGAGGATAGGTGCAATACTTTGTCAACTAAGGAGAACTGTATATGCCAACATTAAAATAATATATCTCTATGAGAAATTTTATAAATTATCATAAAATTGTATATATTTACATATACACAATATACATGTATATCAGAAATATAAGAAAAGGGAAAAAGGTCTAACAGATCTAAAATCAATAACATATTCAAGAACTATTTGATATCATTAAATTCAAAATACAAATATCAAAACCTTTTATATCATCTTCTAAAATAATAATCTTCATTATGGAAATTGATACTGCAGTATCAGATAGAATATACTTAATTAATCCCCTGTCACTTGAAATGTAACTTTCACTCTAGCACCTTATTAAAATTGTTTACACTACTAATTTAAAATTAATTTATTTGGTTTTCACTATAATTTGATATTATCACTTAATCACACAATTTTCAAATAAATTGTATATTACTGAAATTTTGAGTTTATGACAAATAGAAATTCATATAATTTGACACACACTTCTACTACACATCAATAATCGGTAAAAGTCAGCACAATATTAATACAATAATATAAAAAAACACAATTGATCTCACAGTAGAAAATACTGTTTACTTTATTCTTTCTCTAAAAACCATCCCAAAACACAACATAAAGCACGGGGAATTAATGTTGTTAATATATAATGCAACACACTATAACGTTTTTCTCACATCATAAGTTTAGAAATTGACATTTTGGAGTGATGAGGAGATGGAACAGAATGATCATTTCGCCTTTGATACACAACTATTATATTATATATATGCATATACGATGTCTGAGTTTAATAATGTCTTGGGAACCATCTTCGTAACACTCCACCTTTTTCCTAATCTATAATTCTCATAATGCGGACAGTGAATAGTGTCTGGCTATCATAGATTTTAAGTTCCCTTAGTTGTATTACACAGACAAGTGATCAGCAAGATAGCATATAGGTTCAACTATGCATTGTAATACGGTCCAATAGAGGAATTGTAATTGGAAGTTCGGAGGATGACGTCATCTGCAAGGAGGGACTAGTGTACCCTTAAGAACCAGTGAGTGAGCGGCGCGCTCACCCTTTGAAAAAGCCGTTAGGGCGAAACATGTCAGGGACGTTAGGGAAATGGTGAGGAGTTCTGGAGCTCCTGTATTTTTAGATTAGCCTCAGAATGCTATAATACTGAAATGTTAGACCTGATCTGATTTATTTACTAATTTGTAATTGTAGGTACTGAGCTACTGTTATATTAAGATAGCATTTAATCTTATATGCTAAACATTTAGTAGTGGAGTTTATTTTGCAATTGATATTTAAGCTAAATGTTTGGAAGTGGGGCTCACTTGTACTTGAAACGACAGTGGAATTAGCTATCATTCTATACAGCCGTTTGCTTTATATATTGGGCAACGCTGATTGCAGACTATATGCGGATAGCTTTACTAGGCAATAGGTAGGAGTTAACACACTTACCGGTAATCATCTATCCACATATCAGTGGGGCTCACATACCATCATTATTAGAGCTTCACATTGGGCAGGAGGGTTAACCTTTGATTGATATCGCTACATAACTAGCAACCACTGTTCATAGCTCTATGTTTAATAACAGTATAACCACACTTACAAAGCTTTAATGAGTGACGGTTAAGGCTGATACAACTAAGAGCTATAATCTATCCACACGCACAGCGGGTAAACATACTCACAGCGCATGAGAAAGATCAAATCAGCTGTGTTGAGCACTCAATAGCACGAACGGATATTGCTCCTATACATATGTGTACAACTGTTATGCCAAACACATAAGTTCATGATAAGCTTGTGGGTTAACACACTCACAGCACAAGAGGAAGATCAAATTAGCTGTGTTGAGCTCTCAATATAACGAACGGATATTGCTCCCATATATTTGTGTACAACTGTTACGCCTAACACATAAGTTTATGATAAGCTTGTGGCACTGTTAATGTTTCGAATTATACACAAACCCACAGTTTCCAGCTGAACTGGAATAGTCTGCAACCTGTTTATGTATTGAATTTTTAACAAAACCAGTGAGCATTAGACTGATATCCAAATATCTAAACTAGGGGTTAACTCCCCATGGATTAATATTAAGTGACTAGTAGCTTCCAACTGGGTGCACCGCACACTTATCAGCTCATTCCAAATACATAGGGTATAACACCCATACAAGCTATTAGTGGGTTAAACCTGAATATTAGAGCTGTATTGATATATTGCAACTCCACATCATTCAGTGACTCTTGTGTTTAATAATAAATATAAGATGCTTTACAAATAACAGAATAAATAAATATAATAAAGTATCCTTTTATTTATAACAAACTATTTGAGTAAAAACTTCTCTACTAAAAGACTGTATCAATATGGAATAATTTGATACAATCTAACTTAAGTAGTTGATAAGCACAATATACTACCTACTTTACTATATTGAACTCATCGTGATCAGGCTGTTCAATAATTCTTAGCATCTGAGTGTGTTTTTAAAGTAATTTTCCAGTATTTTATATATTATTTTTGATTTAATAAAAGTTATGTTTTAACGTAGAGCACGTATGCCCACTCAATCATCAGCAACTCTGATTTGCCTCATGTAATAGAGTCTTTTTATTACTTATTGATGCACCCTATATTAACCCTTTGTTTGCTACACATGTAGTCTGTCTAGTTAGAGCCTCTCTCTACTAAAAGTTTCATATGTTGAATACTACATAGCACCTAGTGCAGTCAACTAAATTTGCAAGGGAACAGTTCCCAAACTTTACTAATAGTGATACAGGGTTAAAAGTAATACAGAGTATCAAAGAAATACTTGTATAGCAGTGCCGTTGATACCCCCCTCTCTCCAGAACATATGTATAATAGTATTTTTTTTTTTTTTTTTTTTATGTGGGGGTGCCTAGTGTGTAATCTCGTGCAATATTTTAGTTACCTGTTAGTATGTGTTTTTTTACCTACTGAAAATGTTATCTAGTTGCCAGTGTCTATCTCAAAGACTTAACAAAACTTAATATAACTCTTTATAACCTTTTATCTAGAACTAACAGCCCATCTATAGTTTTAGTTATAGCCTCCTAATCAGTTACTCAATTACCAGTTTAACCTTTGAGCTATATCCCTTTATGTTTTTATGTAAGATGGTATTGTTACCCTCTCAACCAGAAAAATAAGAAAGAAGCCTATAAACAACAGTAAAGCATCTATAGCTCTGTAGTGTAAGACAAATTATTTGAGCCAGGATTTAGGGTACCCAAACCTTAGGTAAATCCCTTAATATAGACCTTTATAACCTTTTATCTGAAATTTAAAAGAAAAGAAATCCTATAATTTTGTTTGTAACCTCTTGTAGTCAATTACTACCTTACCAGTTTAACCTTTGGGATATGTCCCTTTATATTTTATATAAAAGGGCCTTTTTATCTGTTATTACCCCCTTCACAACAACCAAATAACAATGAAACATATGAACAACAGAAAACCCTTTTGCTTTCCGTTCAATGTTTCAGCACATTACTATTTAAATAGTCTTGTTAACGTTCAGATTCATAGATAGGATCTCCTTAATAAGTGAGTAACAATCTCTTGGTAAAACTTGTGAGTGAACAATAGAACTGGCTTATTTACTCTACCCACAACTCAAGCATTTTCAGGGCCCTTATCAATTCAAAAGATTAATTACTTAAACCAAAATTAGAGTAATGCGCTTTAGATAGGTCACTTACTATAAACCCTTAAATCCTCTTATCCAATACTAACAAAAGATCTATAATAATATTTTTGTCCCTTTATGATAAATTACCAATTTAACCTTAGGGGTATACCCCCTTATATTTTTCAAAAAGAACCTTTTTATCTCTTATTACCCCCTCAATAGAAAAAGTAAGGGAGAAACATATAGACACCCTCAGAACATTTTCCTAAATCTTGATATTCAATATTTCAGCACATTGCTATTTTAACTAAAATTATAGACATTAATTTCCACACATAAGATCTCCAGGATAGATGAGAAATAAATCTTAATATGAAAGCATCTAAATATCTAAGGGTCATTTAGAGTTATAGCGTCTTTTATGTTCCTTTTAATGGTCCACAATTAAATCCCCATTCATATACTGTGGAATGATTGTGTCGTGTAAGCATCAATCAGCAAAGATTTCTCTTGTAAGGTGTATCCAGTCCACGGATCATCCATTACTTATGGGATATTCTCCTTCCCAACAGGAAGCTGCAAGAGGACCACCCACAGCAGAGCTGTCTATATAGCTCCTCCTCTCCCTGCCACCTCCAGTCATTCTCTTGCAGCTCTCGACAAGAAAGGAAGTAGCTAGAGATGTGGTGTTTTTATTTAGTTCATCTTCATTCAAACGTTTGTTATTTTCAAATGGTACCGGAGTTATACTATTTTAGCCTCAGGCAGAAAGTAGAAGAAGTGTCTGCCTGTGGTCTTTAATGATCTTAGCAGGTTGTAACTAAGATCCATTGCCGTTCTCACACATAACTGAAGAGAGAGGTCACTTCAGCTGGGGAATGGCGTGCAGGGTTTCCTGCTATGAGGTATGTGCAGTTTAAATTTTTCTAGAGAAATGTAAATGCTAGAAAATGCTGTTAATACCGGATTTATCTGAGGTAAGCCTGATTACAGTGATTTAACAACAACTAGTATCATGCTTTCTGTTAGAGGTAATACTCTTATTATTTTTCACATTTCTGACATATAAAAAGTTTGCTGGAAGTGCTTAAACGTTTTTTATATGCATATTGGTGATTAAACTTTATTGGGGCTTAGTTTTTTCCACATGGCTGGCTAATTTTTGCCTAGGGATAGTTTTGTTTGGCCTCTCACTGTGAATACATAAGTGGGAGGGGCCTAATTTCGCGCCTAAATGCGCATTAGATTTTGCAGCTGAGACATCCAGTTTCCCTGAAGGAGTCCCCTGAATGCTTAGGACCTCTCTGAAGGGTTTTTGTGCTTTCCAAAGTCGATTGTATGGGAAGGTAGGGCCACAGCAGAGCTGTGGCAGTTTGTTGTGACTGTTAAAAATCGTTTATTTTGTTTTTTTGATCCATTTTTGAAACTAAGGGGTTAATCATCCATTTGCAAGTGGGTGCAATGCTCTGTTAGCCTATTATACACACTGTAAAAATTTCGTTTGATTTACTGCTTTTTATCACTGTTTTTCAAATTCTGACCTTTTTTATTTTTCTTAAAGGCACAGTACCGTTTTTATTTTTTGCTTGTTTACTTTCATTAAAGTGTTTTCCAAGCTTGCTGGTCTCTTTGCTAGTCTGTTTAAACATGTCTGACATAAAGGAAACTCCTTGTTCATTATGTTTAGAAGCCATGGTGGAACCCCCTCTTAGAATGTGTACCAAATGTACTGATTTCACTTTAAGTTATAAAGACATGGCGGCAGTCATGGATAATACCCTTTCAGCGGTATTATCCAGACTACCTGGGTTACGAGGAAAGCGAGACAGCTCTGGAGTTAGAAGGAATACAGAGCACTCTGACGCTTTAGTAGCTATGTCTGATACCCCCTCACAATATACAGAAGCTGAGGAAGGAGAGCTTCTTTCTGTGGGTGATTTTTCTGACTCAGGGAAGATGCTTCAACCCGATTCTGATATGTCAACATTTAAATTTAAGCTTGAACACCTCCGCTTGTTGCTCAGGGAGGTTTTAGCTACTCTGAATGACTGTGACACCATTATAGTGCCATAGAAAATGTGCAGATTGGATAAATACTATGCAGTGCCTGTTTACACTGATGTTTTTCCAATACCTAAAAGGTTTTCAGAGATTATTACTAAGGAATGGGATAGACCAGGTGTTCCGTTCTCTCCCCCTCCTGTCTTTAAGAAAATGTTTCCCATAGATTCTGCCACACGGGACTTATGGCAAACGGTCCCTAAGGTGGAGGGAGCAGTTTCTACTCTAGCTAAGCGTACTACTATCCCTGTTGAGGACAGTTGTGCTTTCTTAGATCCAATGGATAAAAAGTTAGAGGGTTACCTTAAGAAAATGTTTATTCAACAAGGTTTTATTCTACAGCCTCTTGCATGCATTGCCCCGGTCACTGCTGCTGCGGCCTTCTGGTTTGAGTCTTTGGAAGAGGCCTTACAGGTAGAGACCCCATTGGATGATATACTTGACAAGCTTAGAGCGCTTAAGCTAGCCAATTCATTTGTTTCTGATGCCATTGTTCATGTAACTAAACTAACGGCTAAGAATTCTGGTTTTGCTAGGCGCGTAGGGCGCTATGGCTTAAATCCTGGTCAGCTGACGTTACTTCAAAGTCTAAGCTTCTTAATATTCCCTTCAAGGGGCAGACCCTATTCGGGCCTGGATTGAAGGAGTTCATTTCTGATATTACTGGAGGAAAAGGTCATGCCCTTCCTCAGAATAGGTCTAACAAGTTAAGGACCAAACAAACTAATTTTCGTGCCTTTCAAAACTTTAAGACAAGTGCGGCATCAACTTCCTCTAATACAAAACAAGAGGGAAATTTTGCCCAGTCCAAGCCGGTCTGGAGACCTAACCAGACTTGGAACAAAGGTAAGCAGGCCAAGAAACCTGCTGCTGCCTCTAAGACAGCATGAAGGATTGGCCCCCGATCCGGTAACGGAGCTAGTAGGGGGCAGACTTTCTCTCTTAGCCCAGGTTTGGGCAAGAGATGTCCAGGATCCCTGGGCATTGGAAATTGTGTCCCAGGGATATCTTCTGGACTTCAGAGCTTCCCCTCCAAAAGGGAGGTTTCACCTTTCACAATTATCTGCAAATGAGATAAAGAGAGAGGCATTCTTACATTGTGTTCAAGACCTCCAAATTATGGGAGGAACAGGGTCAAGGTTTCTATTCAAATCTATTTGTGGTTCCCAAAAAAGAGGGAACCTTCAGACCAATATTAGATCTCAAGATCCTAAATAAATTTCTCAGGGTCCCATCATTCAAGATGGAGACTATTCGAACCATCCTACCTATGATCCAGGAGGGTCAATACATGACTACTGTGGACTTAAAGGATGCTTATCTTTACATTCCGATACACAAAGATCATCATTGGTTTCTCAGGTTTGCCTTCCTAGACAGGCATGACCAGTTTGTGGCTCTTCCCTTTGAGTTAGCTACAGCTCCAAGAATCTTTACGAAGGTTCTGGGGTCACTTCTGGTGGTCGTAAGGCCGCGGGGCATAGCAGTAGCCCCTTACTTAGACGACATTCTGATACAGGCGTCAAATTTCCAAATTGTCAAGTCTCATACGGACATCGTTCTGGCATTCCTGAGGTCGCATGGGTGGAAGGTGAATGAGAAGAAGAGTTCTCTATCCCCTCTCACAAGAGTTTCCTTTCTGGGAACTCTGATAGATTCTGTAGAAATGAGGATTTACCTGACAGAGGCCAGGTTATCAAAACTTCTAAATTCTTGCCATGTTCTTTATTATACTTCTCGCCCATCGGTGGCTCAGTGTATGGAAGTAATCGGCTTAATGGTAGCAGCAATGGACATAGTTCCGTTTGCCCGCCTACATCTCAGACCGCCGCAACTCTGCATGCTCAGTCAGTGGAATGGGGATTACACAGATTTGTCCCCTCTACTAAATCTGGATCAAGAGACCAGGGATTCTCTTCTCTGGTGGCTAGCTCGGGTCCATCTGTCCAAAGGTATGACCTTTCCCAGGCCAGATTGGACAATAGTAACTACAGATGCCAGCCTTCTGGGCTGGGGGGCAGTCTGGAACTCCCTGAAGGCTCAGGGATCGTGGACTCAGGAGGAGGTTCTCCTCCCGATAAACATTCTGGAACTAAGAGCGATATTCAATGCTCTTCAGGCTTGGCCTCAGCTAGCGACAATGAGGTTCATCAGATTTCAGTCTGACGACATCACGACTGTAGCTTAAATCAACCATCAAGGGGGAACAAGGAGTTCCCTAGCGATGTTGGAGGTTTCAAAGATAATTCATTGGGCAGAGATTCACTCTTGCCACCTATCAGCTATCCATATCCCAGCAGTAGAGAACTGGGAGGCGGATTTTCTAAGTCAACAGACCTTTCATCCGGGGGAGTGGGAGCTCCATCCGGAGGTGTTTGCACAGTTGATTCAACGTTGGGGTAAACCAGAACTGGATCTCATGGCATCTCGCCAGAACGCCAAGCTTTGCCTTGGTCCTTGGTTATGTGTTTCCACTGTTTCCTCTGCTCCCTCGTCTGATTGCCAAGATCAAGCAGGAGAGAGCATCAGTGATTTTGATAGCACCTGCGTGGCCATGCAGGACTTGGTATGCAGATCTGGTGGACATGTCATCCTTTCCACCATGGACTCTGCCTCTAAGACAGGACCTTCTACTTCAGGGTCCTTTCAACCATCCAAATCTAATTTCTCTGTGACTGACTGCCTGGAGATTGAACGCTTGATTTTATCAAAGCGTGGCTTCTCCGAGTCAGTCATTGATACCTTAATTCAGGCACGGAAGCCTGTCACCAGGAAAATCTATCATAAGATATGGTGTAAATATCTTCATTGGTGTGAATCCAAGGGTTACTCATGGAGTAAGGTCAGGATTCCTAGGATATTGTCTTTTCTCCAAGATGGATTGGAGAAGGGTTTGTCAGTGAGTTCCTTAAAGGGACAGATTTCTGCTTTGTCTATTCTTTTGCACAAGCATCTGGCGGATGTTCCAGACGTTCAGGCATTTTGTCAGGCTTTAGTTAGAATCAAGCCTGTGTTTAAACCTGTTGCTCCGCCATGGAGTTTAAATTTAGTTCTTAAACTTCTTCAAGGGGTTCCGTTTGAACCCTTGCATTCCATAGATATCAAGCTTTTATCTTGGAAAGTTCTGTTTTTGGTAGCTATCTCCTCGGTTCGTAGAGTTTCTGAGTTATCTGCCTTACAGTGTGATTCCCCTTATCTGATCTTCCATGCAGATAAGGTAGTTTTGCGTACCACACCTGGGTTTTTACCTAAGGTGGTATCTAATAAAAATATCAATCAGGAGATTGTTGTTCCGTCACTGTGTCCTAATGCTTCTTCAAAGAAGGAACGTTTATTACACAATCTTGATGTGGTTCATGCTTTAAAGTTTTATTTACAAGCTACTAAAGATTTTCGTCAAACATCTGCATTGTTTGTTGTCTACTCTGGACAGAGGAGAGGCCAAAAGGCTTCGGCAACTTCTCTTTCGTTTTGGCTAAAGAGTATAATACGCTTAGCTTATGAGACTGCTGGCCAGCAGCCTCCTGAAAGGATTACAGCTCATTCTACTAGAGCGGTAGCTTCCACATGGGCTTTTAAGAATGAGGCTTCTGTTGAACAGATTTGTAAGGCGGCGACTTGGTCTTCACTTCATACTTTTTCAAAGTTCTATAAATTTGATACTTTTGCTTCTTCGGAGGCTATTTTTGGGAGAAAGGTTTTGCAGGCAGTGGTACCTTCCGTTTAAGTACCTGCCTTATCCCTCCCTTCATCCGTGTCCTATAGCTTTGGTATTGGTATCCCACAAGTAATGGATGATCCGTGGACTGGATACACCTTACAAGAGAAAACATAATTTATGCTTACCTGATAAATTTATTTCTCTTGTGGTGTATTCAGTCCACGGCCCGCCCTGTCATTTTAAGGCAGGTATATTTTATTTTTTAACTTCAGTCACCACTGCACCCTATGGTTTCCCCTTTCTCTTGCTTGTCTTCGGTCGAATGACTGGAGGTGGCAGGGAGAGGAGGAGCTATATAGACAGCTCTGCTGTGGGCGGTCCTCTTGCAGCTTTCTGTTGGGAAGGAGAATATCCCACAAGTAATGGATGATCCGTGGACTGGATACACAACAAGAGAAATAAATTTATCAGGTAAGCATAAATTATGTTTTTTCTATCTCCAACCTTATAAAAAAAGGAGTTACAATCCTTCTTTAGCCATTACAGCATATAGATAGGGGTTATATCTAGGGCTAAACCCCAGTTTTCCTTATTTTCCCTCTTTCTCTCTTTTCTTCCTTTTTCCCCCTTTCTTCTCTTAATCCTTGCTTTCACTTTTTCCTCCTTCAATCTTGCCCTTCCTCTCCCTTCCTTTCTTTCTTCACCCCCTTTTACCTTGGAAGTCAGGAGTATGATAGCTTTTTACCTCCTAGGGCAAACAAAACAGGGGGCTTGACCGGCTCTAGACTTAGCCTGGGTAAAAACAGCACAGTCTTAAAGGGTGGGAGTTAGATATTTGCACTAGGGCATTATGCAATGTATTTACATAGTCTCATTGAAAACTTATAGCCATGTTATGCAGAGTTAATATATATAGTTTTTCAGACGGTGTCTTGAAGTGGGAGCCATCTGTAGTCCTTATATAGGTATTCTGTGGGGTTTGGTGTTGTTCTGTAGTGGTATCTTTAAACGGTTGTCTGCCAGAATCCGGTTCAGCTTTTGGCCGTAGGGCAGGAGCAACAGACCTGGATCCCTCCGCGCCCGTCACCCTTTCACCCACCTGCAAGCAGCTTTTCTCTGGAGACTGTAATTCCGACTTGTCCACCCCACCTCCATTTGTAGGTTGGCGGGTTCTACCGCTCTATGCAGCTTTCTGGCAGCTCCCTATATTTCCAGGTTTCCCTTCACAGGGCTCCCAATCTGGTGTATACGGCGACCGCCGTTGCATATTCCGCTATTTAGAACTTCCTCCGCTCCTGGGTAGTTTCCCAGCATGCACCCAAATCCGTCCTCATTAGTAGCAGGGTCACAGGGCCAGTAGCGTGTGGCAATTGTTCGAACAACTCCTTGTGCTTGCTGCTACAGAGACGCAGCATCTGTCGGGAGCTCTGCCTCTTCCAGACGAAACTGTACTGCATCTTATATTTTTGGCATTTTTCAAAAGATTTTTTGTGAACATAGTTCATTTTTATACATTTTTACTTTTTACTCATAGATGCCGGCATCTTTAATTATTACCAATGATATGATTATATACTTGTTATGATATGGAATAAATGTTATTTGTTTTTATTTAGTTGTTTTTAGATTCTTTATATTTGCCCAGTTTGTATAATATAGACCTATAGCCCTCAATCTATACCCAGTATTGAAATCACCTATAGCTAGCTTTCCTGTGAAATTTAACACTTTATTACAATTAGTATTCTATTTTGCAACACAGTTTGTATTTTGGATATTATCCACAGTATTTTATATATATATATATATATATATATATATATATATATATATATATATATATACCAAAAAGATGCACTCTCAGGTCTTTTTAAGTGAAGTAAACAGATTACTTTATTAGGAACGTTTTTCGGGGATCTAGCCCCCTTCATCAGCATAAACAAATAGTGAACACAGCAAACATTTATAGTGTAAAACAATTAAACAGAACTCATACCAAGCTTGAACAGTAGTGCCAAACATCCGCCCTGGAACACAGCTTGCGTTCCACTGACTCATTATTATGTGATTCTATATGTTATGGAACAACTGATATGTCACCCAAACATGTGTTATTAAACGAAAGTGTGATCACAAAAATACATGTACAGATACAAATATATTTACGGCTTAACATTGTCAAGGCAACCGACATGACTCCTTGTTGTCATGGTTACATATACACAAATGGCAATATTTTTCAACAAGCCAGTTTTGCATATTCAGGACAGTATGCAGGTGTTAAGCATATACAAAATCCTATAACTGCCTGCCTCCTATTCTGTGTTAATATAATGAGATAAATTATGATAGATCTATGTCATAGATACCACTGTGCTCTACTGCCTAATATTAGTCTATTAGCATGCCTGTTATCATCAGCATGGTGAAGGATGTCATATTATTTAGCACTTTTGTGACTGCTATTTTACTATCATAGATATTTGGTACACAGCAATAGTGGTACCACATCCGGTTCCACTGTTAGGAATTATGGCACTACCCTATACATCACTAGCCGTAAAACATTATTTTTAAGAAAAGGGGGATCATGCACTTAATGCACCTAAAGACTGTATTGTCATATTTTTGATGTTCAAATATTACTGCAATTAAAATCACAGTTTTCAGTAATACCTTATGGAATATATTCAGTAAGGATAGCTTAGTCAACTATTGTGGCCATTGTTGAGCTAGTATATACACCTTTGTACTATCCATTTCAGAAACTAGTGCAAGACCCAACACGCACTAAACCAAGCATCCACATACAAAACATTCACAGGTCAGTTGTAACTTAATATGAATATGGAATGTCCATACTTGCACTCTCTATAGCCAGATAAATAAATAAATGGAGTATCTCAGCCATTCCACCTTGTAGTCGAAAATGCCAGTCGGATGTGTAATAACTGGGTAACCACTCTAAGACTACCAGACTTCCACTGGCCAAAAGGGATACTAAATGTTCCCTATGGTTCATGCTGTGAGACCATGGTAGGAGAAGGCACCAGCAAGTGGGACCCCCATCCTAGACCCGCTACACAGAGTCATAGCATTACTGGGATGTACCCCAAGCATGTAACACATTTTTGACGGCACTACAAGAGGTCTTTAAAGTCCGGCACAGTATTTAAACCACCTGGGAAGATCGTGCCCAATCCGTACATCCATTGTGCTTCCCGTTGTAACAATATTTTGTTTCGATCACCCCCCCTATCCAGAGGGGGGACATGATCTATCAAAGTGTATCTAATAGATGATACTGGATGATTTCTCAATGCACAATGAACAGCCAATAGAATGCGAGCTCAATCTGATTGGCTGATTGGATCAGCCAATCCGATTGAACTTCAATCTGATTGGCTGATTTAATCAGCCAATCAGATTTTTCCTACTCTAATTCCGATTGGCTGATAGACTCCTATCAGCCAATCAGAATTCGAGGGACGCCATCTTGGATGACGTCACTTAAAGGAACTGTCATTCATCGTTCAGTCGTCGGTGGAAGAAGATGGTTCCGCGTTGGCTCGTCTGAAGATGGCTCCGCTCCGCTCTGGATGGATGAAGATTGAAGACGCCGCCTGGATGTTGACTTCAATCAGATGGAAGACTTCTTCAGCGCCCCTTGGATGATGACTTCAATTGGATGGAAGACTTCTTCAGCGCCCCTTGGATGATGACTTCAATCGGATGGAAGACTTCTTCAGCGCCCCTTGGATGATGACTTCAATCGGATGGAAGACTTCTTCAGCGCCCCTTGGATGATGACTTCTGCCACTCCGAACGTCGTCTTCTGTTCCATCGGTGGTCGGCTGGCTGAAGACGGCTAAAGGTAGGATGATCTTCAGGGGGGTAGTGTTAGGTTTATTTAAGGGGTGTTTGGGTTAGATTAGGGGTATGTGGGTGGTGGGTTTTAATGTTGGGGTTTTTTTTTTTTTTACAGGCAAAAGAGCTGAATTATTTGGGGCATGCCCTGCAAAAGGCCATTTTAAGGGCTGGTAAGGTAATAGAGCTGTTAACTTTTTAATGTAGAATAGGGTAGGGCATTTGTTTATTTTGGGGGGCTTTGTTATTTTATTAGGGGGCTTAGATTAGGTGTAAGTAGCTTAAAATTGTTGTAATATTTTTGAAATGTTTGTAACTTATTTTTTTTATTTTTTGTAACTTAGTTTTTTTTATTTTTTGTACTTTATTTTTTTTTATTTTTTGTACTTTAGTTTATTTAATTGTATTTAATTGTAGTTATTTGTAGGTAATTTATTTAATTAATTTAATGATAGTGTAGTGTTAGGTTTAATTGTAACTTAGGTTAGGATTTATTTTACAGGTAATTTTGTATTTCTTTTAGCTAGGTAGTTATTAAATAGTTAATAACTATTTAATAACTATTCTAACTAGCTAAAATAAATCTAAATCCTAAAATAGCTACTATGTAATTTTAATTACATTGTAGCTATCTTAGGGTTTATTTTACAGGTAAGTATTTAGTTTTAAATAGGAATAATTTATTTAATGATAGTGTAGTGTTAGGTGTAATTGTAACTTAGGTTAGTTTTTATTTTACAGGTAAATTTCTCTTTATTTTAACTAGGTAGCTATTAAATAGTTATAAACTATTTAATAGCTATTGTACCTAGTTAAAATAAATTGAAATTTGCCTGTAAAATAAATATAAATCCTAAAATAGATACAATATAATTATTATTTATATTGTAGCTATATTTGGGTTTATTTTACAGGTAAGTATTTATTTTTAAATAGGATTAATTTAGTTAATAAGAGTTATAATATTTAGATGTATTTAATTAATATTTAAGTTAGGGGGGTGTTAGACTTAGGTTTAGGGGTTAATAATTTTATTATAGTTGCGGCGTTGTGGGGGGGGGCAGGATAGGGGTTAATAAATTTATTATAGCGGTGGCGGTGTAGGGGGGGCAGGATAGGGGTTAATAGGTATTATGTAGGTGGCGGCGGGGTCCGGGAGTGGCGGTTTAGGGGTTAATCAGTTTATTAGAGTGGCGGTGGGCTCCGGGAGCGGTGGTTTAGGGGGTAATAAATGTATTTAGTTGCGGCGGTGTAGGGGAGGGGGACAGATTAGGGGTGTTTAGACTCGGGGTACATGTTAGGGTGTTAGGTGTAGACAGCTCCCATAGGAATCAATGGGATGTCGGGTAGCAGCGAACATGAACTTTCGCTATGGTCAGACTCCCATTGATTCCTATGGGATCCGCCTCCTCCAGGGCGGCGGATTGAAAACCAGGTACGCTGGGCCGGAAAAGTGCAGAGCGTACCTGCTAGTTTTTTGATAACTAGCAAAAGTAGTCAGATTGTGCCGAACTTGTGTGCGGAACATCTGGAGTGACGTAAGAATCGATCTGTGTCGGACTGAGTCCGGCGGATCGAAGCTTACGTCACTAAATTCTACTTTTGCCGGTGTGTAGGGCTTGATAACTTAAGCAAATCAGCCTCGCCACAAATACGCTGCAGAATTCCAGCGTATTTGAGGTTGACGGCTTGATAACTAGAAGCCAAAGAGTCTTCTCCTGTGTCCATCTTACTAAGAATGGACAATATTTCTGCAGTTTGTTATTTGAATCACCTCAGTGGTACTAAATAAAGAAATTTATCCAATATTACAAAATAATTCATTCACCTTTTGCTTGGACAGAAATATTTCTCTCAAAGCTGAATATATTCCGGGTTTGTCCAACATAGCAGCAGATTGGGGTATCTCATTATTAGACAGATTCCAGCGATTGGAAACTTCACAATCAAGTATTTCAATCACTTCAATCTCTCAGAGGACCCTTCTCGATGGATCTCTTTGCCTCAAGACTGAGCTTTCAAATTTGTCCTTATTTCAGTTGGCGTCCCAACCCCGGAAGCTTTAGCGATCAATGATTTTCTCCACTCATACCCTCTTCAGACAGCTTATGCTTTTTCTCCTTTTTTTATGATTCAGAAAAAAATCTTGATAGTCCATCAGGATCTCCTCTCAATTCATCTCATAACCCCTCTTTGGCCGTTCCAACCATGGTACCCATCTCTTCTAGATCTATCTGTCAATTATCCTATTGTTCTCCCACAGCTTCCGCTTCTTCTATCAGATCCAGAAGGTTGCCCTCACTATCTCATTGTTTATGGTTCTCTTCAAATCATAGCCTGGATGATTTCAGGCATACCCCATCTCTCCAAGGCTTATCACAACAAGCTAAGTCACTCTTACAAGAATCTCTGGCTCCAGGTACCAAAAAAATCTTTTTTCCACATGGTCCAGATGGTCTTGCTGGTGCTTAGAAAGATGATTGGATCCCCTTTCAGCTGATATAACCACTATACTTAATTTTCTTTCATATCTTTTTGATTCAGGTTTGGCATATCGGTATATCAATGTTTCTCGATCCACTATTTCTGATGAACACTATTTTATTAATAATTTTCCTGTAGTTTGTGAATTGATGAAATCTATCAAACTTAAAAGACCTCCTGCTCCTAAATACAGTTTCGTTGGGGATGTAGATCTTATTTTTTTTCTATTTTTAAATCTTGGCCTTCCAATGATTCCTTATCTTTGAAACAACTCTCTGCTAAATTAGCGACTCTTATGTTTAATCTCTTTCTGTATAGTGTCAAATGTTAGAGTGTTAGATTTCAACTCTAAGCGTTTTACCCCTGAACGTGTTACTTTTTTTCACCTAAATTACAAGTTTTGCGGTACGGCTATACCGCTGAAAAATTGGGCTTTGCACATGGAATGGCAGGTCACCTATATTACAAGTCATTGAGATACTGCTATACCGCTATTGTTTTAGCCTGAACTGCAACTCTCCATTCCATTGACTTTTGAGTGTGGAATTTTTAGGTCACCGGTATTACAAGTTGTTTGGTCAAGCTTTTACGCTAGCGTTATAGCTTATACCGCAATGATCTATTCCACAATCAAAGACCAGTAGTTATGGATTTTGCGAAACAAAAATGTTTCACAAAACTCATAACAAAAATGTTTCAAAGTACACTAACACCCGTAAACTACACTATTAAACCCTAAACTGCCATCCCCTGCATCACCAACACTAAAACCTATTGACCCCTAAATCGCCAACCCACCACATCACAACTACTATAATAAACCTATTAACCCCTAAACCGGCTTTTTGTTTTTATAGGAGTATTAGATTAGTTTTATTTTTTTTTATTTTGGATAATTTAGTTTATTATTTTTGTAATCTTAGATTTTTTTATCTTTCGTAATTTTAGAGGTTTTTTTTGTAATGTTATTTTTTTAATTTTTTCGTAGTGTTAGGATTTTTTAATCTTGTAGTTTAGTTTTTTTATTTTTAGTTTATTTTAGTTTTTTTAAATAGTTGTTAGGTTGATTTATAGTTTAATCTTAGTTTTTTTTATTTCACAGGTAAGTTTTTATTTATTTTAAGGTATTTATATTGTAACTTTAATTTAAAGTTAGCGTGTGTTTAGGGGTTAATAGTTTAATTTATTGTGTCGTGATTTGGGGGGCCGGTGGTTGAGGGGTTAAAGAGACACTGAACTCCAATTTTTTTCTTTCATGATTCAGATAGAGCAGCAATTTTGATCATCTTTCTAATTTACTCCTATTATCCATTCTTCATTCTCTTGCTATCTTTATTTGAAAATCATGAATGTAAATCTTAGCATCCAGCCCATTTTAGGTTCAGCACCATGGATAGCGTTTGTTTATTGGAGGCTGACATTTACCCACCAATAAGCAAGCATAACCCAGGTTCTCAACCATAAATGGGTCGGCTCCTATGCATCACATTCCTACTTTTTAAATAAAGATAGCAAGAGAACGAAGAAAAAAAGGATAATAGGAGTAAATTAGAAAGTTGCTTAAAATTTCATGCTCTTTCTGAATCATTAAAGAAAAAAATTTGGTTTAGTGTCCCATTAATAGGTTTATTATAGTAGTTGCAATGTGGGGGATCGGCGGTTTAGGGAGTTAATAGCTTTATTTAGTGTCTGCGATGTTGGGGGTGGCGGTTTAGGGGTTAATAAATTTATTTAGTGTCGGGGGGCGTCGGATTAGGGGTATTTAGATTAGGGGTTTATGTTAGGGTGTTACATTTTTACATAACTTTCTTGTCCCCATAGACATCAATAGCGATTGCGTTATAGCAATCACCATTCTGCAACCATTTTTTCTCCATTGATGTCTATGGGGGAAAATTTGCAAGAGCACGTCAAGTCGGGTCTTGGCTTTTGTGCAGTATGGAGCTTAACGCACAGCACAAGAAGGTTTTTCTGTAACTTGTCATGGCAGCGCTATGGAAAGAGCGGTACCGCTAAATGTTTTGTGTTATTTATGCACCGGGTTTAGAGCATAACTTGTAATTTAGGTGAAAATTTCCAAAAGAACTAAATAATTTTCTACTTCTATCCATGCTTACCTTCTGAACCTTCTCTTTGTGTTGTTCTATGTCTCAAAGAATATGAACTCAGAACTTCTTCCTTTCATACTTCTTCCTCCAACCAACTTTTTTATCGTTTATTCCTCCTCACTGTCCTGTCTCTTCTACCTTTATTGCTAGGTGGGTTAAATGGTTTATGATTAAAGGGATAGGAAAGTCAAAATTAAACTTGCATGATTCGGATAGAGCCTGCAATTTTAAGACACTTTGAAATTCACTTCTATCTTCAAATGTGCTTCATTCGCTTTGTGTCCCTTGTTAAAAAATGAATACGAGGGGGAATTACCCTTTTTTTTCTTCTGCTTTTTCTTTTCTTTTTCTTTTTTATTTTCTTTTTTAAAAGTTAATTGCTAACCTAAAGGACTATGATCAAAACACAATTGCGCTAACCCCTTGAATGAAGATATAGACTTACAATGAACCTATGCAGGGGAAATCATAAAATGGACATGGCTATGAACAACTGATCATGTAAGTGTTTAAAAACTGTTGAGCTGTAACCATACATATTGTGTTGGATTTTTGTGTTATTCAGATGTAAGCTTGAAATTAACAATAAAGCCTTTTCAAAAAAAAAAAAAAAAAAAAAAAAAAAGAATACGCACATATCATACACTAGTGGGAGCTGCTGCTAATTGATGCCTGCACACATTTGTCTCTTGTGATTGGCTAAATAGATATTTTCAGCTTCCTGTCAGTAGTGTAATGTTGTCCCTTCAGTAATGGATAACAAGAGAATGAAGAAAATTTGATAATAGAATTAAATTGGAAAGTTGTTTAAAATTGTATGTTCTATCTGAATCATAAAAGAAAATTTTGGGGTTTACTATCCCTTTAAAGCTGGTATTGATTTATCTTTTTCTGCCCATTCTATTAGAGGATCAGCTGCTTCTAACACATGTTTGAAAGCTGCTACCCTTCAAAAAATGTTGGATGCTGTTAATTGGTCCGCTTACTCCATTTTTAAACAATTTTATTTTAAATCCATTCAACATGCCTCAACTTATTTTGTTAGTTTGCTTTATACTAGCAAAATATGAGTCTCTGGTCTAGATTATACCTTCACAAGTTAGGATAATCCAAATTTTATTACAAGCACAGAGACTCCTATTTTTGCTTTCCTTCTCCTTTACTACTTATATAGCTTTTCACAGACCTAATTTAAAAAAAAAAAAAAAAAAAAAAAAAAAGGTAACAACAAGAGCAATGAATAAGATAATAACCAATGAAAAACCGTTATTCAAATAAGCAGATGAAATTAACTAATGAGAAGTGTCATAGTACCCCCCATATACTGTCCAAATAGTCCCCAATCCTCCTCTTTCTCTTTTGCTGTTCACAAGTATAAGTATCATCTACATTCTGTGATTTTGTATTATTAACGGTACACAATACTCATATGCTAAATCACTTGAAACTGATGCAGTATAACTGTAAAAAGCTGACAGGAAAATATCACCTGAGCATCTCTATGTAAAAAAAGGAAGATATGTTACCTCCCAATTTCCTCAACTCAGCAGAGTAAGTTATGTGTAAAATTTTATACTCAGCTGCTGCTCAGCTGCAGGTAAAAAAATAAAAAAATTAAGAAATGAACAGCAGCCAATCTGCATCAACAGTGCTGAGGTCCTTCCACTGTCCCGGGACATACATACATACTAATAATGCTGTTTAGAAGTCCTTTACAATGGGATGTGGCTACTGAGAAACTTTCAAGGTAAAATATCTTTCTTTTTTACATAGAGATGTTCAGGTGACATTTTCTAGTTTGCTTTTTACAGCTATACTGCAGTGTTTAAACATTTGGATATTATGGCCCTTTAAAGAGTCGTTTTATGTGTCATGTAGTAATATATATATATATATATATATATATATATATATATATATATCAAAAAATGAGAGCACTCACCAGGACTTAACACATTAAAGCAATCACAGCTTTATTTTAACAAAGTGACATTCCGAGGATTCTAACCTCGTCCTCAGACTTTGCATTTGTGTACATACCTCAGTTCTTTTAAACCCTCCACTAACTATCACCGCAATACCGGAAGTCAACCGGCGTCCTGTGCGCAAAACTGTGCATGTCCAGAGCGTCGGCATGGCAACCGGCCGCGGTGTACACTAAAAACAAAAATGTGAATACAAATGGTTACAATATAGAGTTATTCAATTGTTACTTTATGGTTAATGCACTTAACATCCTAACTATGCGTGCTAATACCTATTTCAAAAGTTACATAGCAATTTATAACTATAGAACTGTGAACTGGTATAGACTTAATTCCTAATCTTATATCAAACCTACCACATTTTATGGCTATATCAGCAATCAATTATAATAAAAATATACTATACACAGATTGGTACAAACTAGAACAAGATAATACTCCCTAATTTATTACTTATCATTTCCAAATACTATTAAATACTATAAGTGCCACTATAGTATTATGGGTCTATTTCACAAGTAACAGTGCCAGTACAGGTTGGTATTCAAACCATCTGGTACCAAAGTGCCCAGATTAAAGATCCACCTGAACTCGCACTGCAACAGGAGTCTATCTCTGTCACCCCCCCTAGTCGGGGGTGGAATGTGATCTATGATCACATATCTCAAATCCGCAACCGTATGGCCAGTCAACGCAAAATGTCGTGCCACGGGTTGGTCAGACCCCTTATTTTTTATGGCCAGTCGAAAGGCTGCACGATGATTGGCCATACGGGTGCGTAAGTCATCAATAGTCTTTCCGACATAGAATAACCCACACGGACAGTGTAATAGATACACTATATGTGTCGTCGTGCAGGTTACTCTATGTAGGATAGCATATCTACGATTGGTGGTAGGATGAACAAAGAATTTTGCATTAGACAAACCGCTACATGTAGTGCATCCTGCACACTTATAGCATCCAGGTTTTTTAGTCTGCAGCCAGTTAGATTTTTCATAACACTGTACAGGGTCAACCTTCACCAGAATGTCCCGTAGAGAACGTGATCTTCTAAAGCCTACTTGTGGGTATCTAGAACCCTTAAATGGTAGATTTTTGTCACTTTCCACAATATTCCAGTTCTTCTTTACCAATCTTTGTAGATTTTGCTTGTCTGGAGTATAAGTGGTCGTAAGGATCATCCTTCTTTCCTTGTCCCCTTTTGTCACAGTTCTTAAAGCTGTATCTTGATCCATGGAGGCAAATTTCTGGAAGTGTTGGTTGATCTGTTTCTCTTGGTAACTCCTCTGTAAGAATCTTGTTTTCATCTCCATCAATTGTTGTTGGGCATTGCTTTGTTTGCTATTATTTCTCATGACCCTCTTAAATTGAGAGATGGGTAGAACCTTCTTTAATGACGGAGGATGGCAACTAGTAGCCTCCAGCAATGAATTTCTGTCCGTCTCCTTTTTGTACAGAGTTGTACCCAACATACCATCTTCCATAAATATTCGTAGGTCGAGGAAATCTACTGATGTAGAACTTTTGGTCATCTTGAATTGTAGATTGGGATTAATGGTATTCAATGCCTTATACCAATCCTCTAATTCTTCCTCCGTACCTGACCATAGAATGATCAGATCATCTATGACCATAGAATGATCAGATCATCTATGTAGCGGTTGAAATATTTAATATCTTGGTGTACAAATAGATCAGTATCTCTTTCTTCAAATTCCGCCATAAATATATTGGCGTACGATGGGGCCATATTCGACCCCATCGCCGTCCCATGTAGTTGTAGAAAGAATGATTTCTCGAATTTGAAGTAATTTCTACTGAGGCAAAGTTCCAATAATTCCAGAATTAGCTCTACTGGTGGTCCCACGTATGGGTATCGGTTCAATTGTTTGCGAACTGCCAACATCCCCTGATCGTGTGGGATGGAAGTATATAAACTAACAACATCCAATGTTGCTAGTATAATGGGTTGATTGATTGTGGGGAATGATTTTATCTCTTTAATCAGACTAATAGAGTCCAACAGAAACGAAGGAATATTGCGGACACATTAACCATAAAGTAACAATTTTATAACTCTATATTGTAACCATTTGTATTCACATTTTTGTTTTTAGTGTACACCGCGGCCGGTTGCCATGCCGACGCTCTGGACATGCGCAGTTTTGCGCACAGGACGCCGGGTGACTTCCGGTATCGCGGTGATAGTCGGTGGAGGGTTTAAAAGAACTGAGGTATGTACACAAATGTAAAGTCTGAGGACGAGGTTAGAATCCTCGAAACGTCACTTTGTTAAAATAAAGCTGTGATTGCTTTAATGTGTTAAGTCCTGGTGAGTGCTCTCATTTTTTGATATTTGTAAAGGCACGCTGTGGCATTGGATGCACCCTGGGCGGTTGTGAAGTGGAGTGAGTGCAGAGTTCATTTGGAAATTTATATATATATAAAACATGGAAGGGAACTGCACTCCAAGACCGTACAACGCACACATCATGTGACTCAGCAACATCCAGCCCTGGGTGCTAAATAGCACTCCAAAAAAGCTGTAATGTCACCAGTGCCACAGGCAGTTAACCCCAGTCCGAAATGGGTGCAAGAAACAAGGGGGATTACAAACAAAAAGTAATACAACACATAGAAACACCCAGCACTCACCAGCTAGCTCACAGCTAAGATAAAATCACAACTGGAAAGGTTAGTCACCGCATCTGGCCAAATGGGAAAGCTCAGGCACCACGTCAAGGTCCTTTCCATTGCCTGAGTCCCTAACAAAGCCACACCATCATGCGAGCTCACAAAGCCAAACAGACTGAGAACAAAGAAGGGGTGCACAGGTGGATGTAATCACCCAGAGAAAATACAAAACATGGAAGGGAACTGCACTCCAAGACCGGACCAGGTACACATCATGTGACTCAGCAACATCCAGCCCTGGGTGCTAAATAGCACACCCAAAAAAGATGTGATGTCACCAGAGCCACAGGCAGTTAACCCCAGTCCGGAATGGGTGCAAGAAACAAGGGGGATTACAAACATAAAGTAATACAACACATAGAAACACCCAGCACTCACCAGCTAGCTCACAGCTAAGATAAAATCACAACTGGAAAGGTTAGTCACCGCATCTGGCCAAATGGGAAAGCTCAGGCACCACGTCAAGGTCCTTTCCATTGCCTGAGTCCCTAACACAGCCACACCATCATACAAGCTCACAAAGCCAAACAGACTGAGAACAAAGAAGGGGTGCACAGGTGGATGTAATCACCCAGAGAAAATACAAAACATGGAAGGGAACTGCACTCCAAGACCGGACCAGGTACACATCATGTGACTCAGCAACATCCAGCCCTGTGTGCTAAATAGCACTCCAAAAAAGCTGTGATGTCACCAGAGCCACAGGCAGTTAACCCCAGTCCGGAATGGGTGCAAGAAACGAGGGGGATTACAAACAAAAAGTAATACAACACATAGAAACACCCAGCACTCACCAGCTAGCTCACAGCTAAGATAAAATCACAACTGGAAAGGTTAGTCACCGCATCTGGCCAAATGGGAAAGCTCAGGACGTCAAGGTCCTTTCCATTGCCTGAGTCCCTAACACAGCCACACCATCATGCGAGCTCACAAAGCCAAACAGACTGAGAACAAAGAAGGGGTGCAATGGAAAGGACCTTGACGTGGTGCCTGAGCTTTCCCATTTGGCCAGATGCGGATGTTCCCAAAGTGCTGTATCAAAGCACATTCATAGAAAGTTATGTGGAAGGGAAAAGTGTGGAAGAAAAAGGTGCACAAGCAACAGGGATGACCGCAGCCTGGAGAGGATTATCAGGAAAGGGCCATTCAAAAGTGTTGGGGACTTTCACAAGGAGTTGACTGAGGCTGGAGTCAGTGCATCAAGAGCCACCACACACAGATGGATCCTGGACATGGGCTTCAAATGTCGTATTCCTCTTGTCAAGCCACTCTTGAACAACAAACAACGTCAGAAGCGTCTTACCTGGTCTAAAGAAAAACAGACCTGGGCCCCAAGTTATCAAGGTCTGTCTGACATGATACAACAGTGCGGATCAGGTCCAACAGACCTCTCTGAATACGGCGAGCAATACGCTCACCGTATTCAGCATTGCACAAGCAGCTCACAAGATTCATTCTGTGTTGATTTGGGGAGCCATGTCATCTGCTGGTGTTGGTCCACTGTGCTTCATTAAGTCCAGGGTCAACGCAGCTGTCTACCAAGAGATTTTGGAGCACTTCATGCTTCCTTCCGCAGACAAGCTCTATGGGGATGCTGACTTCATTTTCCAGCAGGATTTGGCACCTGCCCACACTGCCAAAAGCACCAAAACCTGGTTCAATGACCGTGGGATTACTGTGCTTGATTGGCCAAGAGAAAGAAGAGAGACATGAGACCGAACAATACAGAAGAGCTGAAGGCCGCTATTGAAGCATCCTGGTCTTCCATAACACCTTAGCAGTGCCACAGGCTGATAGCTTCCATGCAACGCTGCATTGAGGCAGTAATTGCTGCAAAAGGGGCCCAAACCAAGTACTGAGTACATACAGTATGCATGCTTATACTTTCAGAGGTCCGATATTGTTCTATGTACAATCCTTGTTTTATTGCTTGCATGTAATATTCTAATTTCTTTTTAAAGACACGATGAGTCCACGGATGTCATCCTTACTTGTGGGATATTCACCTTCTGGTCAGCAGGAGGAGGCAAAGAGCACCACAGCAGAGCTGCTATATATAGCTCCTCCCTTCACTCCCACCCCAGTCATTCTCTTTGCCTACGCTAGTGATAGGAAGAGGTAAAGTGAGGTGTTAGATTAGATTCTTCAATCAAGAGTTTATTATTTTTAAAGTAGTGCCAGAGAGTGCTACTTTGTCCTGGGGTGTAGCCGTAGTCCATATCAGTCTCTACAGTAGAGCTTTTGGTGGCTTTAGAGCAATGGGAACTTGTGGGACATAATTTTCACTGTGCCTCCCATAGATTGTTTGCTGCCCTGTTTGTTAAAGTCTGAGAGGAGAGAATATACTTTTTTGTTCCATAGGCCAATGTGAGGTAGAGGACCTCGCAAGCCGGGTGGGCTGCCTTCCTGCCGGGCAGCTTTCTAAGGTAAGTGCTAAGATCTTTTTTCTGGAAAGGATGCATACACAGAAACATTTAGCACTCTTTATCTTTATAAAGGACACTAGATACATTGACCCTAAGAGGGAGGGGGGCATGTTATCTGGCAGTGAATGCAGGCACTGGTGGATGAGGGGAAGTGACTCTGTTTTTCTTTTTATGATCTGGCATACTTGCAAACTCCCAACGGCTTATTTTATTTATTTGCAGCCACCTGGGTGATTTATACTGTTGTTTGTACTCAAGTGTGGGTAAACAGATTAGGAGTAATGCTACCTCTGTGGGCCTTATTTCATGTTAATTGGCCGACTGGGAGGTTATTTGATACTATGGCTATGTTGTTCAGAATGCCTGTATTTTCAACTATGAGCGCGGCTTCTGCTTTCTTTACTTTCTGCCCGGGGTTAATCTCTGCAGTGTGTTTGGATGTACACCGGATGCCTTCTCTGCTGCGCTGTGACTATGCAGCGGAGAGGCTCCGGTCATTACTAATTATCATGGAGTGGTTGCCGGTCTCTGCTGCGCTATGTATGTGCAGTGGAGAGGCTTTTCTCATGGTAGTGCCTTTGAGTGCTATGGATGCCTTCTCTGCTGCGTAGTGGACCGTGCAGTGGAGAGGCTTCTAATACCCAGTACAATTTAAATTTATTGTGTGCTATGATTGCCTTCTCTGCTGCATTGTAACACATGCAGCAGAGAAGATTCATAGTCTGGACGCCATCTCTGCTGGTTGTTTAATACAGCAGAGAGGCTTTACCCGCAGTACTTTGTTTATAGTAGTAAGGATGACTATTATTTATTTGTGATTTTCATCCAATGTCTGGATGATTTGTCTACCTGATTGTTACGAGACTGGAAAACTTCATATTTAAAAAAAAAAAAAAAAAAAAATGTTTTTAACATTTAAAGAGACATTACCATTCGTTTTTAATAAACAAATTGTTAATTTTTCTAGGTCCAAGAGGTCTTTTCAACTTATTTCTTGGTATGTACTATGTAAGGGAACTAGGTTAGAACGTTTCCCTTAAATATAAAGTCTCAGTAATTTTGGTAATATTCTATTTTATTGTATAAAGAATGAATAGGGTATAAACAGTGCAGACATTATGTCTTGATACTTCTGGAGACGACCTAAATTTTCTGTTCCCCATGTATTATTAGGTTTTTGTTTTGTTTTTGGATAATAATAAAAATGAAAAGAAAAAATATATAATTTTTCAGAGTCAACATTGCCTTGGATGTTTCTGAAGCATTCAGGCAATGTTCAATATTTTCTGCAGCTTTCTCCTCAAGTGTCCGAAAATCTTAGCATCCATTCATCCAGTGCCCTGCGCTTCCTTCACGACTCCTTTTCGGGTTATTTTACAAGACAGCATTCCATCTGGGCTTGTCAGGTGGGTTGTCGGCTTTTCCCATGCTGCAGGGAGAGAGCAAGAGGAAGAATAAATATTCAGTGAGGGAGGTTTTCTGTCACTATTGATTTTTTTATCCAAATTATTCTTATAGTAAGTTCTCAGTTCTGACGGTATGATTCCTCACGCTGATACTGAAGTAGTATCTTCAGTTTTAAGCTATCTCTGCTCTGGTTATTACTAAGGAGTTTTTAGCTATTATGGAATGACATTTCGGTCGTTAATTTTATGTGGTACCAAGATGCGGTACTATGGAATGAAAGTGAATGGGTATTATCCTTTGATTCCCATTTCCTATAGTGTCAGAGAGGTTTTAGTAGAGGACCTCTCAAGGAGTCTTGGTAGACAATTCCATACTGCCCAGGAGTTTTTAATCCCTATAGAGGATACCTATTCCCTTTCAGGATCCCATAAGTATGGGGTATTGGGTTTGTTCCCAGGTCGGTATTACTGCCTTTTACGGCAGCATACTAGCTCATTTGTTGTCTGGTTCTATTCGGACAGATAGTGCTTGGGGCAGTTAGTTCAGCATGCTCGGGCTCTGTGGGTGAGCTCTGTAGCAGCCAGTACAGTAAATTTCATGAGCAGTGCCTTGAGATCCTTATGGGTATTCCGCTGTGCTTTACAAGTGACCATTATATATATATTTATATATATATATATATATATATATTATCTGGAATCAGATAGAGACGGAGTTCCTTTCATAGGTGGGAGTCCTCTCCCCCCTGGGAAGGATATTTCCGGTTCAGGAACAGGGACTTTCAAAATACAGTACCGTCTTTCTAGGTGGATTCGTGCCATCTCTCCTTGGATCCCGGATGATCAATTCCTGATAAGTTTAAAGGACGGTCCCATCTATGGGATCAATGCAAGTTTTTAAGGTTTGTCTTCCTGGACAAATACTTCTAGTTCATGGTTTTTTCATTAAATCTTGCCACAACTTTTAAGAATTTTCATGGTGCATTGCAGCTCCATATTTAGATGATTTCCTAATCCAGGCGACTTTGTTACAACAAAGAGGTTCGCTAACGGACATGGTGTTATCCTTCCTGCGTTCTACATGAGAGGAAGGTAAATCGGGGACAGAGTTCCTGAGTCCTAATTTTAAGGTATTTTTCTGGGATCTTTGTTAGATTCCCTATCAATTAAATCAGGAAATCAATGATTATTGATCCTTGTTTTATTTTCAACACATTCTTAGGTGATCAGTGACTCAGTGCATGGAGGTAATCGGGCTGATGGTGGCAATTGACATCTTCCGTTGGTTTGGTTCCATCTCAGAACTCTGTAGTTAAGCAAGCTTAGGCTATGGAATGGAGATTATGCGGATTTGTCTCCGTGAATGCTACTGGGTCAGGAAACAGGGGATTCTCTGTCATGATGGTTGTCCCTTGATCATCCTACCAGGGTACCTGGGTGATTATGACAAAAGTCGCCAGCCTTCGAGGGTGAGGGTTCCCTAAAGGCTCAGGGAGTTTGGACAACATAACGACAGTGGCTTAGATCAATCATCAGGGAGGAACGAGGAGTTCCTTAGCGATGATGGAGGTAGCCAAGATAATACGGTGGGCGGAGGCCCATTCTTGCCATCTGTCAGCGATCCACATCCCAGGGGTGGACAACTGGGAGGCAGACTTTCTGAGCAGGCAGATCTTTCATCCGGGAGAGTGGGAACTCCATCCGGAAGTATTCTCCAGCCTGATTCGCAAATGGGGTCGGCCAGAGTTAGATCTCATGGCATCTCGTCAGAATGCCAAGCTTCCGAGATATGAGTCAAGATCCAGGGATCCCCAGGCAGAACTGATAGATGCTATGGCAGTTCCTTGGTCCTTCAGCCTAGCATTTCTTTTTCCCCCGTTTGCTCTTCTTCCTTGGGTCATTGCTCGAATCAAACAGGAGAGGGCATCAGTGATCCTCATTGCTCCTGCGTGGCCTCGCAGGATTTGGTATGCCGATCTGGTGGAAATGGTATCCCTGCCACCTTGGATACTACCTTTGAGGAAGGATCTTCTCATTCAGGGGCCCTTCCTTCATCCAAATCTAATTTCTCTGAAGCTGACTGCTTGGAGATTGAACACTTAATTATATCCAAGTGGGGTTTTTCTGACTCGGTCATAGAGACCTTGATTCAAGCACGTAAGCCTGTAATTAGAAAGATTTATTATACGATATGACGTAAATATCTTTATTGGTGTGAATCCAAGGGCTATTCATGGAGTGGAGTTAGGATTCCCAGAATTTTGTCTTTTCTCCAAGAAGGATTGGAGAAGGGTTTATCGGCAAGTTCCCTAAAGGGTCAAATCTCTGCCTTATCTATTTTGTTACACAAACGTCTGGCTGATGTCCCAGACTTTCAATCTTTTTGTCAGGCCTTGGTTAGGATCAGGCCTGTGTTCAAACCAGTTTCTCCTCCATGGAGTTTGAATTTAGTTCTTAAGGTTCTTCAAGGGGCTCCATTTGAGCCTATGCATTCCTTAGATATTAAGTTGCTATCTTGCAAGGTTTTATTTCTTGTTGCTATTTCTTCAGCTCGAAGAGTGTCTGAGCTTTCGACATTGCAATACAATTCGCCTTACCTCCTTATCCATTCGGATAAGGTAGTATTATGTACTAAACTAGGGTTCCTTCCTAAGGTTGTTTCGGACAGGAAAATTAATCAGGAGATTTTTGTTCCTTCCTTGTGTCCTAATCCTTCTTTTCAGAAGGAAAGGCTTCTGCATAATTTGGACATAGTCCGTGCTTTAAAGTTTTACTTACAAACAACTAAGGACTTTCGTCAGTCTTCTTCTCTGTTTGTAATTTTCTCTGGAAAACGTAAGGGTTAGAAAGCTACGGCTACCTCTCTTTCTTTTTGGTTGAGGAGTATCATCCGCTTTGCATATGAGACTGCTGGACAGCAGTCTCCTGAGAGAATTACAGCTCATTCCACTAGGGCGGTGGCTTCCTCATGGGCATTCAAAAATGAAGCTTCTATGGAACAGATTTGCAAGGCTGCAACTTGGTCTTCTCTTCACACTTTTTCTAAATTTTACAAATGTGATTCTTTTGCCTCGGCTGAGGCTGTTTTTGGGAAAAAGGTTCTTCAAGCAGTGGTGCCTTCCGTTTAGGTTCCCTGTCTTGTCCCTCCCTTATCATCCGTGTACTCTAGCTTTGGTATTGTATCCCACAAGTAAGGATGAAATCCGTGGACTCATTGTGTCTCTAAAAAGAAAAGAACATTTATGCTTACCTGATAAATTTGTTTCTTTTTAGACACAATGAGTCCACGGCCCACCCTGTTCTCTGAGACAGGTTATTAATTTTTGTAAACTTCAGACACCTCTGCACCTTGGCTTTTCCTTCCTCTTCCTAACTTCGGTCGAATGAGCTATATATAGCAGCTCTGCTGTGGTGCTCTTTGCCTCCTCCTGCTGACCAGGAGGTGAATATCCCACAAGTAAGGATGAAATCCGTGGACTTATTGTGTCTAAAAAGAAACAAATTTATCAGGTAAGCATACATTTTCTTTTTCTGTGATTGTGGATTTGGGGTTTTCATGAGCTGTAAGCCATAATAATCACAATTATGACAAATCACGGCTTGAACTATCTTGCTTTGCATGTAATGAGTCTATCTCATATATTAGTTTCACCTTTTAAGTTGCATTAGTGAAATAAATGAACTTTTGCACGATATTCTAATTTTTCTAGTTCCACCTGTGTGTGTGTGTGTGTGTGTGTATGTATGTGTATGTATATGTGTGTGTATGTATGTATATATATATATATATATATATATATATTAGAATAATAGAAGGAGATAAGCAGATTGCAGACTGTCTCAATGATTACTTCTGTTCTGTTTTCACAAAAGATTGTGAAGATACAATGTCTACATTAAGGGATGCTACGAAAAATAGAAACAAGCTTAACAGTAATCTTTTTACAGAGGATGAGGTTTTGTTAGCATTATCAAAAATAAATGTTAAAAAGGCAGTGGGTCCTGATAATATTCATCCAAGGGTTTTAAAAGAACTTTGATCAGTGCTAACTGTCCCATTAACTGATCTGTTTAATCAGTCACTATTAACAGGAGCTGTCCCAGATGATTGGAGAATAGCAAATGTAATACCTCTTAATAAAAAGGGCAGTAGAGAAGAATCTGGCAACTACAGGCCAGTTAGTTTAACTTCAGTAGTAGGGAAATTAATGGAAAGCCTCTTAAAAGAAAGAATTATGACTTACATAAAGACAAACAATTTAGAGGACCAAAATCAGCATGGTTTTACTTCAGGGAGATCATGTCAGACTAATCTAATTGACTTCTTTGATTATGTAACAAAAGTATTAGACAAGGGTGGAGCAGTTGATGTAGCATATCTAGATTTCAGCAAAGCATTTGACACCATCCCACACAATAGTATTGAGCTGGTTGTTCGTTCCTGTGAGTGCATTTCTCTCTGTGTGTATTTAGTCTCCCTATGGAAAAAAGGGGAAACCAGACGTGGACTCCTTGCTCAGTGTGCTTAGAGGAATACTGCTACACCTCACTGACGAGGCCCAATGAAGGCCGAAACGATCATCTGGGGTTGCTGTGTTCCTTGTTCAGAGAGGGATTGCCTGGTATTTCGGCGCTGGACTGGCCATAATAGGTGGGATCAGACTGATATACTACAGGAAAGTTCTACTCTGTGAAAAGCATTGCTGGGCTAAAAGAAGTTGCACCCAGATGGTAAATCGCCATAGAACCGGCTAACAATAGTATTGAGCTGGTTGTTCGTTCCTGTGAGTGCATTTCTCTCTGTGTGTATATATATATATATATATATATATATATATATATATATATATATATATATATATATATATATATAGTAGAATAATAGAAGGAGATAAGCAGATTGCAGACTGTCTCAATGATTACTTCTGTTCTGTTTTCACAAAAGATTGTGAAGATACAATGTCTACATTAAGGGATGCTATGAAAAATAGAAACAAGTTTAACAGTAATCTTTTTTACAGAGGATGAGGTTTTGTTAGCATTATCAAAAATAAATGTTAAAAAGGCAGTGGGTCCTGATAATATTCATCCAAGGGTTTTAAAAGAACTTCGATCAGTGCTAACTGTCCCATTAACTGATCTGTTTAATCAGTCACTATTAACAGGAGCTGTCCCAGATGATTGGAGAATAGCAAATGTAATACCTCTTAATAAAAAGGGCAGTAGAGAAAAATCTGGCAACTACAGGCCAGTTAGTTTAACTTCAGTAGTAGGGAAATTAATGGAAAGCCTCTTAAAAGAAAGAATTATGACTTACATAAAGACAAACAATTGAGGACCAAAATCAGCATGGTTTTACTTCAGGGAGATCATGTCAGACTAATCTAATTGACTTCTTTGATTATGTAACAAAAGTATTAGACAAGGGTGAAGCAGTTGATGTAGCATATCTAGATTTCAGCAAAGCATTTGACACCGTCCCACACAATAAACTAATTCACAAACTGTATCTCCTTGGTCTAGATTCAAAAATTGTGAACTGGGTGGAATGCTGGCTTAAGGACAGAAAACAAAGTGTCTTAGTAAATGGAGTTCATTCAGCAGAGGGGGCTGTTACTAGTGGTGTTCCTCAGGGATCAGTTCTGGGGCCTGTTTTGTTTAACATATTTATCTGCGATATCAGCAAAGGGCTACAGGGGAAAGTATGTCTCTTTGCAGATGATACAAAAATTTGTAACAGAGTGGATGTTCCAGGGGGGGTAGACAAAATGAGAAGTGATATACAACAATTGGAGGATTGGACAAACGACTGGGATCTAAAGTTTAACACAGCAAAGTGTAAAATAATGCATTTAGGGAAGAAAAATCCAAATGTTAATTACAGACTCAATGACACTTTACTGACTGTTACAGATGAGGAACAGGACTTGGGAATTATTATTTCAGATGATTTAAAACTTAGTAAACAATGTAGTAATGCAGCGAGTAAGGCTAGCAGAATGCTTGGATGTATTGGTAGAGGTATTTGCAGCAGAAATAGTAAGGTTCTAATGCCACTTTATAGATCATTAGTTAGGCCTCATCTTGATTATTGTGTGCAGTTCTGGAGGCCATATCTTCAGAAGGATATTAACAAACTTGAATCTGTGCAAAGGAGGGCTACCAAAATGGTACATGGTCTAAAAAATAAAACTTACCAGGATAGGCTCATTGACCTAAATATGTATAGCTAAGAGGAGAAAAGGGAAATATGGTTATATGATAGCAACTTTCAAGTACATTAAAGGGTTTAGTAAAACTGAGGCTGTGGGTATTTTACATAAAATGGAAAATTCAAGAACAAGGGGTCATGAGCTCAAGGTAAAGGGTAGTAGATTCAGGAGTAATTTGAGGAAGCACTTCTTTACAGAAACAGTGATTGATTTATGGAATAAACTTCCTCAAGCGGTAGTAGCAACAAACACTGTGGGGGACTTTAAAAATGCATGGGACAAGCATAAGGCTATCCTACGAACTAGATAAGTTTATACTGTTAGGTAATTTCGGGCAGACTTGATGGGCCTATGGCTCTTATCTGCCGTCAATATCTATGTTTCTATGTTTCTATATATATATATAAATGGGGGGGGGTTGGTTAAGCACATCTAACAAAAACATATTATATTTTAATGCACATATTGTGGGAGTGCTGCCAAAATGACCAAAATAAGAATTAGACAAAAACAGATATTGGCGCACCTCCAAACAAATACAAAGACCACACATTTTTTTTTTTTTTTTAATATTTTTATTGAGGTCAAGAAGCATAATTAACACATTTGAAAAAAAGGAGATACATTAAATGCTCAGTACATATCAAATCAAAGATAAATAATAAAAGTCCTCATTTTTTCTTCTTTTCCTTCCCCCTCTGTCAATATGTAAGGCCACTTTTGGACCTATGTAACCAAATATATCAAAGTCCACAGGGGTTGTGATTTTAACATATAAGAAAATAGACATTGAAAAGAAAAGGTGTGTCTAAACAAATAGCACTGTTGAGTTTGCTAGGCAATCTGGTAATCTCGACACACCTGCCTGACCCAGGCATTTTTATAGTGCTCAAAACGGAGTTATTTAAAAGGCAAAAGCACAAACAACTTAAGGATAACATGAAAAGTACATTAAGAAGGGAGACATTTGTATATCTATTGTAAACTGTAGGGGTATTCTGATCATGTCGCAAAGGCTTACTCTAGGCAATTTAAACTTGTATGGACTATATCAAAACATTCATGTGATCTATAATCTTGTAGTCTAATGACAAGCATGGGCCTCTGGTTTAGCTGTCAGAACCCAATTCCCCATCATGGCCCTGGCCGCAGGCCACGACTGTGAATCTTATTTAAGATACAGAATTCCAGAGATCCCCATACTATATAAAACATATACATCTATCTATTATAATTTTCCATATATTATAAGACCCGCATCTTTGTGGCATTACACTAGATGATTGGCTTGCCTGGTTTTTCATGCCAGTAAGCATTAGTCATTGGTTTTTCATTCAGTTCCAAAATGCTATATATTCTGATATACCCAAATACTTTATAGTTTACATTAGTTTTAATACTGTATATATTGATAAACTCATATACCTATTAGCTTAGCTGCTACTATCTACAAACATTGCTGGGATGAACCTGTAAGCAAAAGGAAACTAATATCACACACTGAGCTGACAAAAACAAGAGTAGCCTGTAGGAAAAATAAAAACACTAGGTGTTGAGTGGAGCTGTTCAGAGATCCAGTGCCCCCTTACATATGTATGAAAGAGAGAATTTGTTGGAGCCGGGGCAGGTATTTGTGTATGCTGCTGTATTTCTGGGCTCGGAGACATAATGACCTTATTTCCCAAGTGTTTATCATAGGCTCGGCTCTCAGTGATCACAGAAAAGTCCACACAAGGCATATGGGGAACATCGGGGCCTGCCCAGGATGCTCCGGTAAGCAAGGCGTGAATAGTACCGGTGAGTGCACAATAACGGGAGTCCCCCCCGAGCTCCCGCCAGGACACAGTACCTGTAGAGTTCTTAATGGTCGGTAGGATCCCAATGTCCGCAGGAGACTGCATAAGTAACGATGCAGCCGCATATAGATCTATAACAGGTGCGTGTGGTCTCATGCTTTCATTAGTATTCTGTTGGCTCGGTGAGGCGCGATCGCCGTCCTGGAGAGTAGTGGCTGTAAGAGTGTCTTTACTCCTCTGAGGTGTCTCCTCCCAGTGTAGGTATTTCAGATCCGCTAGTAGGGTTTTTCCTTGCAGTGATTCTCTCCAGCAGAGAGGTTCGGCTGGAGCGCTCATGACTGCTGCCTTCCTACCTTCAGAGACCTGAGCCGGGTTCACAGTGTCTGCCCTCTTATGATGCTGAGAGTGTAGATTTACCAACTAGTCCCAGGGTGCTCTGGTTATGAGGTTCAGTAAATTGCGTTTACCCCGTTTTGATCAGCAACTTTTCCCCTCTGCGTTTGTTACTAAGTTCTGCTATAGTATATTAAAGTGTTATTGCCGTTGTACCTGAGTCAGGCAATTTACCTCGGTTTCCCGAGGGGGGTAACGTCACCTGTTATGAGCCGCCTCTCCAGGCCCTAATCGTCTGATCTTATTACCCCAGCTTCACAAATACAGTAAATAAGTTGATGGGTATATTGCTTCTGTGTATCTTTATGATACAAGGCGATTATGGCAAATTTTAACTGTAAAATGTCTCCGATATTGGCGGAATATTGGGTACTCAGCTGGAGCTCTAAGAGAGTGCGACCACTCAGGATCGCTGCACGGACACGCCTTTCTCACATATTTTTAACATAATTCTTAATGCTGCAAAAAATTGTCTTCTTAATATGGGTCATACAATAAGGCCATATTCTGCTCAGCCAGTCACCACTTACAAGGTGTCCAAAAATAGACTGGTCCTAACACTATAAAATTAGCCTTACTGGGCTGAATCATACCATTCTAATATGCCAAAGTAGGATTCCAACATTGCAATACTATGCCTCAAATCAAGACTGCATAGAATAAGGCTCCCTGGCTTTATATACACACAGTTAAATAGCATTGTCTGGAACACACCTGAACAGGAGTGGAGTGCTTTAAACCAAGGGGATTAGGTCAGTTTCCCTTAACATAATACAACAGGGGGGTTTGGTTAGGCACATCTAACAAAAACATATATTTTAATGCACATATTGTGGGAGTGCTGCCAAATTATTTTGGTCATTTTGGCAGCAATTTTTTGCAGCATTAAGAAATATGTGAAAAATATGTGAAAAAAATTGGGGCCTTATGTGTTTGGAGGTGCGCCAATACCTGTTTTTGTCTAATACTTATTTTGGTCATTTTGGCAGCACTCCCACAATATGTGAATTAAAATATAATATGTTTTTGTTAGATGTGCTTAACCAAACCCCCCTGTTGTATTATGTTAAGGGAGACTGACCTAATCCCCTTGGTTTAAAGCACTCCACTCTGTTCAGGTGTGTTCCAGACAATGCTATTTAACTGTATGTATATAAAGCCAGATAGCCTCATTCTATGCAGTCTTGATTTGAGGCATAGTATTGCAATGTTGGATCCTACTTTAGAATGGTATGATTCAGCCCAGTAAGGCTAATTTTATAGTGTTAGGACCAGTCTATTTTGGGACACCTTGTAAGTGGTGACTGGCTGAGCAGAATCTGGCCATATTGTGTGACTAAGATCCAATCTTTATTTAAAAAAATTAAGAAATATTAAGAAGGCAATTTTTTGCAGCATTGAGAAATATGTGAAAAATATGTGAAAAAAATGTGTGGTCTTATGTGTTTGGAGGTGCGCCAATACCTGTTTTTGTCTAATATATATGTATATATATATATATATATATATATATATAATCTCCTTGTATCTCTTATTGCCCCATTACCTCCCATTTCGTATTTGCTTCCCCTTTTTCTCTGCTTTTTTCTTTATCCATCATAACAGACTTTTAGCCACGCCCCCTCCTTCATCGTAACTTTTTTTTCCCGCCCTCTGTTTACCTCAGAGGCTACATAGTGGTTTATTCAGCTCCCTGCCTCCATTCCTCAAATTCCTCTCACAGGAATCGTCAAGTCGCAACATTGTAATTAAAAGGGACATGAAACCCTATTTTTTTCTTTCATGATTTATAAAGAGCATGCAATTCTAAACAACTTTCTATTTGACTTATATTATCTAATTTGCTTCATTCTCTTAATATCCTTTGCTGAAAAGCATATCTAGATAGGTCCAGTAGTTGCTGATTGGTTGCTGCACATAGATTTCTTGTGTGATTGGCTCACCCATATGCTTTGCTATTTCTTCATCAAAGGATATCTAAAGAATTAAGCAAATTAGATAATAGAAGTAAATTGGAATGTTGCTTAAAAATGTTTTCTCTATCTGAATCATAAATGAAAAATTGTGGGTTTAGTGTACCTTTAATTTTCTAGTTCTTCTGCTAATCGTTTACAATTTCTGGCCACTAAGTGTTTCTCTCTCCCTGTTTTTAGTTTTTGTCTTCAATATTTTGCTGCATTTTCCACTAAAACGGCTTATTACATTACATCATCTACAAATAAATATTTATTACACATTACACTAATATGTCTCAATCTGACAACCCTGCAGAGGACTCTGTAAGTTCTCTAAATGATAAACTTTCATTGTTTTTCAAAACTTGATTATAAAATGAATTCTTTAATAGCTGTCATAAACTCTGAGCATAACGCTCAAAAGAAGTGCAAAGCTAAAACTAAACATTTAATTCCTGTTTCCCCTCAGCTTAATGAAAGGCATCTAAGTATTTCTCAACAAGACAACCCTCATTCTGCCTTAATGCGAACTGCAGGCAGTATTTCTGCTAGCCAGCAGATTTTTTCTGGCACCAAAATCCCTGATTTTTTCCAATAATCAGAATTCAGAATTAAAAAAGGGTTCAGATAGGCTTTGTCAGGGCTTGCAAAGACAAGCTCCTAGATACCCGGGACCCATTGCAAAGATTTTGATCACTCTGAAGAAGCTATTGCTTCCAGCTCCTCCCTAGACCCTTTCATTATCAGAGAATGGATTCTCAGATCTATAGCCTTTTTAGGCAACACCAATGAAGCCATAGTTGTGGAAAGAAGGAGAAATATTATTTGTAGACTTTATCCTAAATTATCAGATTTTGCTTCTACCCAAAGATCTTCAGACCCTAATAGCCTTCTTGTTGATGACTCCTACCTATCTTTTTAAAATGAATAATTATGCTAAAACCTTTAATATCCTATCCAAAACAAAATCAACTATCAAGAAAACACTATACACACAGTCTAGTGTTTTTGACAGGGCCGGGAGAAGAAGGGGCCATTTTCCCATCCGTTCCTCATACAACTCATTCAACACTAGGTCACAATATTACTACTTCAACCAGTACCAAACTCAAAATCCTACCTTTTTTCCACACACATTCTAGTGTTTTTGACAGGGCCGGGGGGAGAAGAGGCTGTTTTCCTGTCCGTTCCTCATACAACTCATTAGGTCACACTAGGTCCCAATATTACTTCTCCAACCAGTACCAAACTCAAAGCCTACCTTTTTTTCATCAAGAAGCCGTCCCTGGTCTTCAAGGTCATTCCGTACAACAGGACGCTCCAGAAACCCCCAAGGTAACTCCCTTTCCCTCTCACTTTCACCCCTTTTCCCCTCTAAAAATAGGTGGCAGACTCGCATGCTTCATAACAAATTGGCATCTAATATCCCCAGACCCCTGGATTCTCCAAACAGTCTCAGACTCAGGGGTGCTTATAGATTGATTTCACATAGCCTCCCTCTCAATTGTTTCCTCCCAGACCCATTCAGTTCTAAAAGAAAGACAAGCTCACCATCGACTCAGAAATGTCTTCTCTAGCCTGAAAACTATAGAGCTATAGAGCTCATCATTTTGGATGGAGACAATTACTTGAGCAATATTTTTCTAGTAAAAAAGAAAAATGGGCAATTTCGGCCAGTTATCAATGTCAGGACTTCGTTCTTTATCAACACTTCAAGATGGAGGGCATCTTGGTCTCGACCTTACAGATGCTTATTTAACTGTTCCTATCCATCCATCTCACAGAAAATGTCTCTGTTTTTATTGGAACAACATCCTATGGCAGTTTACTTGTCTTCCTTTCCGACTTTCTTCTGCTCCTTTGATTTTCTTGAAACCAGTTGTTGTCTAGCACAGATTGAGGGGTGTTCATCTAATAATTTGCCTGGACAACATTCTGATTATGAATCAGGATCAACTTACCTTGTCCTCTCACCTCAGTTTAACTATTTCCCTTCTGGAGAATCTTGGATTTCTTGTAAACAAAGAGAAATCCATTCTTTTCCCTACTCAGAACTTTATTTTTCGTGGGTTTTCAAATAAACACCCTCTCTTCTACCCTCAGTTTTCCTCTGGATAAAATCTCTGCTATAAAAAAAGGAGATTTTATCTGTTCTAAAAAAGCCTTCCTTTCCTCTGAGACTTCTTGCTCGCATCATTGACCTCCTCTCCTCCTCCATTCAAGCTATCTTCCCTGCTCCTCTCCACTACCAGGCTCTTCAACGCCTCAAATTTTATTTTCTTTGCAAAGGTCTTTCTTATGCTCATCCAATTACTCTCTCTCTGGAAGCTCGTCAAGTATTACTCTGGTGGTTAACCCACATGGATGCCTGGAACGGCAGAGCAATTTTCGGCAATTCCCCAGATCTAGTTATAGAAGCCGATGCAAGCAATTTTGGATGGGGTGCCCGTTTTGGTTCCCTTATCACCAGTGGCAAATGGACAAATACGGAGAGACTTCTTCACATAAATTGCAAGGAACTTCTTGCAGGTTCCTTTGCAATCAAGAGCTTTTTAAAAAATGTAGCTCCTATTTCTGTGATCCTTCGCATGGACAACATTTCTGCCGTGAGATATTTGAACAAGCTGGAAGGTACCAAATCCAAGGCTCTTTCAGAGTTTTCTAAGGATTTTGTTCATCAGTGTTTACAAAACAATATTTCCATTCAGGCCGAATACATTCCAGGTCTCTCCATTTTGGCAGCATATTGGGGGTCTCGTTATCTTCAAGATTCCAGCAATTGGAAATTACTTCCCAATATCTTTCTTTCCCTTGCCTCCTCGAGAGGACCCTTCAATATAGATCTTTTTGCATCCAGATCCAATTATCAGATGAAACCAATTTTTTCAGTTGGCCTCCAGATCCAGAAGCCGTGGCAGTAGATGCCTCTCTTCAACCATGGCCTCTTCAAAATGCTTATGCATTTCCCCCCTTTTCTATGATTCCCATGACCCTTGCCCACCTTCGCAGAGCTCAAATTTCTCTCCTCCTCATAACTCCCCTCTGGCCAACCCAGTCCTGGTACCCCTCTCTCCTAGAACTGTCTTTTCTTCCTCCTCTCCTAATTCCATCCCTTCCCAATCTCCTCCTAGACCCTTCCGGGAATCACCATCCCCTCCTTCTCGACGGGTCTCTCACCCTGGTGGCATGGGCATTTTCAGGGGTCCCTGGAACCTCGTGGGACTTTCGGAAAGGTCTCAATCTCTCCTTCAGGAGTCCTGGGCTCCAGGTACCAAAAAAATATATCTCTCAGCTTGGTCTAAATGGTCCTCTGGTGTTCACGAAAACACCTGGGTCCAATTTCAGCCTCTCTCTCTGAAATAATTAATTATCTTTTTTCACTTTTTGATAACTTTTTTGCTTATAGATCTATCAATTTTTTATTTTTTCAATGATATTCCGATTGGTTGTTATCCTCATGTTTGTTAAAGGCCATCAGATTAAAGAATCCCCCGGCTTCTAGATACTCCTTTTTCTGGGATGTACATCTTGTCATTTCTTTCCTCAATGACTGGCCCTCTAACTCTGATTTCTCTCTCTCAAACAATGCTCTGCTAAATTAGCCACCCTTCTTTGTCTGCTGTCTTTCCGCAGAGTTTCAGATGTTATGGCTATTGATATTAATTCCAAAATTTTCTCCCCTTTTGGTGTCACCTTTTTACTGTCCCGCAGAACTAAATGTTTCTCTAAATCTATATTTTATCCATTTTTTCCTGACCATCCCAATCAATGTGTAGCTTCCTGTCTTAAGGAATATGAATCTCGAACTTCGTCATTAAGATCTTGTTCCTCTCCCCAAATTTTAATTTCTTTCATTTCTCTCCCCAGCTTTTAATTTCTTTTGTTTCTCCTCACAAACCAATTTTACTGTTCCGTTTGCCAGATAGGTTAAATGGATTCTTCTTTTGTCTGACGTTGAGAATTCTTTCACAGCTCATTCTGTTCGTGAAGCTTCTGCTTCCAAAGCATACTTAAAATATTCCCTTCAGGATATTCTCAATGCTGCTGATTGGTAATCTGACTCTACCTTTTAAACAATTCTATTTTAAACCTATTTCTCATGCTGCCTCCTCCTTAATCATTTAATCTATTTAGCTTTAAACTAGCAATATAGCTAGCAATATAGCTTGTAATAAAATTCAGATTATGCTAGCTTTGTGAAGTAATAATCTAGATTGTATTAAAGACACAGAGAGTATTTTCCCTCCCTCCCTGGTTGATATTTTGTTTTTTCTTTCATATCATAAACATATATACAGTGGGGCAAAAAAGTATTTAGTCAGCCACCAATGGTGCAAGTTCTCCCACTTAAGAAGATGAGAGAGGCCTGTAATTTTCATCATAGGTATACCTCAACTATGAGAGACAAAATGTGGAAACAAATCCAGACAATCACATTGTCTGATTTGGAAAGAATTTATTTGCATATTATGGTGGAAAATAAGTATTTGGTCACCTACAAACAAGCAAGATTTCTGGCTCTCACAGACCTGTATCTTTTTCTTTAAGAGGCTCCTCTGTCCTCCACTCATTACCTGTATTAATGGCACCTGTTTGAACTTATTATCAGTATAAAAGACACCTGTCCACAACCTCAAACAGTCACACTCCAAACTCCACTATGGTGAAGACCAAAGAGCTGTCGATGGACACCAGAAACAGAATTGTAGACCTGCACCAGGCTGGGAAGACTGAATCTGGAATAGGCAAGCAGCTTGGTGTGAATAAATCAACTGTGGGAGCAATAATTAGAAAATGGAAGACATACAAGACCACTGATAATCTCCCTCGATCTGGGGCTCCACGCAAAATTTCACCCGTGGGGTCAAAATAATCACAAGAACGGTGAGCAAACATCCCAGAACCACACGGGCGGACCTAGTGAATGACCTGCAGAGAGCTGGAACTAACGTAACAAAGGCTACCATCAGTAACACACTACGCCGCCAGGGACTCAGATCCTGCAGTGCCAGACGTGTCCCCCTGCTTAAGCCAGTACATGTCCGGGCCCATCTGAAGTATGCTAGAGAGCATTTGGATGATCCAGAAGCAGATTGGGAGAATGTCATATGGTCAGATGAAACCAAAGTAGAACTGTTTGGTAGAAACAAAACTCGTCGTGTTTGGAGGAGAGAGAATGCTGAGTTGCAACAGAACACCATACCTACTGTGAAGCATGGGGGTGGCAACATCATGATTTGGGGCTGTTTCTCTGCAAAGGAACAGGATGACTGATCCGTGTACATGAAAGAATGAATGGGGCCATATATCGTGATATTTTGAGTGCAAACCTCCTTCCATCAGCAAGGACATTGAAGATGAAACGTGGCTGGGTTTTTCAGCATGACAATGATCCCAAACACACCACCTGGGCAACAAAGCATTTCAAGATCCTGGAGTGGCCTAGCCAGTCTCCAGATCTCAACCCCATAGAAAACCTTTAGAGGGAGTTGAAAGTCTGTGTTGCCCAGCGACTGCCCCAAAACATCACTGCTCTAGAGGAGATCTGCATGCAGGAATGGGCCAACATACCAGCAACAGTGTGTGACAACCTTGTGAAGACTTACAGAAAATGTTTGACCTCTGTCATTGCCAACAAAGGATATATAACAAAGTATTGAGATGAACTTTTGATATTTACCAAATACTCATTTTCCACCATAATTTGCAAATACATTTTTTCCAAATCAGACAATGTGATTGTCTGGATTTGTTTCCACATTTTGTCTCTCATAGTTGAGGTATAACTATGATAAAAATTACAGGCCTCTCTCATCTTCTTAAGTGGGAGAACTTGCACAATTGGTGGCTGACTAAATACTTTTTTGCCCCACTGTATTGCTGTCATATTTCATCTCTTCACTCTGATTTTTTCCAGGTTTTCAGAACAAGCAACATCATATTTAAGAACTCATTTTCTGGATTATGGATCTTCTACAATGCATTGATCTTCATCTCAAGTTTTTTTTTTCAAGTTGTTTCCCAAATTTTCACAAAATGTTACTTTACTTTTTCTATGGTTTATCCAGTTTCTTCATCGGAGCATCCTTTATACTGATGTTTCCTTTCCTGTTGAATCTTTTTCCAGTTCGCATCAAAGAAGAAAGAGGAGGATTGGGGACTATTTGGACAGTATATGGGCACTATGACACTTTTCATTGGTTAATTTCATCTGCTCATTTGAATAACGGGTTGTCATTGGTTGTTATCTTATTCATTGTTCTTGTTGTTACCTGTTTTTAAAAAAATGTTTTATTATGTCTGTGAAAAGCTGTATAAGTAGTATAAGTAGTAAAAGAGAAGGAAAGTAAAATACTTGTCTCTGTGTCTTTAATAAAATCTAGATTATTCCTTCGCAAAGCTAGGATAATCCGAATTATCAATCTTATCTGGAGCTGCTTTCCTGGGCCAGAATACTAATATTTATGTTGCCATTTTTTACTTTGATACACTATTATGTATGTTGAACTGAAGTAGAAGAAGGTTAAGCAGCACCACCAATTCAAATATTAATTTATTAAGATAAGTAAAAATACATACAACGTTTCGGACCTCAGTCCTTAATCATGTATAAAGATACAACAATGATACTGCACTAATATATACCCATAAATCCCACCTCACAATTACTACCAGGTAAGCATACACCTGTAAACACCCCCTCTAGTGTTGAGAATTATATATAGCTCAATATCTCTAAAAAGCATTTTTCATTAGAACCCTAATACATACATATTTACAACTTACTCAGTCTCTTATAATCAATATTAATTATAAATACAGGAAGGAAGAAACCCTAGACCAAGGACAGGATTGTCTAAATACTATCCATATTGTTACCTTAGTTAAATCAATTAAATACGGTCCACTCCATCTCCCTATTCATACCTCCAAGGGACATGATAACTAGCTCATAGATGCAGTAAAGTTTTCTTTGATTAAGAATAATTTCCCTATCTCCCCCTCTTCTTGGCATCTGTACCTGTTCCAATATCTGGAATCTTCATTGACTAAGGCTGTGTCCTGCTGTTATAAAGTGATGTGCCACAGGATCATCCAATTGTGCTATATAATTAATACTACTTTTGTGCTGGTTCATCCTCTCATGTATGTTGAAATGCAGTGTCATGTTTCCAATCTTATTACTAAATTTCTTATTGGTAAATAAGTAGCCCTTGGGCTGGAAAAACACACTTTTTCTAACTTTGACCCCCAAAATTGCTTACGCATCTACAACCACCAAAAAACTCCCATGATAAATAATTTCTAAATGTTGTCCTGAGTTTAGAAATACCCAATGTTTACATGTTCTTTGCTTTTTTTGCAAGTTATAGGGAAATAAGTACAAGTAGCACTTTGCTATTTCCAAGCCATTTTTTTTTCAAAATTTGTGAAAGTTACATTGTGACACTGATATCTGTCAGGAACCCCTGAAAAACCCTTCACATGTGTGTGTGTGTGTGTGTATATATATATATATATATATATATATATATATATATATATATATATTAGTAGACAACCCAAAGTATTGATCTAGGCCCATTTTGGTATATTTTATGCCACCATTTCACCGCCCAATGTGATCAAATAAAAAAAAAGTTAACTTTTTCACAATTTTTAGGTTTCTCACTGAAATTATTTACAAACAGCTTTTGCAATCATGGCACAAATGGTTGTAAATGCTTTTCTGGGATCCTCTTTGTTCAGAAATAGCAGACATATATGGCTTTGGCATTGCTTTTTGGTAAAGAAAAAGCTGCTAGTGTAGAGATTACCCTCCCACCTGATACATCCCAACCCATGATCCCTCCCTGATACCTCTCATCCCCAACCCATCAATGGTCACCCCCATCTTTTTTTTTTTTTTTAAATATGTGCAGATATTTCTAGCGAAACTTAAACCCATTATTAGCTGCAATACAATATGTTAAGCTTAACCTAAGCATGAAAGACACAGGACTTATATTTCTTTTTTGGTATAATCGCTCAATAGTCCACAATTTAGTTTATTGTTAACCAAACACTAGCTAACAGATGAAATTCCACAACAGCATTCTTCCTCAACAGGCATATGAGAGAGCTTGTTCTTATCCCCAGGGGGTATACCAGTAGCTGAAAGTGACAACACCTGTACAGGGAGTTGTAGGGGATAGCAGTCCAATGCCAAATTATGTAGTTCAGATCTTGCTTGAACTGTAATGCAAAGTTATTAATTCCTACCCCTTGGGGTTATGGGAGTTGCCGCCTCCTACCCGAAGGGTTATGGGAGACTATAGTGAGAGATTATGTTGCAAGGATAGGCAGAATATTCCATTATATTCCATTCAGATGTGTAAAGCAGGAGAGTGTGAAATTTCAGTACATTGATTGTAGGGACACAACCTTCTGTTTAAATACCGGGGTTCAACTGGTCATCATAACTAAATTAACATTATGACTTGCAGGTCAAGCACACCAGCTCACTCAGCCTGAGATAATAAGAACCGCTGATATCATACACAATACAGCTTAAGCCCAGCTATGCTTGCCTGGCGAGAAAGATAGTCACAGCCAATTTCCGTCAACCAAGTGCCCACTCTCACACACAGAGTACCTTTAGTGGATACCACTATCCGTTAGTACGGGACCATCAGCTCTCCACATATAGCTTCTTGTATTTCAGGCTGAGCCACGACCTATTCCTTTGTGGCCTGTGTCTTGAATATTCAGTGTGTATAGATAGGCCCACAGCTGTGCCCCTATCAGCTCAGGGATCTCCAATCGTCTGTACGGCTTGTAATGGCTCCTCTGGTTACCAGCTAAGTACCGCTGAACTCACGAGCCACATGTTTGCTTGCTTGATCCGGGAATAGTGCTGCTCCTACAAGGGAGCCTTCTTTGCAGCGACTTCAGGGTGCCCACAGTACGGTCTATTAATCCAGGCCTTTGGAACTCCGTGGCCAAGTAAAACTGCGCCCACGATGTAGCTCAATGCAGAGGCGCGAAGGTGCAGACATTCTGCTCGCCCCGCTTCTCGCCGGAAGTCTCAACCCCTATTGACTTGCATCCAGTTGTCAATCTCAATGACCGTGGTCACCCCATCTTAAGTACTGGCAGAAAGTCTGCTAGTATAAAAATAAAGTTTAAAAAAAAAAAAAAAAAAAAATATATATATATATATATATATATATATATATATATATATATATATATTTAATACAATTTCTGCAGTGTAGGATCCCCCATTACCCCCCAATCTCCTTGATCCCCCAAACAGCTCTCTAACCCCCTCTTCCTATTTGTTGTCTGCCAGTACACAGTTTGCTCTAAATTATTGTTATTTTTTTAATAAAAAAAAAACAAAAACTTTTTCCGTAGTGTAGCTGCTCCCCCTCATCACCATACCCCCTCCCACTCCAAAATCCCTTTACCGACACGGATCCAATATAGGATCCCCATCTCCCTCCTTCCCCCTCCTACCTCCTTCCCACTCACTGCCGTGATGTAGCATGGCATAGCGGTCCCACCCGCTCCTGCCCCCCTTTGCATGAGCTCAATGTTACCTATATGAAACGCATGAACTAATGCCCTCTAGTGGTCAAAATGCATTCAGATTAGAGGCAGTCATCAAAGTCTAAGAAATTAGCATATGAACCTCCTAGGTTTAGCTTTCAACTAAGAATACCAAGAGAACAAAGCAAAATTGGTGTTAAAAGTAAATTGGGAATTTGTTTAAAATTACATGCCCTATTTAAATCATGAAAGTTTTTTTTTTGGACTTGACTGTCCCTTTAAGGGGTTAATAGGGATTTTAACTTGCCTCCATTTATTTAGATTATTTTGATTATTCTCTTGGACTAGTATCCATAACTATATAGATATAATAATGTCCCTTTAATTACATTTTCCTTTTTTTTAAATTAAGTTTGTTCATACATTACAGTGTTTATGTCCCTTTACATGTTTAGCTGTTAGCTGCTTTTGTTTTTAATAGGTATTTCTTTCCACTGGTGAGTTATAGAGGGTTAAGGGTTATGATGTCTGTGGTTCCCTCCCCAAAACTTGCAAGATAGCCCCTCCCATTTTAAGTTGATAGGATACCTTTTTACAGTGTATGGTTTAAATTGTGTGTTGTGATCAGTATGTATTAGCTTGAGAAAGGGGCAGGACCCCCTGAAATGTTGTTCTTTCCATAAAGGTTTGCTTCTTATTTGAGTGCCACCTTCTCCTTGTTTTCTTCGTTGGTACAATGGTTAATCATCTTTTTATTTTGGTTTGCTCATCCTAGAAACATTTCTGCAGACAACTATGCCTATAACAGCTAATGGGTGATCTGCATTTTCAGCTCAAGACACTGTATTATTCAGATAGGGTCCTATGCTTCTGTGATCATTTGCCAGTTTCTAAAGTAATGATTATTCAGTTTCTCCATAATGTAACAGTGTCCCACACCTTAACTGTAGCCTAATACGTCTATGATCTCCAAAGTGTGATCGGAATGATTTCTTCAGGAGAAAGGATGTTTTATTAACGTGTTTCGGCTTGTGTAAAGCCTTTTTCAAGATTAAATCTATATTGTTTTGGTGAGTATTTAAACATCTGTAAGTGGTGATGTCATATCCTATGATCAGTCTTTAAACCCTTTGTAGATAAAAAGGTTTTAGATTATAGTCAGTTATAGTAGCATCATGCTTAAATCTAACTCTATGGCATCTTGTCAGATTACCCCAATTTGTTTAAAAAAAGTGTTTTCAATCCAATGTTGTACGTGTGCTTAATGTTACTATACATGCTGCCATATTGTAGCGTACATGCATGGCACATTGTTCTATAATATACTCGCTCACCGTGATGCATGCAGAGCGTGTGCTGCAGTGTTAGAGGACACATTTTTATCTGTGATATAATAATAATAAAAAGTATTTTCAACATCTTATTATATATTTAAAAGTTTTATTGTTAAAACCGCATCACACTTTTTAATGTGTTCTAAACAAATCTGATGAAGTGAGTGCATGGCTGCAGACACCGTAATTGATAATAGCAAGCTCCAAGGAGGGAGGGGGATAGAGGGAGGGGGAGAACATTTCTGAAAATAAAGTGCATACGGAATTCCGAGCTCTAAGGTCTGGTTATATTGAATGGTTGGCGAGAAGCTGCACTGGGAGATCCTTACTCTTTCAGCCGAAAGTTAGATCCCTCTTTGGGCTCGAAGCATAATTTCTATTGCTGGCTAAGGGCTTGACAAAGAAAGTAGTTTGAAGATGTTCCCTGGTTTGTAGAGTTGCCAGACGCTCCCTGGTAGTGACAGGCTACAGTTGTGGAGTTTGTACATGCTCCCTGGCAATGACATGCTGGGCTGCCTTGTGTTAGCCAGCAATAGGAGTTATGTTTCAAGCCCAAGGATGGATCTAACGTTCAGGCTGAAAGAGTAAGAATCTCCCAGTGCAGTATTATGCACTGCAGGGTCAGAAATGCTCGGCAACCATTCGATATAACCAGACCCCAGAGCACAGATTTCCCTATACAAGACTTTCTCTTTATTTCTAGGACTGGTCTCTCCCCTCCCTCCTCTGAGCTTGCTATTTTCTATTACGTTGTCTGTAGCCGTGCACTCACTACATCAGATTTGTTTAGGACACATTAAAAAGTGTGATGCTGTTGGAACAATAAAACTTTATATAAATATTATGATGTTGAAAATACATTTTATTACTATATCAGTCACAAATAAAAATGTGCCTTCAAACACTGCAGCATACGCTCGGCAAGCATCACGGTGAGTGAGCACTGCAGATGTGATTCAATATGGCAGCATGCATAGGAGCATCAAGCGCAGGTACAACATTGTAATTGCAAATACTTTTTTTGAACAATTTTGGGTAAGCTGACAAGATGGCATAAACATCCATGCTTACTTGATTTTGATTGATCAGAAGGAGTTAGATTTAATGTACTGTGATTTTTTTTCTCCCCTGCTGGAGTGTATTAATTTGTTTACAAATAGCTACTTTACCTTTATTTTGTCATTTGAAATAACTGTTCTTGCTTATTATTTTCCCACCTATACTGAACATTTCCGTACTTGAGTACTGGCTATAGAAGTGCTGCGTAAACAAAAATGTTCAGGAGAAAGAGGGATCTCAGTTAGGGGTTGGGACAGAGAGGTACTAAAATGTTAATTTTATATCTTTCTCTCTAATCATAAGTATTTAAGTATACAGTGAGGGATAAGATAAGGAAGACTTTGTAAATATATACATATATATACATTATATATATGTGTATTGAGAGAGAGATTGAGAGAAAGAGAGAGAGAGATAGATAAGACAATGAGCTCTGCTCTCCCAGAAAGCTCAGTTCATTTGAATGGGTTGTGGTCTCAATTTGCAGAAAGAGAATGGTTTTCCTTTAGTGAAGGAAGATATACATTTTGCACATTAAAATAAAACTTTTTTATTATAATTTTTTTCTATGGTCATTTTAACAATTACAGGCCTGTTGAAATCAATTACCGGCATGAATATAAACATATTCTGTGTTCCAAAAAGGCTAGCTTAATTAACTGTACCAAGCACAGTGTGCCTCAGTGAAATAAGCCAAACATTATGCTATTTATTTATCTGCTATGATTGCATTTGTCTGTGGTAACCAGGCCACAAGTTATGACTATAATAATATAGCTGAATATTTCCTTTCCTCTTCAATTTTAGACTGTACTTGATAGTGTGACCAGAAAATACATAATCAGAAAATGGATATTTAATCTTATTGTTCCTGTGTAAATATTAAAGAGAAAACATAGTGCTTCAATAAGTTATAACAAGACAAAAGTAAGCTTGTTCATCTGAGGATAAGGAATTTAAGGTTGAATTTGTGAAAAGTGGTTCACATAAGCGTGCTGCTGATTTTTCAGAAGATTATTAATCTGAACCTTATTACTGATTGTTGAAACAAGGAAGCGCAGGCCTATACAATAGTTATGAGAAACATTCCTGTGACTTTAATAAACCTTAGGTGAAGCAATGCACTGTGGATGCCGACGCACAAAGGGATACTTTTTTTGATGTTTTTCATATTTTTTCATGAAGAAATTAAAAGGTAACTTTTCCAAAGTAGGTTTTAATAACTGTAAAAATGCATTGGAAAATGAAAAAGGGATATAAGTGTAGTCTGTTTCCCACAAAGAATCTTACGTGATCTGGCAGGAAACTTACAAAATAATACATTCATTTTGAAAGGTTTAAGTAAAGCAGATGTCAGAGAGGTTCAAGAGAATCAACATTACATTTAGACAATTGCCAAAGTTCCTCTGTTAACCAAAAATGCAAAAATTGCTTGATAAAAGCATATCTACAACTCTAAAGACATCAATCATGGCACTGTAAGTGAAATCTTATATTTAATGAATGAAAATGATAGAATACTAAGAAAAAAAAAATGTACCAAAAATGTTTGGTATTTACATTTATCAATGCTGTCAATTATGACAATCTGTCAGAGAAGGCATTGCTGAGGGTGTTAAAGGTAATCCTTTTTCAGTTCTAGCTAATGAGACAAAAGACCAGAGGAAAACAGAACTGCTGTCTGTTGTTAGATTCTTTCATGATAAAGCTGTTCATAAGAGATTATTGGAATTTCTACAAAGCAGAAAGATTTGATGCTAAATCATTAAAAACTTATAAAATCTCGTCTCATCCCTAGAGATTGACAAAAATATATTTGTTGGATAAACGTATGTTGTTGCTTCTGCACTTCACGTGCATTGCATGAAGCATCACTTACATTTAGTTATAGTTGAACCCGTTAAAAATGTAAAGCTTCTCCAATTTTATGAAAGAATCATATGCTTTACGTATATTTTCTTTAGCATGTTCAATACAATTCTGTATTTTAATTGTTGAAAGAGAAATGTCATAAAAACAAATTATTAAATGAAAACACTTAAGTGGTATAAGGTGGACATGCCAATGTTCTGGGTACAAAACACTTCTTCAAACACTTGAGCTGCTCCTAGAAACACTCATTGGCAGAAGAGAAACATGCAAAGATAGGAAATTAAGCAAAAGGCATCTCAATACACTTTAGCTTCATTCTAGCACTTGTGCTTTTTGAAAATGTATTAAAAAGTGCCCTCTATCTAGTAAGCTACAAGTTATAGATCTTGACTTGGCATTTCTTGGCACTCTGGGTGGCTATTGAAGAGCTTGAAGTGCAAAATACCCATTTGGCTTCTATAGGATCACCACTCTTTACAATGATAGAAAATGTTTGGGAGGAAGTAATCCATTTGAGCATTCAGTGTGGTATAGAAGCACCTAGGAATAAAAAGGTTAAAACACCTAATGAGAAGTGGGATTGCTAATAAACTTAAAAGTTAAAAGAAAGTGTGTAATGGAAAAAGAAGGTCAGTGAACACAATTCTGCACCAAAGATGATTTCATCGCCTATTTTGTGTACATTGCTCTATACAATATCTTTACACACCACACACATATTGGCATTTGCAAATTAGTGCCCTCATCAATTTGACCGAGGAACCCTGTGTGCCCCCTACATATGGTTCCTAGAGACACCTCTGAGTGATTTGCAAGGAGTGGTAGAGACCATAGTAGCATGTTACTTGTCAGCAGTCTGCTTCGATTAAGAGACAGGTACTTATTCAGCCTTACTCCAGGGATGAGGCCTACAGGAGAATGTGTGCCTATGGGGGGGGGGGGGGGCAGGGAACCTCACAAACCACCACAGTCCAACCCACTGCACACACTTGTTTTAATACAAAAGAAAGAACAAGCTGTATGGTGCTTGGGAGGGTCCTTTTACTATCCTAAATTGATTGAATGATGTGAATTACATGTTTCACTAGATGGAGAAGTAAAAAGGCAGAAAATACTGTATATTTTGTTAATATGCTAAAAGTGGATCATGATAAGGAACACACTGTTTTAATTGTGTATAGTTTGCATGAGAATGAGCAAGAGATTGGCCCCTGTATTGTCAGACACTTAAAAAATGAGAAGTTCTATTGGAGACTTACCACAATGTTTTTGCAGAGAAGCCTGGTAGGACATTCTTTGAAACTCATCATATAGACAATGGGGATAACTATCCACAGGTGAGTAGGTGACCTACAGGATATCCTGCACTACATTTTTCACCAAGTAATTTTTGAAAAACATTGACTGCTTCATAAGTTAATATAAAATATAGACCCTCCACACATATTTAAATGGACATTCCAGTCAAAATGTATATGCACAGAGATGAATTACATCTTTAAATAGAAACATATTTGAAATATACATGTATTGGCAAAAATCCTTCTAGTAAAAATTATAACTGTTTTAGTGTTAAATTTTTTCTGTGCACGCCCATGTGAAGCATAGCTAGATATTCTCAGTGCACCAGCATTTGAAATACTACATCTACTTAAAATAGAAAACTAACACTTAAGTTTGGGCGCAATTGGGAAACAATTAGAAAATTAACCAGAGGTCTGAGCTCTGGTTAATTTTCGAAGCGCTAATTCCTACTGCAAGCTTGCAGTAGCAATAACCAGCCATTTGTAAGGGCTGGTTATTTAACACACCCCGGCAAAAGGGCAAATTTGCCAGTTTGCGGGCGCACGATAATATAGCACTCCAGGCCTAAATTAGACAATATTAAATGGAAAGATTAATTTCTGTGGACAATAGCTGATGTTTTGTCCCTTTATACTAGTATAGATCATATCTTGGGATGGCATTTAATGAAAAAGATATTGGATAGATTTTTTATTTTTCTTCCCAGTAGATTTTTATTTTATTGAGAAAAATCACAACAATGCAGTAACAGTTTCATATATAGGATACAATCACGGAATTTTAACAGAAATGTAAACAGGATTCCAATGAACAGTAGGGTAGTTCAGATGGTTAGCGCCACGTTTCTGATTTGGCTACCAGTATGTTACATGTAAAGACTTTTGTAGTCAGATGATTTATCCAGATTGTCCAAGATCTCATATGTAGCCAAAATATGGTATACAGATATGTTTATAACTTCAAAAATAGCGTATCAAACATGAGAGGTCAGCTAATAAGTAATAAATGAGTGTACCTCTGTTGTGGTGAACTAGAGTTCAGAGGTCGTCTCCAGGTGGGGCAGGCGACCAGTAGTGGGGGTTACATATTTGGGGAGTAGAAGGGGAAGGGAGAAGGAGGGGGAGTGCCAGATAGAGGGGGGTTGAAGAGAAGCCTACAATGATTACTGGTTTATGGGGGGTTTCCTGGTAGAAGAACCATGGGTCCCATATTTTCCAGTACACATCTTCCCTGCCTAGAGTGGAATAGAAACTTTTTTCCATGGTAGCGTAGGATTGGATTATGGGAATTACGTCTGCAAGCTCAGGGGGATGAGGTTGTTTCCATGCCCTAGCTATGGCAAGTTTTATAACAGCGAGGACAAAGATGACCAGTCTTGGTGGCATGGCCGATGTGGAGGTTGGGAATATATGAAGAAGGGCCATTTCTGGGGTTTGTGGTATTGGCACTCCCAGCTCTGAGCAAAAGTGGAGTATACCATCCCAGCTGGGTGTTAGCACAGGGCAATTCCACCAAATGTGGATATCTGAACCCCTGTGTCCACAATTCCTCCAACACAAGGGGGGTTGTGATGAGAACATCTGTGACAGCCTAGAAGGAGTGTAATACCATCTTAGGAGTAGTTTCATATATGATTCGATTGTGTTTGCACAGTGTAGGTTCTTTCTAGTTAGTGTCACGGCCCTTTGTAGGTCCTTGTCAGTGATAGACCTAGCCAGGTCAAATTTCCAAGTCTTAAGCTGCCAAATTATGTCAGAGTTAGTGGATGTTTGAATCAATGCGTAGTGGTGCAACAGGGTTTTAGGGGTTATTACTTTTAATTTCCACCATTTTTCCCAGGTGGTTAGGGGTCTGCAGACGGAGCCGGAAAACCCCCAAGACAACAAGAAATTGTATAGTCTAGAGTATTCAAACATAGCCCACGCTGGTGGACTTTGTATTAAAGCCTTAATGACAACAGTACTTTTCCATTTTCTGTCTGTTTGGGACAAAGGCTCTTTTTACATTTTTGCGGTCTTTGTGTTTAGCTGTAATTTTCCTCTTACTCATTTACTTTACCCACACATATTATATACTGTTTTTCTCGCCATTAAATTGACTTTCTAAAGATACCATTATTTTCATCATATCTTATAATTTACTATAAAAAATATTATAAAATATGAGGAAAAAATGAAGAAAAAAACACTTTTTCTAACTTTTAGCCCCAAAATCTGTTACACATCTGCAACCACCAAAAAACACCCATGTGAAATAGTTTCTAAATTTTGTCCTGAGTTTAGAAATACCCAATGTTTACATGTTCTTTGTTTTTTTTTGCAAGTTATAGGGCCATAAATACAAGTAACACTTTGCTATTTCCAAACCACTTTTTTTTTCAAAATTAGCGCTAGTTACATTAGCACACTGATATCTTTCAGGAATCCCTGAATATCCCTTGACATGTATATATATATTTTTTAGAAGACATCCCAAAGTATTGATCTAGGCCCATTTTGGTATATTTCATGCCAGCATTTCACCGCCAAATGCGATTAAATACAAAAAAATCGTTCACTTTTTCACAATTTTTTTCACAAACTTTCGGTTTCTCACTGAAATTATTTACAAACATCTTGTGCAATTATGGCATAAATGGCTGTAAATGCTTCTCTGGTATCCCCTTTGTTCAGAAATAGCAGACATATATGGCTTTGGAGTTGCTTTTTGGTAATTAGAAGGCTGCTAAATGCCACTGCGCACATACGTGTATTATGCCCAGCATTGAAGGGGTTAATTAGGGAGCATGTATGGAGCTTTTTGGGGTAATTTTAGCTTTAGTGTAGTGTAGTAAACAACCCAAAGTATTGATCTAGGCCAATTTTGGTATATTTCATGCCACCATTTCACGGCCAAATACGTTCAAATAAAAATAAACATTACATTTTTCACAATTTTAGGTTTCTTACTGAAATCATTTACAAACAGCTTGTGCAATTATGGCACAAATGGTTGTAAATGCTTCTCTGGGATCCCCTTTGTTCAGAAATAGCAGACATATATGGCTTTGGCGTTGCTTTTTGGTAATTAGAAGGCTGCTAAATGCCGCTGCGCACCACACGTTTATTATGCCCAGCAGTGCAGGGGTTAATTAGGGAGTTTGTAGGGAACTTGTAGGGTTAATTTTAGCTTTAGTGTAGTGTAGTAGGCAACGCAAAGTATTGATCTAGGCCCGTTTTGGTATATTTCATGCCATCATTTCTCCGCCAAATGCGATCAAATAAAACAAAAATGTTTCCTTTTTCACAAACTTTAGGTTTCTCACTAAAATTATTTACAAACAGCTTGTGCAATTATGGCACAAATGGTTGTAAATGCTTCTCTGGGATCCCCTTTGTTCAGAAATAGCAGACTTATATGGCTTTGGCGTTGTTTTTTGATAATTAGAAGGCCGCTAAATGCTGCTGTGCATCACACGTGTATTATGGCTAGCGTTAAAGGGGTTAATTAGGTAGCTTGTAGGGAGTTTGCAGGGTTAATTTTAGCTTTAGTGTAGAGATCAGCCTCCCACCTGAAACATCAGACCCCCGATCCCTCCCAAACAGTTCTCTTCCCTCCCCCACCCCACAATTGTTCCTGCCATCTTAAGTACTGGCAGAAAGTCTGCCAGTACTAAAATAAAAGGTATATTTGGGTTTTTTGGTTGTTGTTTTTTTTTTTTTAGCATATTTAAATATGCTGCTGTGTAGAATCCCCCCTTAGCCCCCAATCTCACGGATCCCCCATCAAACAGTTTTCTAACCCTCCCCCTTCTAGCCTAATGGGCACCATCTTGGGTACTGGCAGCTGTCTGCCAGTACCCAGTTTAGTAAAAAAAATGCTTTCATTTTTTGCCCTTTTCTGTAGTGTAGCTATCTCCCCCCACCCCCCTCCCTCCCAGAACCCTTCGATTGCTTTGAAATTAAAATCCCCCCCCCTTTTCTCACAATTTTTATTCAATTTTTCTGTAGTGTAGCGGTTCCCATCTGCTCCCGCCCCGTGCACGCACACGCCCGCTGCCCCCCGTGCATGCGCGCATCCATGCACGCGTCCGTGCACTCCTGTCTCCGATCCCACCCCCTCCACATGATCATAGGCCCATTGCAGGCCGCCCACCTGCCTCCCTGCTTTGCTCCCACCCAACAACGACGCTCCGGTGTAGAGAGGGCCACAGAGTGGCTCTCTCTGCATCGGAGGCTTGTAAAGGGGTATTGCAGGATGGCTCCATATCGAGGCATCACTTCAATACCCTCAGAGCTGCTTGAAGCGATTACGATCACTTCCAGCACTCTGTTAGACAACGTCTATTGTCAATAACTGCTTGTTAATGCATGATGTACCTGGTACGTCAGTTGTCATTAAGGGGTTAAAGAACTCAAGTTCCGTGGCAGGGTCAACCCTTCCAGCGAGTATAGTTGAGAAACCTGATGTAGGTCCCATTTTCCCCATTGTGAGACATGTATGTCTGGCAAGGCCGCCAACAGGCCCGGAATGGAGTTTAGAGGGGAAGGGTGAGGGGCAATTTCTGAGAGGTGTCTGAGCTTTGCCAGATTTTCAGGTTATCTCTTATGATGATGTTCTTGATCCCTAGAGCATCTAGACGATAGCCTGGGATCCAGGGAAGGTCTGTCAGGCCGAGCCCTGAAGGAAGGTTGGATGTTTCAATGGACTTCCACCTTTGTGGTTCACCCTTGTCCGCCCATGCAGAGATGTGTGACAGTCGTGCGGCTTCATAGTAGCCTTGGACACTGGGCATGGCTACACCACCTTGTTCAAACCATTTTTGAAGTGTTTTAGCTGATATGCGAGGTCTGGAAGGGCCCCAGACATATCTCTGGGAGAGGGATTAGAGCCTATTCAGAAAACTTCTAGGGACATTAAGCGGTAGACATTGAAAATAGTAAGGGTTCTTGGGGAGAATAGTCATTTTTAGGGATGCTACCTGACCAAGCCACGACACCTGCCTAAAGTTCCATGAGGTAATGAGTGTGGTGATCTCTTGTATAGCTTCATCGTAATTCTTACTGATCACTAGATTAGGGTTTGGCCCCAGCTGGACCCCTAGGTGTCGGATAGTGTCCGTCGACCACTGAAAAGAATAAGACGTTTGAAGTACGTCAAATTCGAATGCAGGGATATGAATAGGCAACGCCTCCGTTTTGATAACATTAATCTTATGATAGCTGTATTTACTGAAATCATTAATAACATCAAAGAGTGCTGGTAGGGAGCCCAGAGGATTTGTTAAAAAGAGGGTAATATCGTCGGCGAAGAGGGAAATCTTCTCGCCCTCCCCATCAACTGGGACTCCTCGTATTAATTGAGAATTGTGAATGTATTGTTCCGAAGTTTCGATTGCAAGGACAAAGATCAGGGGTGATAGAGGGCACCCCTGTCTAGTGCCATTGGTAATCTGAAATTCTGGAGAGGCAAATCCCAGTCCTCTGACAACTGCCGAGGGATCAGTATATGCGCGGATCACTCCAATGACTTTGTGTGGGAGGCCAAACTGAGAGAGAACCAACCACAAGTAGTCCCATCTGACCCTGTAAACGCTTTCTCGGCATCTAATGACAGGGCCCGCATGGGGCATTTAAGTCTGGAGGCTTCTGTAAAAATATTGAGAACTCTCAGAGTATTATCTGGTCCTTCTCTGCCAAATGTGAACCCGCCTTGGTCAGGATGGACGAGCTTTGGGATCAATCGGTTGAGTCGGTTCGCCCAAAGCTTGGCATAGAGCTTCGCATCCGTGTTGATCAATGAGATCAGTCTATAGCTGCTACATTGGGAGGGGTCCTTATTTGGCTTTGGTATAGGTAGAATCATTCCTGCAAGAATTCCTTTCTCATTACCTCCTTGTCACACGTCTCTGTGTAGACTTTTAGAAGGATGTTATTAAGATCTGACTTAAAAAGTTTGTAGAAGGCCGCCGGGTAACCATCTGGACCCGGAACTTTGTTACTCTGAGTATGTTTGATGGCCAGGTTAAGTTCAGTTAGAGTAAACGGTTCATTGAGTGATTCTTTGTCTGTTGTGGATAGTGTTGGTAAATTTAATTTATGTAGGAAGGTAGTTATGGCCTGGGCAGAGGCTTCAGTGTTGGTCATAGAGGGCTTGAGGATATAGAGTTTGGTGTAATATTCAGCAAACGTTTCTCCTATTTCTTTAGGGGAAGAGACCACTGAAGTGCCACATTTTAAGGTCAAGATCCTAGCTGCCGCAGTTCTACCCTACGATTTACGGCAGTACATCAGCTGTTTAAAGCGGAAGTAAGAATCCCTAACCTTTTCTAATTCTCTGGCTGCTAGTTGGTTTATTAATTGTTTGATTTCTTCAGCCAGTAGTGGGGATGGAGAGGACTTATTTGCCAGCTCCTTATCCCTCAAGGAAGCCACTACTAGTCCCAGTGGGGAGCGCAACTGGGCCTTAGCTGTTGCTTGTTTTCTAATACATATGCCTCTGACATAGGCTTTAAGTGAGGCCCATATTGTCTGGTAAGACATCTGTTTTTTTTTATTAATTTGTATGAACTCGGCAACGGAGCTTTTTAGAGTTGTTATAAAGCCCTGATCATATAGTAACTGTCTTGGGAATTTCCAGCCAGGTCTAGAGGTTTTGGTCAAGTCGGTAGAAAGAGTAATGGTAAGGATGTCGCGGTCTGACCATAGGCAGATCCGAATGTGTGAAGATATTATTTTGTTAAGTGTTCAAGAGTCTGTAAATAAATAGTCAAGTCTCGAGTATGAGTTGTGTGGTTTGGAAAAGTAAGTATAGTATTTGTCGTTCTGGTGCTGTACCTGACATATGTCGTATAAATTATTTTGAATTATGTGCTGGCGGAACTTGGTAGCAGTATGGGTAGTGTAGGTATCAATTTTCTTACCCCTTTGGACTTTTTTTATCTGACAACGGGTCCAAAATCATGTTACAATCTCCTCCCAAGATAACTGTACGCACTTTGAGCGGTTCAACCTTAGATAAGATTGCCTTCAAGAATTTTGGCTGGGATTGGTTGGGGGCATATATGTGGACCTGGGTGAATGGTAGGCCATTTAATTTGCAGATAAGTAACAAATATCTACCTTGGTCATCTTTCTCATCGTGTATACGTTCAAAGTGTACAGATTTATGGATAACTATGGCCACTCCTCTCGATTTCTCAGCAAAGGAAGAGAGAAATACTGTAGGATATTCAACGGATTTATAAGTTGCCTGGCACAATGCCAGCCAATGGGTTTCCTGTAAAAATATAATTTGGGCTTTCAGGGCTTTCATCGAATTAGTAAGAAGGCTTCTCTTGTCAGATGAGTTAAGCCCTTTAGCATTTAGGGTAGAAAAGGTAATGGTATCCGCGACTACTTCCATTATGGCCTATCTGAGGCAAGTGGGAGAGGGAGTGGAGGGGTAAGGGGAGGCAAGGTAAGGAGCAAGGCGGGGGGGGGGGGGGGGAGGAAGGAAGGTAGAAGGGTTTCAGAGAACCTACCCTGCCTGGATTTGTTCTATGCACAACAGATTAAAGATGACCAAAAGTCTGTAGTCTCCAAGTCAGAGGGATCACAGAGGAGCAGTACACTAGGATTGGGGAACACAACAAAGATAATAACAATAATAATAATAATAAGTAATTGTTAAAACATGTGCTAATATAACAAAACACAGTGAAAAATATACTGGATAAACTAGTAACGGCTCAATAGAATATTTTCAGGGATTGGTGAGTAAGGTGGTCTGGGTTACCACCAGCGGGAGAAGTTTATCTAAAATTTAGACTGACCTCTCCGGTCCCTGTAAAAGGGGATAACACAAATAGTATTTGCGTAAAGGCGGGGGACTGTTACCTAATGAGATTGACATTTGAAGGGGGAATGTGAACTGTGTCGCAATACTTTTGTATCGCGTATGTGGGCGGGATGTGAAACGTATCAGGGCGGTTGCATAACTCTTACACTGAATAGATTCTAGGGGGAGAAGTAAAGAAAGAAGGGGAGAATGGGAGTGTTGGGGTGTTAGGAGAGGGGGGAAAGGAAGGGGGGGTGGGAGAGGGAGAGGGGGAAGGGAACCCTTAAGGTAAAGTGTACAATTTAATAATTACAAACTTTAAATATGTGTGACTCAGATCTGTTATATCAATGGTGGAACGGGGACCTAGATGTCCCCGGTCACTAACCAGCCAGAGAGGAGTGGCAAATATGAGGCTGAGTCTCTGGGGATTCGAGGCCTGGTGTAGTACCTCAAGGGAGAATGATAGGTAATGATAAGGTAGGGCTGGGTCATTTCTCCTAGTTTTGTAGGTGCTGTGGAGGGACCTACTGTCAAGAGGCCTCAGGATAGGCCAAGATGGCTGCCGTTCACTCCTTTTCACTTGCCTCTCTGAACTTTGGGCCCTGTGTCAGGTAACTCTCCACAGCCCTAGCAGGATATCCACCCTCTCAGACTGTCGGCAACTCAGCATGGAGATTTTTAGTTGTGGAAGACAGGTCGATGAGCTGCGTGGTTTCGGTCTCTTTTCCCAGGGCCCCAAGAGGTAGGTGTTTCAGGGCAGTTTCCCGACTGTGGGATAGACTAGGCCCTAGCAGCAGATAGGTGCCAGCACTGGAGTGGAGCACCGACCCTCCGGTGACTGGTAGAAGGCTTTGGAGGTAACTATTGACAGCCGCAGGGAGAGGTGGTGGGCTGTGATGTGCTTCTGGGTGGGTGTGATGCTGTAGGTAAATAGCACAGAGCACCTTCAAAGTTCTTATTTTCACACTTTCCCCCATCGATCAGTGAGATGTACTGTAAGTGCTGGGTAACAAGCTGGCTTTAGATCGGTGTCCAGTTATGGCTATTTTTGAGCAAATTAACAACTTTATAGGGCTGAAATGTCGGAGGTCTTAGAAACTGTGACCGTCTTGGTCGGATGCTGGCTCCGCCCCAGGGGCGAAACTACAGGGGGTGCAGAGGTTGCAATTGCAACTGGGCCCCAGAGGGTGGGGGCCCAAATTAACAATAAAAAATGTTGACCTGCCAAGGCCAAGGGGCCCTTCTTAGATTCTTGCACCTTGGCCCTGTGGTTTCTAGTTACGCCTCTGCTCCGCCCCCTTAGATAGCTTTTTTTATTACTTTGCTCTAAAGATTTTGGGCTAGATTACAAGTGGTTTACAAATGATAGCATGGGATGTGATAAGCAGTATTGCTGGACCAAGCTAAAATTCGCTAATTTATATATATACAGTATGGTACAAAAGTCTTAGGCTGCCATTAAATTTGTTGTTTTAGTGACTATCCGTATTTTTTTTGTCTTTTTTTTAATATACAAACAGAAAATACAGTACATATACACACAAAATATAAAAAAATCATAGTTTTCAGAACAAAATGGCTTCTACAGGCAAAAGTCAGTATTTAGTGTGACCTTTCTTAGGCACTAAGCACATCTTAAATTCTTCTGGGGAGTCTTATAGTATATTATACCAGACTTTCAGCACTCTTCAGATTTATTCTTTAGATTTAGGTGGTCTTTTATTTCTTTTTCTGTCCTGGAGATCCTATACTGCCTCTATAATATTCAGGTCTGAACTCTGTGGAGGCCAATCCATGATTGTCAGTGTTTTATCAGCTGTTTTTCTCTCCAAATATGATTTCAATGAATTAGCAGTGTGCTTGGGATTGTTATCATGCTGAAAAATAAAACCATTCCAAATCAGGTGCATGATTAATAAAATCCTGTCTGTACTTTTGAGCATTCATGATTCCTTCAATTTGGACAATATCGTCAACACCACTGGCAGAAATGTAGCCCCAAATCAGGACAGACCCTCCACTATGTTTCACTGAAGGCCACAAGCACTCATTCTTTCATCTCTCTCCAACTCTTCTCACATATTGTCGATGATTGGACCCAAAAATTTAAAACTTGGATTCGTCACTCCATAATACTCTTTTCCACTGAACTTCATTCCAATTTTGTGTGCTCAAATCTTAGTCATTTTACCCTGTTCCTCTTCCGAAAAAGTGGTTTCTTGGCTGCTACCCTTCTACAAAGGCAAACAAAACAAGTGTTCATGCACTACAGATACATGGGATAACTTATAACATTGCACCTTCAAATGCCCCTCTGAGTATTTAACAATCAATAAACAATAAAGTTAGGGAGTTGAATACGGACTTACTCGTAGCTGAATCTTCAGTGTACAATGACACACTCACTCCTTCTCCGTTCCTCTGCTTGTCTGATCTCCACTACTTCCGGGTTAAGAGATCAATGTAAATCCGTCTTGTAATAGGAGAGCCCTGTGGGTAAGTCCAAGTAATATCCAAAGAATAATGAAGTCCCAGACCGGCTCCTCCTAAAAACAGCTTTATTTCATTCGATTAAAAAGACAAAAAACTAACAGCACGTAAAAAATTCACATCTCAACCTTTCACTGCCAACAGCACCTACAGGTTAAGATATAGTACAGACATATGAAGTCGGCTCCCCTTCACATCTTACGGGTTTCGGGATTACCCTTATTCATAGATACCTGAATGGAGTCCCTTACTTTTACTTAAACTCATACTTAAACTCATAGACTGTTTGTGGACTTCTGTAGCTGGATGATATTGCAGTGTTTAGTGAGACCTAGGAGGATCATCGGGTACATTTAGCCAGTGTACTGGAGCACAAAGCTGTAGTGGAGCTAACCAGAAAATTGCTAGCTGGAGATGGAGATGGCAGAGGTTCAGTTCTTGTGACACAAAATGAAGGGATACTGCACCATGAGCCAAGCAAACAGTGAAACAGTAACAACCCCCTCAAACCTAAGAAACAGGCAGTGTTTTTTTATTTATGGCAAAATAGTAAAGTGAATTTTTGCCACCCTTGTCAAACAATTAACTTACCCCACAAAGACTACCCTTTGAAAGAAAGTTAAATGGAGTGTGATAAATGTGTTAGCTAAATGAATATTGGTAATGAGCGCCCCATAGTATACAGGGAGTGCAGAATTATTAGGCAAGTTGTATTTTTGAGGATTAATTATATTATTGAACAACAACCATGTTCTCAATGAACCCAAAAAACTCATTAATATCAAAGCTGAATAGTTTTGGAAGTCGTTTTTAGTTTGTTTTTAGTTATAGCTATTTTAGGGGGATATCTGTGTGTGCAGGTGACTATTACTGTGCATAATTATTAGGCAACTTAACAAAAAACAAATATATACCCATTTCAATTATTTATTTTTACCAATGAAACCAATATAACATCTCAACATTCACAAATATACATTTCTGACATTCAAAAACAAAAAAACAAATCAGTGACCAATATAGCCACCTTTCTTTGCAAGGACACTCAAAAGCCTGCCATCCATGGATTCTGTCAGTGTTTTGATCTGTTCACCATCAACATTGCGTGCAGCAGCAACCACAGCCTCCCAGACACTGTTCAGAGAGGTGTACTGTTTTCCCTCCTTGTAAATCTCACATTTGATGATGGACCACAGGTTCTCAATGGGGTTCAGATCAGGTGAACAAGGAGGCCATGTCATTAGATTTTCTTCTTTTATACCCTTTCTTGCCAGCCACGCTGTGGAGTACTTGGATGCGTGTGATGGGAGCATTGTCCTGCATGAAAATCATGTTTTTCTTGAAGGATGCAGACTTCTTCCTGTACCACTGCTTGAAGAAGGTGTCTTCCAGAAACTGGTAGTAGGACTGGAAGTTGAGCTTGACTCCATCCTCAACCCGAAAAGGCCCCACAAGCATCTTTGATGATACCAGCCCAAACCAGTACTCCACCTCCACCTTGCTGGCGTCTGAGTCGGACTGGAGCTCTCTGCCCTTTACCAATCCAGCCACGGCCCATGCATCTGGCCCATCAAGACTCACTCTCATTTCATCAGTCCATAAAACCTTAGAAAAATCAGTCTTGAGATATTTCTTGGCCCAGTCTTGATGTTTCAGCTTGTGTGTCTTGTTCAGTGGTGGTCGTCTTTCAGCCTTTCTTACCTTGGCCATGTCTCTGAGTATTGCACACCTTGTGCTTTTGGGCACTCCAGTGATGTTGCAGCTCTGAAATATGACCAAACTGGTGGCAAGTGGCATCTTGGCAGCTGCATGCTTGACTTTTCTCAGTTCATGGGCAGTTATTTTGCGCCTTGGTTTTTCCATACGCTTCTTGCGACCCTGTTGACTATTTTGAATGAAAAGCTTGATTGTTCGATGTTCACGCTTCAGAAGCTTTGCAATTTTAAGAGTGCTGCATCCCTCTGCAAGATATCTCATGTTTTTGACTTTTCTGAGCCTGTCAAGTCCTTCTTTTGACCCATTTTGCCAAAGGAAAGGAAGTTGCCTAATAATTATGCACACCTGATATAGGGTGTTGATGTCATTAGACCACACCCCTTCTCATTACAGAGATGCACATCACCTAATATGCTTAATTGGTAGTAGGCTTTCGAGCCTATACAGCTTGGAGTAAGACAACATGCATAAAGAGGATGATGTGGTCAAAATACTCATTTGCCTAATAATTCTGCACTCCCTGTATCATAGCAGAAACTTGCTTATGGCACTGTCTAAAAAGAATATAGTGCACGTGACGACCAGGGTTTACCAACCCCTGCGCCAGTCACTTGTTTGGCACAAAAAGGTATATCAGACCCTCTCTACTGTCACTACTCAGTCACAATCTAGCCACGCCAGGCAAACTTGTGACTTAGTTCAGTGGGTGCAAAGGTTAACAACACTCTCTAGTTTGTACTAGACGTAAAAGAAATGCCCAACACTCCCCTTTAATGCCACCCACACTAAACTTAAACCATATAGCTCCAAGATGCCACCACGTATGATTTATTAAAGGGAAAATCCTAAGGAAAAACGCAGACTTACACATTACCTCTCAGAATACAATTTAGCAGAAAATAACATTATTAATAAAAAGTTGTTACAAGTAAAATTACACACAAGCAGTTTTTTTTTGAGAAAAAGCAGATTTTATACTTTAATAGTCTTAATATCTGTGCCAGGGAGATGGCATGAAGCAATGGCTCCTTACTATGTAGAACAGCTTCCCTTTAAGAAGGACAATTTCAGTGTTAAAACATAAGACCCTTATACATTTTTTCAATAGATAATGTTGCCTGTCCTCACCCCCTTTACAGAGGCTGGCTGGGAAACCCCTTATCTTTTTTTCTTGTACTTTAAGTACCTTTGGCTGACAACAGAGAACACATTATAATTTCTGCTAGATACATCCATTTTCATATAGACAGAAAGGCAATCTCTTATTTACATTGTGAGAATCAGTTTGATACCAAAAATGACATGGTTGCCATATTTCCCTTCATCTAATGTCATAACATGTTTTAAACATATATCTACATTGTACCCATGTCCCTTTATTGCCCTTATTTGCTCTTTTGCAGGTACCTCCCCAATAAGGCTTGCATCTTGTCGCTGAAAGGTACATCATACCCTGTTACAGAGGTGTCTGTGAAGCCTAGTTTCTTTTCACACCCTCTGACTGTATTGTGTTTGTCATCTTTTGATTAACTACCCAGGGATTTTGCCCCTACACTTGAGTAGAATGCCTGTACTCCTGCTTTTTGTTATGGTTGGTGGGGGGTTACCTAACTGCTCCCCTCTTCTCCACTGTGGGTCCTATCTGCTGAGCCTGCTGGGGACTCTGATTCTGCACACCTTTCAGTGTATCTGCTAAATGGCACTGTGGGGCTGTGTAAATACACTTCTCTGTACTCCTCCCCCCTGCGTCTGCAGTCTGTGTCAGTCTCTGTACCCTAGTCTGTACAGTCTGTTTAAAGTTCATAGCTGAGGTTAATGGGGCCACAATCTTTCACACTCTGGGGGTCCCTCAAAGAGTATCCTGTACCCTTCTCCCCCACACACTCTGGATTCTGGGGTGCTGCTGCTTCTGTCATAGAGTGGGCTACATTCTACCCCAGCTCTCTCTCACAGTCAGTCTGCCACTTCACATCCTCACACAGTATTTGGGATCCTTCTGACACTGGTGCAGACAAGCACATATCTTCCTTCTGCCATTTATCCCATATATCCTGTCTTTCCACAGGGGCTTCAATTGGTTCTGGCACAGAGTGGCACACTTCATCCAGCGGCCCAGTCACCCAGTCATTCTCTCCCCCCATATCCTCACTTCCTTTTATGGAATCCACTGATTCAATCACAGACAGACACCACTCATCTGCCTCCTCTCACATACAGTTTCTTTCTGTACAGTTAAACTCTGTCCAGGCACAGACAGATCCACACAGTCTATCTGCCTTTCTCCCCAGTCAGTCTCAGTCTCATACTGTACAGTTAACTTGAATTCTGCAGATCCTGCTGGTTTAAGCACAGACAGACCCACACCATCTATCCGTCTTTCTCCCCAGTCAGTCTCTCTTCTTACAGTTTCACATCTCAGCACAGACACCCCCAGTTCATTCACAGCAATTTGCACACATGCACTCTGTCCTCCCTCCTGGTCAGCATGTCTCTGAGCATTTTTACACACAGCCCTTTTCAAATATGGGTCTACAGCTAATGTCACTAGGTCATATGTAGCATTGTCAGGCACATAAAGAGATAACATTCTACCTAGATCAGTACACAGTAAAGCATCATTAGGAATATTTTCAGATACCCCAACATTTCTTAAACCTATCCCCACTCCCCAATCAAGATATACACGTGCCATAGGTACTGCAAGTTGCATTCCCCCAATCCCTTTAACTGCTATAGTCCTGCAGGGAATATTGTCCTTAGAGCTCACCAGCCCTGGATGCACAAGAGTCACTGCTGTGCTTGTGTGCCGAACCCCCAAAGTTACCTGATCTCTGACAATCACAGGTTGCAAGTTCTCCTGGTTGCTTTCCTCTGGTCATGTAAGGAACAAAACAGATGCTGGTACTTCTGAGGAATTAGCCCCTCCAGCTGATTGCACCAAGTTAATCTTCTCTGGGCAAGTGGAGCTGATGTGGCCCACTTTGTTGAAAGCAAAACACCTGCGGGTATCCCCCTGCCCAGGTGCAGCACTGTACCCAGTGGGAACAGACACGTTAAACAAAGACACAACAGACTTTGCGAAGGGGGGTCGTGGATCAGCTCCTTTCCAGGTGGATGTACCCTTAACAAAGGATTTTATCCCATTCCCTGGTGACCTGTTAACTGTGTAAAAATCTGCCAACTCACCCGCTTCCATAGCTGTTTTGGGTTTATGATACAAGACCCATTCTTGGACTTCTGCTGGGCACAGCTACACAAATAGCTCCTTCACCATTAAATCTTCCAGCTCTTCTCTAGTGGCAATCTTTAGCCCTCTGATCCACTGTTTAAAGGCTGTCATCAGGAGTGAAATCATACCTCCTCTGCAGTGCAGCTTTGATGCATCATAGTCCTGATCACACTCTGTGGGTAGTTCAACAAAAGCCTCCAGTGCAGGACCTTTCAGGCCAGGGGTAAGGTACTTGTCCCACTGCTCCCTTGGCAGCTGGAACTGTCTTTAAACTTTTTCAAAGCTATGCAGGAACACATCCACATCACCATCTTTCTCCAGAGTGGGAAAATTCTCTGCCCGCACCCTGGGAACAGAAGAGTCACTAGGTTCACTAACAGATGAGACAATCCCTCTCTCCAACTATGTAAGCTGTAGCTGATACTCTCTCTCAGCCTGTCATTCAGCAGCCTGTCTTTCAGCTGCCAGGGACTCTCTCTCAGCTTCCCTAGCTGCCTGTCTCTCAGCTGCTTCCACTGTAGCCTGTCTCTCATAAAATTTTGCAATCAGCTCCATGTGCAAACTTACATCCACTGAGCCCAAATGTTTCAGAACAGTTTGCAAATTAGCAGTCCAATGGATCCACACAGCTGCAGACATCTCTTCTGAGGCTTCAGCCGGTGTGGCCTGGCTGCTATCATATTCAAAAAGAGCTTGTATTAGTCCATCTTTGTTCTTTGCATGGGATGGGATATCTCGCTTTTGGCATAACAGTGTCAGCATTTGCTTGGTCTGCTGCTGGTATACCTCCATAGTAAAAATAAAATAGAAAAACAGAATAGGGAAGGGGACTGTTTGCAATGTGTGACTATATAATGCACTGAGTTTTAGCCTTTGGAAATTGTGAGAGTCCAAATTTCTTTTAGTACCGGGATTTTCACACTAGCAAATCCACAAGCAAAAAATTATCTACACCTCTGCTCACCAATTTGTGATGACCAGGGTTAACCAACCCCTGCGCCAGTCACTTATTTGGCACAAAAAGGGTTATCAGACCCTCTCTACTGTCACTACAGTCACAATCTAGCCACGCCAGGCAAACTTGTGACTTAGTTAAGTGGGTACAAGGGTTAACAACACTCTCTAGTCTGTACTAGACATAAAAGAAATCCTCAACACTCCCCTTTAATGCCACCCACACTAAACTCAAACCATATAGCTCCAACCTGCCACCACTTATGATTTATTAAAGGGAAAATCCTAAGGAAAAACCCAGACTTACACAATAACTCTCAGAAGACAATTTAGCAGAAAGTAACCTAAAATATACAGTTTTTTACTACCACTAGTCTGTTTCAGTAATGTGGTTCAAATATTAGACAAAGGCCAAATCTTAATAAATGAATTATTTATTATGCCAAAAATATTATGCACAATGCATTATTAATAAAAAGTTGTTACAAGTAAAATTACACACAAGCAAACAGTTCTTTTAAAATTAAAAGGAGAAAAAGCAGATTTGATACTTTACTACTCTTAAAATCTGTGCCAGATGGCATGAAGCAATGGGTCCTTACTCTGTAGAATAGCTTCCCTTGTAAGAATGACAATTTCAGTGTTAAACCATAAGACCCTTATACATTTTTTCAATAGATCAGGTTGTCTGACCTCACCCCATTTGCAAGGGCTGGCTGGGAAACCCCCTATCTTTTACTACAGTCAATAAACTTTAAGTACCTTTGGCTGACATCAGAGTACACATTATAATTTCTGCTAGATACATCCATTTTCATATAGACAGAAAGGGAATCTTTTATTTACATTGTGAGAATCAGTTTGATACCAAATATGACATGGTTGCCATTCTTCCTTTCATCTAATGTCATAACATGTTTTAAACACATATCTACATTGTACCCATGTCCCTTTATTGACTTTATTTGCTCTGGGGAGAGGCACTGCTTTGTGTCTCTGGAGCTGACAAGTTTACTGGATTTAAGACTCAATGCATACACAATAACATTTGGTGAAATGGGCTTTAGAAACTATTTATGAGGGTTCTGGCACATCATAGGGAACATAAACACGGACACATTTCTTCTTGAAAACTAAATGTTTTTAGCACAAAACTACAGAAAATTAACCCCTTAGCATCTCAATCATGGGGTATTTGTGACAGTGCAGCTTTTGCAAAATCTACAAACTTATCTGTATGGATGTAAATTTATAGTTATTACTTGATTACAGTCCCCTCCACTTGTTACAGGTGGAGTATGTTTCTTCAACAGGATGAATTTACTATACAGCACAAGTGGACATGATTGTGATGATGCATTATCTTGCCAAGGATAAAGCTCCCACTGACATGGAATCTCCCACTGACATGGAGTTTACTCCCTTTTCATCTCTTATTTGGGGAGGTGTCATGATAACCTCTGCATTTAACAGTTTCAGGAATGTCAGGAGTTAATATCAACTTTTTTATTCTTGTAAAAATGTTTGCATGGTCCTGGACAGATGAACATCTGTATATTGCTATGTAGTGTGCTAAATGTTATAATTGTAGGCATTTATGGCTTGTCTGGCAAAATGAGTTTTCCTGCTCTAAACCTGTCAAGTGACTTATAGGCACCAGTTATCTCAATAAACACATAAACATTATACACACATACATAAAAAAATTATCTTACTGTACCCCTATGGTGAAAAACTGCTAGATTACTTAATAGATATGTGCACTTGTTGCTTTTGGGTAGCAACGAATGCTGAATATAGTGGCTGCCAGCAGCATTTGGCTCTATGGCTCTATCTTTGTGTGAAAGTGCAATACACAAAGATCTGGATTTTTACAATGACATAATATGTGCGCTACCCGACACGCCAAATTAGTGAACTTGTAATATAGCCCTTAATATATTAATCCCAAAAAATTATCCATAATCTTGGTCAGCAGAAGAACAGGAAAGGGATGTCACAATTGTAGGTAGATCTAAGTCTCAGATAAGATAGACTGTAACAAACACTACTTCCCAGTAGATGGTATACAGCCTCAGCGTACTATTGTGTCTCAGTATCAGCAGGTTAAAGGACAACAGGTTAAAGCAGGCTGCTTTTGGTTTTCTTGATGCTATTATTGGCACCATATATCTGAGCTTAGATGGGCACTGATTGGAGGGTACAGTCCTTCAGGCGTGCTTATCAAATAATTCTTGTAGTACATGTTGCTTAACAAAGTGCTTTTCAGTAGTATGCTAGGGATTAAACTCTGGATACTATTGACTTTTATGTCACTTTAAAGGGACAGTCTAGTCCAATATAAATTTTCATGATTCAGATAGGGCATGTAATTTTAAACAATTTTCCAATTTGCTTTTATCACCAATTTTGTTTTGTTCTCTTGGAATTCTTAGTTGAAAACTAAACCTAGGAGGTTCATATGCTAATGTCTAAGCCCTTGAAGGCCCCCTCTTCTCTCAGGGCATTTTGACAGTTTTTCACCACTAGAGGGTGTTAGTTCATGTGTGTCATATAGATACCACTGTGCTCACGCAGTGGAGTTTCTAGGAGCCAGCACCGATTGGCTAAAATGCATGTCTGTCAAAAGAACTGAAATAAGGGGCAATTTGCATAGGCTTAGCTACAAGATAATCATAGAGGTAAAAAGTGTATTAATATAACAGTGTTGGTTATGCAAAACTAGTGAATGGGTAATAAAGGGATTATCTACCTTTTAAAACAATAAACATTCTGGTATAGACTGTCCCTTAAAGGGATTGAATAAAGCTAAAAACAAAAGTTTTTTTTTTCACAGAAAGGGCAATGCTATAGAAAAGTGCTTATGATCCCATCTTGGAGGGTAATTTGTGTAAACACTTGTTTATGGAAAGAATGGTTGATTAATGTAATATAATTCAGAGGTTTTGGGTACAAAATAGTAAGGGAATTACAGAATGCCTGGGATATGCCTAAGGCATGAATTAAGCCAATACTTCAGATAGAAATATAAGCATAAAAAATGGGCTTTCCCCCCCCCCCCCCACCTTATCACACTCGGCATATGTCGATAATTTAATTTATAGATAAGTTTTAATTTATAGATAAGTTTTTATCACCTAATGTGCAAAATGGAGATTTCCACGTTGTCTTCTGAAATGAAAAATTTCACCGCAAGATTAGCAGATGTTGAAACTAGAGTATCAGATACTGAGGATTCCACATATAAATTAGAACAACTTAGCCAACACCATAGTTCACAAATTGAGGAGCTATCTGAGAAACTCGAAGATCTTGAGGATAGATCACATAGAAATAACTTAAAAATAATCGGTCTCCCAGAAAGTCCCGTGTACCAAGACCTTACTCATTTTGCAGCAATAAAACTACCACAGCTTTTGGGGCTCAATCATCAAACACCGCCTATCCAGGTGGAAAGAGCCCACCGGATGGGAAGCCTTAGACAACTAACAGAGGGTATCATACAGAAGTGCCCTATCATGGTGAAATACCTTAATTTTCAAGATAAAGTCAATATCTTAAGGGCTTATAGAAAGACTCAAAATTTGGAAATAGATCAGAATAGAATTCTTTTATTTCAGGACTTTTTCGCTGCAGACAGCCAACAAGCGGAAGGCAATGGCCCCATTTTGTACCACCTTAATCAACCAAGGTCTTTCAGCCAGGTTAATTTATCCTGCTAAAATTAAGCTTTTCATTAATAATGAAACAATCATGTTAAATACACCTACTGAGGCCAAGGCCTATCTAGACCAACACAAGCAAGGCAACAGCTAAAGGAGAAGGGAGTTGAGGTATGTGTTAAAGCGCAACTCACAAACATGCTTACACACTTTATCTGTATGATAAGGCGGAATAGGAATGCAAGGTATTTAAATAGGTTTTTTTTTTATAAGCACACATTCATAGCCCGACACTGCGGGGGGGGGGGGGGTGAGAGACTTGATTTTAAAAATATATTTTTTTTTTTTTTTGTGTTGCTGTTTTATGTCGCCGACAGGTACATGACCAAAATTGATTAAAATGACCACTTTAAAGGTTATGTCATGGAATGTAGGTGGCATTACAAACCCGATTAAACGTAAAAGAATTTTAACACACCTAAACAAATGCAGAGCAGATATAAATTTATTACAAGAAACACATCTATCCGAACAAGAACATAAAAAGCTAAAAGTTAACTGGGTCCAAGAGATTATTTTCACCCCGTGTGTCTCCCGAAAACGTGGAGTAGCCATACTATTCAGGAAAAACTTGGATTACGAAATAATTTCCCAAGAGTTAGATCCAGGGGAACGCTATATTATTATGAAGATAAAAATTGGATCAGTTGGATACGATATGTAACGTGTATGGTCCTAATAATTATGACGAGTCATTCTGGGCAAATCTGAAGGTTAAATTATTTAACTACATGGACACTATTATGATAGTGGCAGGGGACTTTAATCTTACTTCTAATAATATAGATCGATTGAAAACTAACAAAGTAAAGCCAACTAGAATCCCTCAAAAAATAACTAGAATTCTAAGAACCTTCTGTAACGCCCTTCAATTACAGGATATCTGGCGCTATCAGAACCCCAATATAAGAGCATACACATGTGAATCTAAACACCATAGAACGTTCTCACGTATTGATTTCTTCTTGGGATCAGACCGGGCGCTAGGAAACTGCACGAAGGCGCAGATAGGTGATATTATTATTTCTGACCACGCTCCTATATTTTTGGAAATGAAGCTCACTAGTACTACTTTCGAACCTGTTAGAGGCTATACTTTCCCTCGTTATTTAACCAGTAATAAGGAGTTTCAGAAACACATTCATGCAGCTTGGCGAGAATATAAGTTACAGAATAGCTCCTATAACGATAAGGCAGAAATCTATTGGGAAACAGCTAAAGCAGTTATAAGGGGCGAGATCAAAAAATATACATGCAGGATTAGAGCTAAAGTGCGCCTAAGAGAGAGGGAGCTATCAAACTACCTTAGAAACACATATAATCTATATATTACTGAACCCAACCACCTGAATTGGCAGAAATACTGTAAAGCCAAACAAGAATGGGACAATGTATCTTTCCAAAAAGCCATGACTCAGGAAAGCCAACAAAGAGCTAAGTTTTATAGATTTGGTAGTAAGGTCGGAAAATTATTGGCGAATTGTGTTAGGATGTATCAAGCACACAAAACTATAAAAGCCATTAAGACTGGGGGGAAAAGACTAACAGAGTCGGAGGATATTAAGACTGGGTTCCACAAATTTTTCAAGAGACTATACGACGAACCACACATAGACACTCAGAATAAAGAGAAGTTTTGGGGAGAAATCCAGGTCCCAGTTTTACCTCGACAAGATGCAGAAAAGCTTAACCAACCCATAACCAATACAGAAGTAATACAAGCTATAGATAGACTTAGATTGGGTAAAGCTGCTGGTCCGGATTTACTCCCGGCTGAAATGTATAAAATCTTGAGGGAAGAGGTCACAATAGCCTTAGTGAATCTTTTAACGACTATCTATGTAAGGGTAAGGTACCCACTAAATACTTTACTGCATCAAAAATTATATTAATCCCAAAGAAGGGAAAGGACCCAGAAATAGCTGATTCATATCGCCCTATATCGCTTCTAAATGCGGATTATAAAATATTTACCGCAATTTTGGCATATAGGCTTAAATCTATTCTTGGATCTCTAATACATGTGGACCAGGTCGGCTTTATGGCACAGCGGAACTCAATGACTAGCACTAGAAAATTTTTTTTGTTAATAGACTTTTTGCACGCTAACAAGACCCATTACCAGGCCGACTCAGCTATTCTATCTCTTGATGCTCAAAAAGCATTCGATTCGATCACTTGGGACCATTTATTCTATACGATGAATCAATTCGGGTTTAGAGGGCATTTCCCTAACTGCATTAGAGCACTATATTCAAACGCATCATCTACGTTATTGGTAAACGGCTCACTCACAGATCCCTTCAATATTAGGACTGGCACTCGTCAAGGGTGTCCGATTTCACCACTTTTATTTAACTTGGCTCTAGAACCCTTAGCATTAATGCTAAAAACACAACTAGCGGGGGTTAGGTTAGGTGACAAACCTCTCAAAATATTGCTTTACGCAGACGATGTATTACTTTTTCTTAAGGACCCGCAAGCGGAGATTCCCCATATTCTGGATATCATAGAACTCTTCGGCTCTTTTTCGGGCTATAATATTAACATTAATAAGTCCAACCTACTTTGGTTAAATCCAACCCCGCAATCAAACTATATGCCCCCATTTAATGTAGCAGCTCACTACATCACTTATCTCGGCATTAGAATTAGTAGAAACCCATTGGAATGGTACGAACTGAATTTCGCTCCACTATTAAACAAAATTGAAACTGACTTGCTGAACTGGGCGAAAATACCCCTTTTATTAACGGCGAAAATCAATTTAGTTAAGATGACTATCCTACCAAAACTACTATATATTATGCAAAACACTCCTCTTATATTAGCAAAAAAAGATATTAAGCTCTTAGACAAGCGACTTAGGACGTTTATATGGGGTACCGGCAGGAGCAGGATTTCACTTGACAAACTGGCACATGTTAGACAATACGGCGGGCTTAAATTCCCAATATTTGCACTATATAATAATATTTGTGTGGCAAAGGTTGCTATGGATTGGATCACGGATAGATCCTATGTAGCCTCACTCGAAGTTGAACAAAAACTAGCATTGCCCTTTTCGTTAACAGCTTTATTACATTGTCCCATTAAGGCGCTTCCAATTAAGTTTAAGAATAAATGCACCATAGTAAACGTCATTAAAGCATGGCAATATATTCGATCGTGTATGAACGATAACCCTCAGATTTCGGATCTAGTTCCTATCACTAAGAATCCCTGTTTTAGTCCTGGCTTAAATAATAAAGTATTTAGTAGATGGGCGGCAAAAGGTCTTACCCATTTAATCCATCTCCGAGATACGGAGAATTTAAATATACATACTTTTGCTTTTCTCAAATCCAAGTATCAACTTGTGAATAGAGATTATTATGCGTATTTGCAAGCTCGGCACTGGTACAACGGAATAGCTCAAAACCAAAATGGACAGTGGCAACATCCTGGTATAAGAATGGGCCTATCCCTATATAAAGCAGGAAAACATTCCATCAGTTATTGGTATAGAATGATATTAACACAGGCAGGAGAAGCCAATCTGGTAAGAATTCATTCTAAATGGCTACATGATATCCCAACAATAGATACAGACCAGATGAAATTTAGTACAATAGCGCTCGAACGCGCTACCCTATCGGCGACCTGGCGTGAATCACATTTCAAAATCTTAAATCGTATATATACATCTCCTGCAGATATAAACAAATGGTATAGCCAATCAATAAAGCTGTGTCCAAGATGTAGCTCTGCGGTGGCCGACCTGGCCCACATGTTTTGGATTTGTCCAAGAATTCTGCAATTTTGGAGACAGGTACAGTTTTGGCTGAATCGATTGTTAAAAGTGCAACTTAACTTATCTCCAGTTAACATATTCTTTTTAATAAATCCTACCCCCTATATACGCAATGTTAATTTCATCAATACCGTAATACTGGGCGCCAGGTATCTCATATTAAAAAATTGGCAGGCAAATCGACCACCAACAATCAATAATCTAACATATCTACTCCACTCACAATATATAATAGAACAGATGGATAATGTTAATAATGGACCCCAGCAACAACTTAATTTTGCTAAAAAATGGATAGATTTTATCCAGCGTTACAGGCATACTTTATAAAAAAAAATTCTTTTTTTTTTCTTTTTTTTTTTTATTTATTTATTTATTTTATTTTTTTTCTCTCTCTCCCTCTCCCACTCCTCGCTCAATTAATTAATTTAGTTAATTATTTTTTTTAATTTTTATTTTCTTCTCCAAAGCTCTTCTGACATTATGTCAGGTCATACGTATATTGATAATGTGAGGGCAAGTAACTGTAGGAAATTTCAATTAAATTTGGAATATATGTTAGTTCATTAGGAGACGACTTAGTAACATTATTGAGGATATAAAAGATGTTGTATTGGAATAAGGATAGTTCCAAATAAGTACAACACAGGATTATGTTATGATGAAATAGAGAAAAGTTGGTAGGAATTTTGTTTATTGCTGTGTTCTGTAACTTTTGAGGTAATAATTAATTATTATTTTTTTGTTATTGTCAATGAACACGCTGTACTAAATTGTAACAGATTGTTATTTTGTCTGTTGATTATCCCTCAATAAAAAAAAAAAATTATTATTTAAAAAAAAAAAAAAAAACAGTGTTGGTTATGCAAAACTAGTGAATGGGTAATAAAGGGATTATCTACCTTTTAAAACAATAAACATTCTGGTGTAGACTGTCCCTTAAAGGGATTGAATAAAGCTAAAAACAAAAGTTTTTTTTTCACAGAAAGGGCAATGCTATAGAAAAGTGCTTATGATCCCATCTTGGAGGGTAATTTGTGTAAACACTTGTTTATGGAAAGAATGGTTGATTAATGTAATATAATTCAGAGGTTTTGGGTACAAAATAGTAAGGGAATTACAGAATGCCTGGGATATGCCTAAGGCATGAATTAAGCCAATACTTCAGATAGAAATATAAGCATAAAAAATGGGCTTCCTGGTTATCAGCTGTCAAAACCTGTTTCTATGTTGCACTTCACATTACATATAGATGACTGCTATATTCCTATTGACCACATGGGTTCACTGTTTCACTATGTATAATTCTTGACGTTTTAGACATATCCAAATCATTTCAGATAATAATGAAGGTATGTCTGTACTATTAAAATATATCACCTACCGTTATTGCGTAGAGCTAAAGCATTACTCTGTTTCTCTCTTGAACTCCTTCACTTTCCTGGTTACCTTCAAAGCATTAATCCCCATGGATACATTTGATATCAATATCTAATTGTGTACAATACATTTAAAAAATCAAAAGCTTGCAGTGCCTCTCTATTCTTTTGTTTAATCATAATTAAGTAATTATGGAAAGCAAAATTGCTACTCAGAATTCACTTTTTAAGACAAGTATTATATGTAAATAATAGATAAATGGAAAGTGTATGGCTGGGTTAATAAACTTTCCTTTTATCTGCCCTTCTGCTTAATCACGTTGGCAACAATAGAAGCTTCCGTTGGGATTATATTCCTTTGTATTTTTTCCACTTCTTTATAAAATTCCATTAAAACAGTTATATAAAAGCGACTTTCTTTTTACACGTTTATTTTTTGCAAATATTTAAATTATATTTGATTATACGTTATGGATGTTTAAAAGTGTAAAAATGATAAGAATATGTTCATGGTAATATTAATATTAATTATTTAGCATTTGTGTTTGTTGTTTTTCATACTTATTAAATCTGGCAAAGTTTACTCATATATTGTAATTCTTTGCCAAAATTGTTGTAGAACTCTTTTAGAAACAGGCAAAGGGCTTTAGAGGCCCATCAATTTAGGCGAGTGGTCGTAAGACCACTGCTCCTTAACCTCTCTGCCACCTAAAAGCTGGCAATCTGATGGTGATGATTGACAGCCCCTGTTAGCAGCCGAGAAGAGGAGGCGACATTGCAGAAGCATTTCTGGTGAAATGCTTGTACAATAATAAATGCAGACAGTGTATGCTGTCCGTCTGCAGCGACGTCCAGCGAACATAGCGAATCATGTCCGCTCAACATTTGATAAATCGAGCACAAATAGTAAACCAATCTTTACATAGAATGTGATTTTTAATCCACATAGCTATCTGTTCTGCTTCTTTTAGATTCCAAAATAAAATAGAAAATATTTTTTATACATTCTGTACATTAATAGATTGGCTGTGATTGTGAGTGGAGCGCTATTTATCGATCCCGCTTACACGTTAACTCTGCTAAAAGTAAGTTTTTTGCGTGCCTCAGGTACCCCACGTATTACACGTTGAAAGTAAAATGTTTTCGCTAGGACAATAACCTGACACACGCAAAAAGCCAAAGTTAGAATATCGTTAACATATTCCCCCATAGTCTTCAATGGAGCTCAAAAAGTCAGGGAAAAAACCTAACACCTTAACTTGCGTGCAAACCCAATCGTATTCTCGCAAAAGCGCTAACCCGTCATGAAATATTCATATTTCAAATTCCTATGTTCTTCATAAGACCACTTATCCTTAACCTCTCCGCCACCTAAAAGATGGTGGATTGAAGTCCCCGATACAATAGGATCGGGATGATTAACAGACCCTGTTAGTGGCTGAGCAAGCTAACCTGACATTTGCAAAAAGCAGAAGTTAGACTATCGCAAATGCGCTAACATATTTTCCCATAGACTTTAATAAAGCGTGAAAAGTGGGGAAAAAAACCCTACACCCTACTCGCGTACAAATCGATCGCATTTTCTCAAGTGCTCTAGCCCAATCTGAAATATTAATATTTCACATTCCAATGTTCTTCACGTACCAGGATATGTTCTATTTATTCTTTAAATAAATATTTCTATATATATATATATCTGTTTTTGTTTGGTAAAATATATACCTGTACCTATATATATTAACAGTAAATACATAGTTAAAGTGAAAGTAAATTTTAAGGAACAGTATTAATGCCATGGATTCCGATTATACTGATATTTTTAGTCACTACGTTTTTTTTGTTTGTAATTCATTATTAATTTTTATATTTTATACTTTCATCCCTTATACCGTCTCGTATCTTCTTCCACCCCCTGTTCATTTCCTGCTTCTGTTATGTTACACATAAGAGCGGTCCCATCCGTTCTTACGTGTTCATCCGTGCGCATTCTTGTGAAGTAAAATTTATTGCGGACGCGTGCTTAGTGCTGATGCGGCTAACTCATTCTCTGTTTCCCTGTTGAGGTCTCATGGACACGCTTCTATACAGGGAGTTAAGAATTATTAGGCAAATTAGTATTTTGATCACATCATCGTCTTTATGCATGTTGTCTTACTACAAGCTGTATAGGCTCGAAAGCCTACTACCAATTAAGCATATTAGGTGATGTGCATCTCTGTAATGAGAAGGGGTGTGGTCAAATGACATCAACACCCTATATCAGGTGTGCATAATTATTAGGCAACTTCCTTTCCTTTGGCAAAATGGGTCAAAAGAAGGACTTGACAGGCTCAGAAAAGTAAAAAATAGTGAGATATCTTGCAGAGGGATGCAGCACTCTTAAAATTGCAAAGCTTCTGAAGCGTGATCATCGAACAATCAAGCGTTTCATTCAAAATAGTCAACAGGGTCGCAAGAAGCGTGTGGAAAAACCAAGGTGCAAAATAACTGCCCATGAACTGAGAAAAGTCAAGCGTGCAGCTGCCAAGATGCCACTTGCCACCAGTTTGGCCATATTTCAGAGCTGCAACATCACTGGAGTGCCCAAAAGCACAAGGTGTGCAATACTCAGAGACATGGCCAAGGTAAGAAAGGCTGAAAGACGACCACCACTGAACAAGACACACAAGCTGAAACGTCAAGACTGGGCCAAGAAATATCTCAAGACTGATTTTTCTAAGGTTTTATGGACTGATGAAATGAGAGTGAGTCTTGATGGGCCAGATGGATGGGCCCGTGGCTGGATTGGTAAAGGGCAGAGAGCTCCAGTCCGACTCAGATGCCAGCAAGGTGGAGGTGGAGTACTGGTTTGGGCTGGTATCATCAAAGATGAGCTTGTGGGGCCTTTTTGGGTTGAGGATGGAGTCAAGCTCAACTCCCAGTCCTACTGCCAGTTTCTGGAAGACACCTTCTTGAAGCAGTGGTACAGGAAGAAGTCTGCATCCTTCAAGAAAAACATGATTTTCATGCAGGACAATGCTCCATCACACGCGTCCAAGTACTCCACAGCGTGGCTGGCAAGAAAGGGTATAAAAGAAGAAAATCTAATGACATGGCCTCCTTGTTCACCTGATCTGAACCCCATTGAGAACCTGTGGTCCATCATCAAATGTGAGATTTACAAGGAGGGAAAACAGTACACCTCTCTGAACAGTGTCTGGGAGGCTGTGGTTGCTGCTGCACGCAATGTTGATGGTGAACAGATCAAAACACTGACAGAATCCATGGATGGCAGGCTTTTGAGTGTCCTTGCAAAGAAAGGTGGCTATATTGGTCACTGATTTGTTTTTGTTTTGTTTTTGAATGGCAGAAATGTATATTTGTGAATGTTAAGATGTTATATTGGTTTCACTGGTAAAAATAAATAATTGAAATGGGTATATATTTGTTTTTTGTTAAGTTGCCTAATAATTATGCACAGTAATAGTCACCTGCACACACAGATATCCCCCTAAAATAGCTATAACTAAAAGCAAACTAAAAACTACTTCCAAAACTATTCAGCTTTGATATTAATGAGTTTTTTGGGTTCATTGAGAACATGGTTGTTGTTCAATAATAAAATTAATCCTCAAAAATACAACTTGCCTAATAATTCTGCACTCCCTGTACACGGAGTAAATTCCATGAGACATGCATACGCAATTGAAGGCGGGGGCGTAGAGTGTAATTTTCAGACACCACTGGGGGACCAAAAGAAATAGTTAAAATGATATTTGTCATCTAAAAAAAATTTTTTTGGAGGCAGGCGGAGGAACAGCGATATAGTGATTGAAATTCAAAGGTACATTTATGTGATAAATATAGAATATTTAAAAAAATCATGATTTAAACTCAACTTATTTTGAGCTGTATTTTGCTTTGCCGCATAGAGTTGCAGGCAACTTTATTTTCACTTTAAACATATATTATATATTTTTTTCTTTTTAAATCATTTTTCTTAGATAGTGTTATGAGTGTAAATGTATTTTTCAATGTATTTTTGATGTATTTTGTGCAACTTTTTAATCAAGTTTAACAATTAACTATAGCTCTGAAGCTGCGCTAACCTGACACTCATTAAATTCAATAGTGCTTGAGCAAACTCATTTACTTTCAACTCGCAATAAGCGAGCTACTTCCGACATGCGCAAACACCCGCAATAAAGCCCTTATTGCTTGAACACAACTGTTAGCATGCCCCTCGTAGTTTATCCCTTAATGGGACATAGGCCGTGGTGCAATCAGCACTTTCTAAAGTAGCAACAATTTTATTATACTATTTTTAAGGAAATCACACAATTTTAAATTAAAATGTCTCTTATTTCAAGAGTATTCATTAATTATTCAGAGACTTTTTGTCACTCTAAAGTCTTATACCAATTACAAAGCAGGCATAAACTCAGAATGGACTGATGGAATTAAATATCCTACCTCACTGAGGGCAAGATTACAAGTTACGCGGAATGAATTTTTCACATGCTATATGGTCTTTCGCAATCAATTTTCATTGTGCAGATATTACAAGTCTTGAAAAATGGATACTGGAGCTACGGTTTAGGATACAATATTTTTTGTTTTACTTTTCTATGTATATTACATGCACATGTATTGTTTTTTTATTGAATATGCTGCTGAGAATTGCCAAATGCCAATTAGCCAATTATTTCAGTAGGAGTATTTATACTTGATTTTGTGTGTCTTGTATTACATTTGGTGCTTGGAGAAGCAAGTTGTAACTTGCAAAAGGCATTCAGCCTTGTTTTTATAGTGTGTAAACACACTTTTCAATAAATTTGATTCTAAGTTCTCTTGGGACATTTTTAAAACTTTTTGGTTATCCTGGATGGTGATTTATTATTTTCTTTGGAATTTCCAACTTATATACACAAGCAACTACTCTGAATCCTGTGAGCTAGCTGGGGAGCTCTTGAGAACCCAGACTTCCTTATATTGCACTTTGTGATAAGCGATTATATAAGGGGCCTTGTATACTGAAGTTATTGTGCCATTGAAGCGCCTTCTCTATTTTCTTTTATTCCAAAACCCGAGATTGGCTTTTACATAACAATCCTTTCTGCGCTCGAAGGGCTGTAGTTAACAGTTTTCCGCAACATAAAAGTTTCACGAAAAACTTTAAAAAAAAATTCACTACAAAGCACAGTTACACTCATATTAACACTGGCCTAGATTTGGAGTTTGGCGGTAGCCGTGAAAACCAGCGTTAGAGGCTCCTAACGCTGGTTTTAGGCTACCTCCGGTATTTGGAGTCACTCAAAATAGGGTCTAACGCTCACTTTTCAGCCGCGACTTTTCCATACCGCAGATCCCCTTACGTAAATTGCGTATCCTATCTTTTCAATGGGATTTTTCTAACTCCGGTATTTAGAGTCGTGTCTGAAGTGAGCGTTAGACATCTAACGACAAAACTCCAGCCGCAGGAAAAAAGTCAGTAGTTAAGAGCTTTCAGGGCTAACGCCGGTTCATAAAGCTCTTAACTACTGTACTCTAAAGTACACTAACACCCATAAACTACCTATGTACCCCTAAACCGAGGTCCCCCCACATCGCCGCCACTCGATTACATTTTTTTAACCCCTAATCTGCCGACCGCCACCTACGTTATACTTATGTACCCCTAATCTGCTGCCCCTAACACCGCCAACCCCTATATTATATTTATTAACCCCTAACCTGCCCCCCACAACGTCGCAGCCATCTACCTACAATAATTAACCCCTAATCTGCCGACCGCAAAGCGCCGCCACCTACGTTATCCTTATGTACCCCTAATCTGCTGCCCCTAACACCGCCGACCCCTATATTATATTTATTAACCCCTAATCTGCCCCCCACAACGTCGCAGCCAGGTACCTACAATAATTAACCCCTAATCTGCCGAGCGGACCGCACCGCTACTATAATAAAGTTATTAACCCCTAATCCGCCTCACTAACCCTATAATAAATAGTATTAACCCCTAATCTGCCCTTCCTAACATCGTCGATACCTAACTTCAATTATTAACCCCTAATCTGCCGACCGGAGCTCACCGCTATTCTAATAAATGTATTAACCCCTAAAGCTAAGTCTAACCCTAACACTAACACCCCCCTAAGTTAAATATAATTTTAATCTAACGAAATTAATTAACTCTTATTAAATAAATTATTCCTATTTAAAGATAAATACTTACCTGTAAAATAAATCCTAATATAGCTACAATATAAATTATAATTACATTGTAGCTATTTTAGGATTAATATTTATTTTACAGGCAACTTTGTAATTATTTTAACCAGGTACAATAGCTATTAAATAGTTAAGAACTATTTAATAGCTACCTAGTTAAAATAATTACAAAATTACCTGTAAAATAAATCCTAACCTGTTACAATTAAACCTAACACGATACTATCATTAAATTAATTAAATAAAATACCTATAATTACCTACAATTAAACCTAACACTACACCATCAATACATTAATTAAATACAATATCTACAAATAACTACAATTAAATAAACTAACTAAAGTACAAAAAATAAAAAAGAACTAAGTTACAAAAAATAAAAAAATATTTACAAACATAAGAAAAATATTACAACAATTTTAAACTAATTACACCTACTCTAAGCCCCCTAATAAAATAACAAAGACCCCCAAAATAAAAAATGCCCTACCCTATTCTAAATTACTAAAGTTCAAAGCTCTTTTACCTTACCAGCCCTGAACAGGGCCCTTTGCGGGGCATGCCCCAAGAAGTTCAGCTCTTTTGCCTTTAAAAAAAAACATACAATACCCCCCCCCAACATTACAACCCACCACCCACATACCCCTAATCTAACCCAAACCCCCCTTAAATAAACCTAACACTAAGCCCCTGAAGATCATCCTACCTTGTCTTCACCTCACCAGGTATCACTGATCCGTCCTGGCTCCAAAATCTTCATCCAACCCAAGCGGGGGCTGGCGATCCATCATCCGGTGGCTGAAGAGGTCCAGAAGAGGGTCCAAAGTCTTCATCCTATCCGGGAAGAAGAGGCGATCCGGACCGGCAACCATCTTGATCCAAGCGGCATCTTCTATCTTCATCCAATGACAACCGGCTCCATCCTGAAGACCTCCACCGCGGACCCATCTTCTTCCGGCGACGTCCAACTGAAGAATGACGGTTCCTCGCATTCTATTGGCTGATCGGAACAGCCAATAGAATGCGAGCTCAATCTGATTGGCTGATTGGATCAGCCAATCGGATTGAACTTGATTCTGATTGACTGATTCCATCAGCCAATCAGAATATTCCTACCTTAATTCCGATTGGCTGATAGAATCCTATCAGCCAATCGGAATTCGAGGGACGCCATCTTGGATGACGTCCCTTAAAGGAACCGTCATTCTTCAGTTGGACGTCGCCGGAAGAAGATGGGTCCGCGGTGGAGGTCTTCAGGATGGAGCCGGTCGTCATCGGATGAAGATAGAAGATGCCGCTTGGATCAAGATGGTTGCCGGTCCGGATCGCCTCTTCTTCCCGGATAGGATGAAGACTTTGGACCCTCTTCTGGACTTCTTCAGTGGATGTCTAGCCCCCGCTTGGGTTGGATGAAGATATCGGAGCCAGGACGGATCGGTGATACCCGGTGAGGTGAAGACAAGGTAGGATGATCTTCAGGGGCTTAGTGTTAGGTTTATTTAAGGGGGGTTTGGGTTAGATTAGGGGTATGTAGGTGGTGGGTTGTAGTGTTGGGGGGGGGGTATTGTATGTTTTTTTTACAGGCAAAAGAGCTGAACTTCTTGGGGCATGCCCCGCAAAGGGCCCTGTAAAAGAGCTTTGAACTTTAGTAATTTAGAATAGGGTAGGGCATTTTTTATTTTGGGGGTCTTTGTTATTTTATTAGGGGGCTTAGAGTAGGTGTAATTAGTTTAAAATTGTTGTAATATTTTTCTTATGTTTGTAAATATTTTTTTATTTTTTGTAACTTAGTTCTTTTTTATTTTTTGTACTTTAGTTAGTTTATTTCATTTTAGTTATTTGTAGGAATTGTATTTAATTTATTTATTTATAGTGTAGTGTTAGGTTTAATTGTAGGTAATTGTAGGTATTTTATTTAATTAATTTAATGATAGTATAGTGTTAGGTTTAATTGTAACTTAGGTTAGGATTTATTTTACAGGTAATTTTGTAATTATTTTAACTAGGTAACTATTTAATAGCTATTGTACATGGTTAAAATAATTACAAAGTTGCCTGTCAAATAAATATTAATCCTAAAATAGCTATAATATAATTATAATTTATATTGTAGCTATATTAGGATTTATTTTACAGGTAAGTATTTAGCTTTAAATAGGAATAATTTATTTAATAAGAGTTAATTAATTTCGTTAGATTTAAATTATATTTAACTTAGGGGGGTGTTAGTGTTAGGGTTAGACTTAGCTTTAGGGGTTAATACATTTATTAGAATAGCGGTGAGCTCCAGTCGGCAGATTAGGGGTTAATGTTTGAAGTTAGGTGTCGGCGATGTTAGGGAGGGCAGATTAGGGGTTAATACTATTTATTATAGGGTTAGTGAGGCGGATTAGGGGTTAATAACTTTATAATAATAGCGGTGCGGTCCGCTCGGCAGATTAGGGGTTAATAAGTGTAGGCAGGTGGAGGCGACGTTGTGGGGGGCAGATTAGGGGTTAATAAATATAATATAGGGGTCGGCGATGTTAGGGCAGCAGATTAGGGGTACATAGGGATAATGTAAGTAGCGGCGGTTTACGGAGCGGTAGATTAGGGGTTAATAATAATATGCAGGGGTCAGCGATAGCGGGGGCGGCAGATTAGGGGTTAATAAGTGTAAGGTTAGGGGTGTTTAGACTCGGGGTACATGTTAGAGTGTTAGGTGCAGACGTAGGAAGTGTTTCCGCATAGCAAACAATGGGGCTGCGTTAGGAGCTGAACGCAGCTTTTTTGCAGGTGTTAGGTTTTTTTTCAGCTCAAACAGCCCCATTGTTTCCTATGGGAGAATCGTGCACGAGCACGTTTTTGAGGCTGGCCGCTTGCGTAAGCAACTCTGGTATCGAGAGTTGAAGCTGCGTTAAATATGCTCTACGCTCCTTTTTTGGAGCCTAACGCAGCCTTTATGTGGACTCTCAATACCAGAGTTATTTTTATGGTGCGGCCAGAAAAAAGCCGGCGTTAGCTACGCGGGTCTTTACAGACAAAACTCCAAATCTAGGCCACTGTCTATTAAAAATTACTTTTAAAAACAATATTGCACTCAAAAGTTATAAGGGCTCAAAGATAGGAGATCTTGGGTGTTAGAAAAAAAAAAAAGCCAACAAAGGGATTTTACATTGACATACATACACATACGTAGAGTAACGTGGATTTATATGTATAGAGATATGTTTAACTATGGAGATAATGAAAATATTTCACATTACAATCTCATACACATTAAGCAAATATCTCAGAGGGATTTTCAAAGAGATATTCAAATAAAGATCTCAAGATATCTAGACATATATATATTCATATACATATCTCGCTATAAATAGATATATCTGTCCAAAATATATATAGAGAAATATTTATTTACAAATAAATAGAACATATTCCGTTAAGAAAACATTCTTGCAATATGAAATATTTGCATTTTCATGTATACTTTTCAAGGAGAATACATCTTGAGCTTTGCACAACAGATTAGGGTGTTAGTTTTTTGTTTTTTTCTATTTGTTCTCACCATTGACTTCTATGGGGGAATACGTGAACACGCACGCAATTTGGCTTTTTGGACTATGAGGGTTAACGTGTGCGCAAAATAAGGTATTTTGCAACTTGTAATACCTGCGCAACCCCAAATGGGAAAATGCCATAGCACGTACAGTGTTTTCACAACTTGAAATCTTGCCCTGAGTTAATAGATGGTTGCCTAAATGTTTTTGGTACCAATATTATGCCTATGTACGGGGCATATGCTATCTCTCCCAGACCACCCACAGCTAAATAAACCAATATCCCACACCACTTTATACATTATCCACTCTCACAGCATTAGCCCATGCCACATAGAACCTACATCACAATTAAATCCTAATCACAGCCACCCAACAATCCATTATCCCATTTCTACCACTGAAACAAGAACCACATACACCCCCTCAGGAAATTGACTACTCCACCCCCAATATTTTGTTCTGTATGCCTATGGTACTCTCAGGAGATTACTGTTACCATAGTAATCACCTCAAAGCTACCTCAAAAAGTAACCTTTTTAGAAAGAGTACATTTTCTTTATAAATGAGTAACACACTATAGTGCTAATATGGGGGGGGGGGGGTCATTCAGTAGACAAGTGATCCCCATTGCTACCTAGAAGAGTCTAAGACTTCTTCATTTGTAAAATGGTATTTCCCTCTTTAATATGTGGTATAATGCAACCCATATAGTAATTACATCTGTGTTGCAATCACCTACTAAAAATAGAGAGATACCTAATTGTCAAGAAATGATTCCCTTCTTTCCAAAAATGAGTTGAATGCTGACTGATGATTGCTCTTATAAGCTATATGATTTAAGAGCATTTTCAGTACTCATATTGGCAAGAAATAATAGGGATGCCAATTACATCTTATTCTTTTATGAAAGCAAAACTCTGCCCACTATTAATGAGTAAAAATGTAAGGAACACTCCAAAGGATCTGCAATACTATGTCATTTAAATTGTTTTTGCAGCTAGTTATTTGTAAGTTAGAACAAGTCATTAACTATATTAACCTTAAGTCGCCCCCCCCCCATTCTTTGAATACTTAAAATTGAAAGGAAATTAAGAGAAAAACTTTTTAATTAAAAGTTTTTACCTCAACATTGTATGTCTAAGTAATTTTTTTTTTGTACATTACAAATTCTATTTTCTTAATCTAGCTATTCTTGTGGCATGTAATAATTAAGACTTCAACTTTTTGCATAAAAATAATATGGCTAGATTGCGAGTTTTGCGTTATGAGCGGTGCGGTGCTAACTTGCAAGTTATTGTCACCGCTCACTTCCCTACATTGCTGGTATTACAGGTTAATAAAAACCCGGCGTTATCAGGCAAAAAGTGAGCGTAGAGCAAAATTGAGCTCGATATCGCACTCCAATACCAGCACTGCTGAAAGCTGCGGTGAGCTGGTTTTACGTGCTTGTGCACGATTTCCCCATAGACATCAATAGGGAGAGCCGGCTGAAAAAAAGCCTAACACCTGCAATAAAGCAGCGTAAAGCTCCATAACGCAGCCCCATTGATTCCTATGGGGAAACTAGATTTCTGTTTAAACCTAGCACCCTAACATTAACCCCAAGTCTAAACACCCCTAATCTTACACTTATTAACACCTAATTTGCCACCCCCGACATCGCCGACACCTACATTATATTTATTAACCCCTAATCTGCCGTCCCCGACATCGCCGACACCTACATTATACTTATAAACCCCTAATCTGCTGCCCCCAACATCGCCGACACCTACATTATATTTATCAACCCCTAATCCTATTGGCTGTTCCAATCAGCCAATAGAATGCAAGCTCAATCCTATTGGCTGATTGCATCAGCCAATAGGATTTTTTTCACGTTTAATTCCGATTGGCTGATAGAATTCTTTCAGCCAATCGGAATTCAAGGGACGCCATTTTGGATGACGTCACTTAAAGGAACCTTCATTCTGCAAGAAGACTTTGATTGAAGAGGATGCTCCGAGCCGGATGTCTTGAAGATGGAGCCGTTCCGCGCCGGATGGATGAAGATAGAAGATGCCGTCTGGATGAAGACTTCTGCAGGCTTGGATGAAGACTTCGGCTGCTTGGATGAAGACTTCTGCCAGCTTCGATGAGGACTTCTGCCGCTTCATTGAGGATGGATGTCGGGTCTTCAAAAACTGTAAGTGGATCTTCGGGGGTTAGTGTTAGGTTTTTTTAAGGGTTTATTGAGTGGGTTTTATTTTTAGATTAGGGCTTTTCGGCTGAAAAAGAGCTAAATGCCCTTTTAAGGGCAATGCCCATCCAAATGCCCTTTTCAGGGCAATGGGGAGCTTAGGTTTTTATTTGGGGGGTTGGTTGTGTGGGTGGTGGGTTTTACTGTTGGGGGGTTGTTTGTATTTTTTTTTACAGGTAAAAGAGCTGATTACTTTGGGGCAATGCCAAGCAAAAGGCCCTTTTAAGGGCTATTGGTAGTTTAGTTTAGGCTAGGGTTTTTTTATTTTGGGGGGGCTTTTTTTTATTTTGATAGGGCTATTAGATTAGGTGTAATTAGTTTAAATATCTGATAATTTCTTTTTTTCTTTTTTGTAATTTAGGTAATTGTATTTAACTTATGTAATTTATTTAATTGTATTGTAAGGTTAGGTGTTAGTGTAAGACAGGTTAGGTTTTATTTTACAGGTAAATTTGTATTTATTTTAGCTAGGTAGTTAGTAAATAGTTAATAACTATTTAGTAACTATTCTACCTAGTTAAAATAAATACAAACTTGCCTGTAAAATAAAAATAAACCCTAAGATAGCTACAATTTAACTATTAGTTATATTGTAGCTAGCTTAGGGTTTATTTTACAGGTAAGTATTTAGTTTTAAATAGGAATTATTTAGGTAATGATTGTAAGTTTTATTTAGATTTATTTTAATTATATTTAAGTTAGGGGTTGTTAGGGTTAGGGTTAGACTTAGGTTTAGGGGTTAATAAATTTAATATAGTGGCGGCGACGTTGGGGGCGGCAGATTAGGGGTTAATAAATGTAGGTAGGTGGCGGCGATGTTAGGGGCAGAAGATTAGGGGTTAATAATATTTAACTAGTGTTTGTGATGCGGGAGTGCGACGGTTTAGGGGTTAATATGTTTATTATAGTGGCGGCGATGTCCGGAGCGGCAGATTAGGGGTTAATAATTTTGTTTTATTATTTGCGATGCGGGAGGGCCTCCGATTAGGGGTTAATAGGTAGTTTATGGGTGTTAGTGTACTTTTTAGCACTTTAGTTATTAGTTTTATGCTACAGCTTTGTAGCGTAAAACCCATAACTACTGACTTTCAGTTTAAGTTATTGATCTTGACGGTATTGGCTGTACCGCTCACTTTTTGACCTCCCTGGCAGACTCGTAATACCAGCGCTATGGAAGTCCCATTGAAAAAGGACTTTTTGAAAGCTGCGGTAATTACATTGCATTACGGCCAAAAAAGTGTGCGGTAGAGTTAAACCTGCAAGACTCGTAATACCAGCGGTAGTGAAAAAGAGCCTTAATGCTGCTTTTCACCCATACCGCAAAACTCGTAATCTAGCCGATAGTTTGTTGCAGCCACTCTTTATTTTGTTTTGTTACTAGTAAATTGTATGTATAATTTAGATAGGACTATCTTTGGCTGGTGAAACTTTGAAAATAGGTGTATGAGTAATGTATGTAGGAAATATTGTATGATGAAAACAAAATAAAATAAACACAAGCCAAAAGGAATCACATTAAAGGGACAGTTTACTCAACAAAAATTCTCACCTTTAATTTGTTCCCAATTATCTACTTTACCTGCTGGAGTGTATTAAATTGTTTACAAGTATTTCCATTACCCTTATATTGGCATTTGAAATAGTTTATTTAGCCTGTGGTATCCCCACCCATCCTGAAAGGTTTTGGCCTCAAGGCCAAGCTGTGTTAACACAGCCACTAGAATAAATTACACTCCCAGTGGGTTATAGAAGATATAAGGTAATGCGATGTTAATTTTCCATTGTTCTCTCTAAGTATTGGTGATTGGTTATATATAAGATAAAGAAGCAAGTATATGTACACAATGTGATAAAGTAATGAGATCTAATTATACCTACAAGCTCAACCCATTTTATTATGGTGTGGCTTCAAAAGCTAATTTTATAGTATACTCTCCCTTTAACATGGTCTTTTATAGGGTATGTCAATATATCAGATTTTTGACGATGCAGTCATTTCCCACTGACTAGTCATAATTTCTTTTTATGAATGTATAAGAAAATGCTGTGTTTTGTTGATAACCCCAGTTAAATAGCAGCTAGCCATGCATGCTACCTAGAATATTTTTGCATGGCAAAATATAATGGATAGGAATAATCCATTGTAAGACAAAATAATTTGTTTAAAAATAAAATGCTTTATTTTTTACACTAGAATGCCTGTTTAAAAAATTGCATAAAAACAATAATGCTCCAAAGCCACAAGACACACATTATTCCTTCAATGAAATGAATACTATATACAGCGATATACAAATATAGATATATATGAGAAGAGGGAGCGCCAAAAGGCTAAAGTATCTATATATACTAAAATAATGGAATAAGCAAGAGTGTTATAATATCAAAGGAAATACATATATTACATTACATTTATTACTAGGGTACCCTAAGCAAAAACAGTTGGATAAAAACAATGGAAACAGTAAGCAATTACCAAAAAGGTGAGTGACTATCCTCAAAGGTAAAGGATAAATAAAGCAGATATATACAGTATATATATATATATATATATATATATATATATATATATATATATAATGTCCAAAGTTCAATTCAATGTGAATAAAAAGTGAATGTCCTCTTTAGTGTCCTGTATGTCCAAATTGGAAATCCTATATGGTGACTCCTGGTTGAAAAGTGTTCATTAATTCCAATGTAAAAAAGACGATAAAAATAAAATAATTTGATCCAAAAAATGTGATCAAAGAATGATATACAAATAATAATGAGAAAGGAACAGGTGTGGGCCAAAACGCGTCGATCTATAGAGTCACTGCTCGAGTCTACAAATAGGGTAAGCTAATTTCCTATTAGTTCTAGCACTTTTTAGCAATATTGCACATTGTTATTTTTAGTTTTCACAGGTATTGATTATTGGATTATTAGTATATCACTCTTTGATCACATTTTTTTTATCATTAAATTTTTTTATTTTAATTTTTTAAGTTTTTTCATTTTTTTCACAATGGATATATTTTTTCTATTATTTTTTTCACATTGGGATTAATGAACACTTTTCAACCAGGAGTCACCATATAGGATTTCCAATTTGGACATATAGGACACTAAAGAGTACATTCACTTTTTATTCACATTGAATTGAACTTTGGACATCCTTCCATTCACTTAACCCTTTAGAATGCATACCCTCTCTCCCTACAAATAGCTATATATCCCACATCGATAGTGTGTATATATATATATATATATATATATATATATATATATATATATATATATACATATATTTCTTTTTTATATTGTACTATTTTTGTTTTATTTTCATCTAAACACCTCATAGCACTAACATGTATCAAAATATGACCATACTGATATTCGTGTCAACCCTTTTCTCACTCCAATTTTGTTCACTTCATTACCGCCATTAGCACCCACCTCAAACTGGAAAACAAATTATTATACACCATGGCCTGCTCTGTTGCTTTAACTTATCTGCTGAGTGCTGGTGGAGAGTTATAAAAAATAGCCCTCCTACCCCCACATCACAAAATTATAAAGTATGCCATTCACTATATGGCCAAAGAAAATCTATGTCCAAATTCCTATTCCTTATGTTACTTGCCCTTGCAAATGATGTAGATTCTAACCCTGGTCCCCCAGCAAATTCCATTCCTAGCCTTCCAGCTAAAAAAGGCCTCTCTTTTGGGCACTGTAATATCCGCAGCTTACTACCAAAAATCGATGCACTGCAAGCTTGGTGTTTACAATACAAGCCCAAAATCATTGTGATCTCTGAATCGTGGCTAACTACAAAAATACCTGACTCTGCCATTGCAATACATGGGTATTCATGCCATAGAAATGACAGAGCAAAGAGAGGAGGCGGCATTGTAATCTATGTTGACAATTCCACAAAGTTCACCCCCATACAAAAATCTAGCTCTCCTGCCACCTTTGATTTCCTTTCTGGCAAAATTGAGATCCCGTGCAGTAAATCAATCATTGTTGCAGGAATCTACCGCCCACCTAGCTGCCCTGTGCATTCCATTTCGGACATATCACAGCTCCTTAGTGAATCCATAGCTCAAAACCCAAAAAGGGAAATTTTGGTTTTTGGAGATTTTAGCATTGATTGTCTGAATCCAAAAAATAACAGTTGTTGCTCGTTGTTTATATATTTGCAGCTAACGCAATTAATCTCCTCCCCAACTCGCATAAACATCAAAAGCCATAATCATACCCTGCTCGACTGGATTCTCTCCACTTCTCCCGACAGAATCCAGGAGGCAGGTGTTCTCTCTAACAATTTCAGTGACCACTGCTTAGTGTACTGCATGCGCAAAATAAAGGCTTCTAAAATCTCTCCCATGGTTAAAATCACCAGGTCCTTCAAAAGATTTAATATTCAATCATTTCTAAATGACATCAAGAACCTCCCCTGGCACAGATTAAACCTAATCCCAGATCTAGACTCTGCAGTTGAATTCTTTCAGTCTGAACTCCTACAAGTTTGGAATTTACATGCCCCGCTGCGTAAGGTGAGAGTAAAAGGAGCACACTTGAATTGGATCACAGCTGACCTCATTCAAATGTACCAGTTTCGGGATTCATTGTGGTCAAAGTTCAAGCATACTGGCTCTATGAATGATCACTGTGTATATAGACAATGGCAAAATATATGCACTAAACAAACAAAATTGGCTAAGGCCCAATATTTCTGTGAAAATCTGAACAATAACATATCTAACCCTAGAAAGTTTTGGAAACTCATAAATAACTTACAAAATCCACCAATCGACTCCCAACCCTCCACTGTCAATATGGATAACCAAAACCTGCAACTCCCCTTAGAAGTAGCAAATACCTTTAACAATTATTTTGTCGGATGCTCCACCACCCTGATTGACAAACTAATAAATGGCACGCATCCTGAAGCTACAAATGTGGATCAGGCCCCACTAAAACAGCAAAGACCGAATATAGAGAAGTTCAATTTTAGACCTGTACCCATCAATGTCATTAAGAAACACCTTAATAATCTAAAAATGAAAAACCAGTCTGGACCTGATCAAATCCCAGCATTGCTGTTGAAGCTCAGTGCGCCGGCAATTGCTAAGCCTGTCACAACCCTAATTAACGAATCCTTGGTGTCTGGATACATACCCAAACTCTGGAAAACTGCAAGAGTAGTGCCTATTCATAAAAGTGGGGAGTTAACCTTGGTTTCTAACTATCGCCCTATATCATTGCTCCCAGTATTGTCAAAAATCTTAGAAAAATGTGTCCATACGCAATTATGTGAGTATTACCAACTTTCTAACTATCTGACCCCTGATCAATCAGGTTTTCGACCAAATCACTCCACTACAACTGCCCTCCTAAAAGTTTGCAACGACATCCAAACTAGCATGGAACAAGGAGACCAAACTGGAGCTATGTTCCTTGATTTTGCTAAGGCTTTTGACACAGTGGACCACAACATACTACTGTTCAAACTAAAAAACTCTGGTATTGCTGATCATCCGTTAACCTGGTTTAGATCATATGTATCGGAACGATCACAATATGTCTCTGTTTCTAACAGTGACTCCCTCCCTCTCCCAGTCCCGTGTGGTGTTTCCCAAGGTTCCATTCTCGGCCTCCTACTATTCACATTATTTATAAATGATTTGCCTAATGTCTGCAAATCCTCAACTGTACACATGTACGCAGACGACACAGTAATCTATGCAAACAAATCTGATCTGCCGCAGCTTGAAGCAGTGCTCCAAGACCAGTTCACAGAGGTAGAAAAGTGGATCTCAAAAAACAAACTCTTCCAAAACACTGACAAAACTGTCACAATGATCTTTGGAACTTGGCCTAAATTACACAAATTACAAAATTCCCATCTATGCATCAAAACAAAATCCAATTGCACGCTTACCGCAGTCCACTCTTTCAAATACTTGGGTATGTTCTTAGACCCTAATCTATCTTTTGGCCTTCACATAGAAAAACTTGCATCTAAACTTTATCCAAAATTACGTGCCCTGTACAGAAACAAATCTTGCCTCAGCCCAACAGTAAAGGAAAAGATTGCACAGCAAATGCTGATGCCTATCATGGATTATGGGGACGTAGTATACGCACCTGCACCGCAAACTCACCATAATAAACTTAATACATTGTATAACTCGTTCTGCCGCTTTGTGCTACAATGTAACTACAAGACCCAGCATTGTGACATGCTAAAAGAACTAAACTGGATGACGCTGGAATCCAGATGCACCCTCCATCTTTCCTGCCTTGTGTTTAAGTGCCTTTCTGGGAAGCTCCCACCCTACCTGAGCAGAATGCTCTCCCTGGCTATTCCCACCTCCTATAACCTCCAATCCAGTACCAGCACATTATTTAGCTTGCCTCAATACAAAAAGAAAGCAGCTCGATCCTCCTTTTCCTACCGAGCGCCACAGTTATGGAATGACCTCCCGCACACTTTCAAACCTTCCCCAAGCCTAATATCCTTTAAGAGATCCCTCTCTACATATCTCAAAACAGAATGCACCTGTCATGGTTGATTATATATTTCTTACCTGTTCTATGTAAAATATTTGCATCTATTGTGTATTATTATTGTTTTTGAATTTTATTGTACCCTATTGTATCAATGCAATGTTTTGTGGACCCAGGACATACTTGAAAACGAGAGAAGTCTCAATGTATCCTTCCTGGTAAAATATTTTATAAATAAATAAATATATATATCTGCTTTATTTATCCTCTACCTTTGAGGATAGTCAATCACCTTTTTGGTAATTGCTTACTGTGTCCATTGTTTTTATCCAACTGTTTTTATTTGTTTAGGGTATCCTAGTAATAAACCTAATGTAATATATGTATTTCCTTTGATATTATAACAGTCTTGCTTATTCCATTATTTTAGTATATATAGATACTTTAGCCTTTTGGCGCTCCCTCTTATCATATACACATTATTCCTTCATAGCACATATACATATATTATATAGTAATGCCATATTTACATAGGCCTAGATATGGAGTTTTGTCGGTAACGACCCGAAAAACTAACGCCGGCTTTTTTCTGGCCGCACCATAAAAATAACTCTGGTATCGAGAGTCCACATAAAGGCTGCGTTAGGCTCCAAAAAAGGAGCGTAGAGCATTTTTAACGCAGCTTCAACTCTCGATACCAGAGTTGCTTACGGACGCGGCCAGCCTCAAAAACGTGCTTGTGCACGATTCTCCCATAGGAAACAATGGGGCTGTTTGAGCTGAAAAAAAACCTAACACCTGCAAAAAAGCCGCGTTCAGCTCCTAACGCAGCCCCATTGTTTGCTATGCGGTAACCCTTCCTACGTCTGCACCTAACGCTCTAACATGTACCCCGAGTCTAAACATCCCTAACCTTACACTTATTAACCCCTAATCTGCCGCCCCCGCTATCGCTGACCCCTGCATATTATTATTAACCCCTAATCTGCCGCTCCGTAAACCGCCGCTACTTACATTATCCCTATGTACCCCTAATCTGCTTCCCTAACATCGCCGACCCCTATATTATATTTATTAACCCCTAATCTGCCCCCCACAACGTCGCCTCCACCTGCCTACACTTCTTAACCCCTAATCTGCCGACCGGATCTGAGCGCTACTATAATAAAGTTATTAACCCCTAATCCGCCTCACTAACCCTATCATAAATAGTATTAACCCCTAATCTGCCCTCCCTAACATCGCCGACACCTAACTTCAATTATTAACCCCTAATCTGCCGACCGAATCTCGCCGCTATTCTGATAAATGTATTAACCCCTAAAGCTAAGTCTAACCCTAATACTAACACCCCCCTAAGTTAAATATAATTTAAATTTAACGAAATTAATTATCTCTTATTAAATAAATTATTCCTATTTAAAGCTAAATACTTACCTGTAAAATAAATCCTAATATAGCTACAATATAAATTTTAATTATATTATAGCTATTTTAGGATTTATATTTATTTTACAGGTAACTTTGTATTTATTTTAACCAGGTACAATAGCTATTAAATAGTTAAGAACTATTTAATAGCTAAAATAGTTAAAATAATTACAAATTTACCTGTAAAATAAATCCTAACCTAAGTTACAAATAAACCTAACACTAGACTATCAATAAATTAATTAAGTAAACTACCTACAATTAACCTAACACTACACTATCAATAAATTAATTAAATACAATTGCTACAAAGAAATACAATTAAATAAACTAGCTAAAGTACAAAAAATAAAAAAGAACTAAGTTACAAAAAATAAAAAAATATTTACAAACATAAGAAAAATATTACAACAATTTTAAACTAATTACACCTACTCTAAGCCCCCTAATAAAATAACAAAGCCCCCCAAAATAAAAAAATGCCCTACCCTATTCTAAATTACTAAAGTTCAAAGCTCTTTTACCTTACCAGCCCTGAACAGGGCCCTTTGCGGGGCATGCCCCAAGAAATTCAGCTCTTTTGCCTGTAAAAAAAAACATACAATACCCCCCCCCCAACATTACAACCCACCACCCACATACCCCTAATCTAACCCAAACCCCCCTTAAATAAACCTAACACTAAGCCCCTGAAGATCATCCTACCTTGTCTTCACCATACCAGGTTCACCGATCGGTCCAGAAGAGCTCCTCCGATGTCCTGATCCAAGCCCAAGCGGGGGGCTGAAGAGGTCCATGATCCGGCTGAAGTCTTCATCCAAGCGGGCCAGAAGAGGTCTTCCATCTGATTGAAGTCTTCATCCAAGCGGCATCCATCCGGAGCGAAGCGGCAGCATCCTGAAGACCTCCACCGCGGAACATCCATCCTGGCCGACGACTGAACGACGAATGACGGTTCCTTTAAATGACGTCATCCAAGATGGCGTCCCTCGAATTCCGATTGGCTGATAGGATTCTATCAGCCAATCGGAATTAAGGTAGGAATATTCTGATTGGCTGATGGAATCAGCCAATCAGAATCAAGTTCAATCCGATTGGCTGATCCGATCAGCCAATCAGATTGAGCTCGCATTCTATTGGCTGTTCCGATCAGCCAATAGAATTAGGGGTTAATAACTTTATTATAGTAGCGCTCAGGTCCGGTCGGCAGATTAGGGGTTAAGAAGTGTAGGCAGGTGGAGGCGACGTTGTGGGGGGCAGATTAGGGGTTAATAAATATAATATAGGGGTCGGCGGTGTTAGGGGCAGCAGATTAGGGGTACATAAGGATAACGTAGGTGGCGGCGCTTTGCGGTCGGCAGATTAGGGGTTAATAAGTGTAGGCAGGTGGAGGCGACGTTGAGGGGGGCAGATTAGGGGTTAATAAATATAATACAGGGGTCGTCGGTGTTAGGGGCAGCAGATTAAGGGTACATAAGGATAACGTAGGTGGCGGTCGGCAGATTAGGGGTTAAAACATTTTTTCCGAGTGTCGGCGATGTGGGGGGACCTCGGTTTAGGGGTACATAGGTAGTTTATGGGTGTTAGTGTACTTTAGAGCACAGTAGTTAAGAGCTTTATAAACCGGCGTTAGCCCAGAAAGCTCTTAACTACTGACTTTTTTCCTGCGGCTGGAGTTTTGTCGTTAGATGTCTAACGCTCACTTCAGAAACGACTCTAAATACCGGAGTTAGAGAAATCCCATTGAAAAGATAGGATACGCAATTGACGTAAGGGGATCTGCGGTATGGAAAAGTCGCGGCTGGAAAGTGAGCGTTAGACCCTATATTGAGTGACTCCAAATACCGGCGGTAGCCTAAAACGCTGGTTTTCACGGCTAACGCCAAACTCTAAATCTAGGCCTTAATGTATATTATATATATATATATTATAGAATGTCAATTAGTAACTTTTTCTGTGTTCATTAAAACATTTCTGTTAACACTTATATTTTTTAATTTTATTTAGACATAAACTAGAAATCAGTGATCATTTTGATACATTATTTGATAAAATTTAAGAGAAACCAGTAAGAATTTTCCTTTTTTAATTTAATATATGAATGCTTGGCCTTCTATCAAAACCTATTTATTTAAGGAGCTGCCTTTGATAATACAGGGAGTGCAGAATTATTAGGCAAGTTGTATTTTTGAGGATTAATTTTATTATTGAACAACAACCATGTTCTCAATGAACCCAAAAAACTCATTAATATCAAAGCTCAATACAGGGAGTGCAGAATAATTAGGCAAATGAGTATTTTGACCACATCATCCTCTTTATGCATGTTGTCTTACTCCAAGCTGTATAGGCTTGAAAGCCTACTACCAATTAAGCTTATTAGGTGATGTGCATCTCTGTAATGAGAAGGGGTGTGGTCTAATGACATCAACACCCTATATCAGGTGTGCATAATTATTAGGCAACTTCCTTTCCTTTGGCAAAATGGGTCAAAAGAAGGACTTGACAGGCTCAGAAAAGTCAAAAATAGTGAGATATCTTGCAGAGGGATGCAGCACTCTTAAAATTGCAAAGCTTCTGAAGCGTGATCATCGAACAATCAAGTGTTTCATTCAAAATAGTCAACAGGGTCGCAAGAAGCGTTTGGAAAAACCAAGGCGCAAAATAACTGCCAATGAACTGAGAAAAGTCAAGAGTGCAGCTGCCAAGATGCCACTTGCCACCAGTTTGGCCATATTTCAGAGCTGCAACATCACTGGAGTGCCCAAAAGCACAAGGTGTGCAATACTCAGAGACATGGCCAAGGTAAGAAAGGCTGAAAGACGACCACCACTGAACAAGACACACAAGCTGAAACGTCAAGACTGGGCCAAGAAATATCTCAAGACTGATTTTTCTAAGGTTTTATGGACTGATGAAATGAGAGTGAGTCTTGGTGGGCCAGATGGATGGGCCCGTGGCTGGATTGGTAAAGGGCAGAGAGCTCCAGTCCGACTCAAACGCCAGCAAGGTGGAGGTGGAGTACTGGTTTGGGCTGGTATCATCAAAGATGAGCTTGTGGGGCCTTTTCGGGTTGAGGATGGAGTTAAGCTCAGCTCCCAGTCCTACTGCCAGTTTCTGGAAGACACCTTCTTCAAGCAGTGGTACAGGAAGAAGTCTGCATCCTTCAAGAAAAACATGATTTTCATGCAGGACAATGCTCCATCACACGTGTCCAAGTACTCCACAGCGTGGCTGGCAAGAAAGGGTATAAAAGAAGAAAATCTAATGACATGGCCTCCTTGTTCACCTGATCTGAACCCCATTGAGAACCTGTGGTCCATCATCAAATGTGAGATTTACAAGGAGGGAAAACAGTACACCTCTCTGAACAGTGTCTGGGAGGCTGTGGTTGCTGCTGCACGCAATGTTGATGGTGAACAGATCAAAACACTGACAGAATCCATGGATGGCAGGCTTTTGAGTGTCCTTGCAAAGAAAGGTGGCTATATTGGTCACTGATTTGTTTTTGTTTTGTTTTTGAATGTCAGAAATGTATATTTGTGAATGTTGAGATGTTATATTGGTTTCACTGGTAAAAATAAATAATTGAAATGGGTATATATTTGTTTTTTGTTAAGTTGCCTAATAATTATGCACAGTAATAGTCACCTGCACACACAGATATCCCCCTAAAATAGCTATAACTAAAAACAAACTAAAAACTACTTCCAAAACTATTCAGCTTTGATATTAATCAGTTTTTGGGGTTCATTGAGAACATGGTTGTTGTTGAATAATAAAATTAATCCTCAAAAATACAACTTGCCTAATAATTCTGCACTCCCTGTAGTTTTGGAAGTAGTTTTTAGTTTGTTTTTAGTTATAGCTATTTTAGGGGGATATCTGTGTGTGCAGGTAACTATTACTGTGCATAATTATTAGGCAACTTAACAAAAAACAAATATATACCCATTTCAATTATTTATTTTTACCAGTGAAACCAAAATAACATCTCAACATTCACAAATATACATTTCTGACATTCAAAAACAAAACAAAAACAAATCAGTGACAAATATAGCCACCTTTCTTTGCAAGGACACTCAAAAGCCTGCCATCCATGGATTCTGTTAGTGTTTTGATCTGTTCACCATCAACATTGCGTGCAGCAGCAACCACAGCCTCCCAGACACTGTTCAGAGAGGTGTACTGTTTTCCCTCCTTGTAAATCTCACATTTGATGATGGACCACAGGTTCTCAATGGGGTTCAGATCAGGTGAACAAGGAGGCCATGTCATTAGATTTTCTTCTTTTATACCCTTTCTTGCTAGCCACGCTGTGGAGTACTTGGACGCCTGTACCACTGCTTGAAGAAGGTGTCTTCCAGAAACTGGCAGTAGGACTGGGAGTTGAGCTTGACTCCATACTCAACCCGAAAAGGCCCCACAAGCTCATCTTTGATGATACCAGCCCAAACCAGTACTCCACCTCCACCTTGCTGGCGTCTGAGTCGGACTGGAGCTCTCTGCCCTTTACCAATCCAGCCACGGGCCCATCCATCTGGCCCATCAAGACTCACTCTCATTTCATCAGTCCATAAAACCTTAGAAAAATCAGTCTTGAGATATTTCTTGGCCCAGTCTTGACGTTTCAGCTTGTGTGTCTTGTTCAGTGGTGGTCGTCTTTCAGCTTTTCTTACCTTGGCCATGTCTCTGAGTATTGCACACCTTGTGCTTTTGGGCACTCCAGTGATGTTGCAGCTCTGAAATATGGCCAAACTGGTGGCAAGTGGCATCTTGGCAGCTGCACGCATGACTTTTCTCAGTTCATGGGCAGTTATTTTGCGCCTTGGTTTTTCCACACGCTTCTTGAGACCCTGTTGACTATTTTGAATGAAACGCTTGATTGTTCGATGATCACGCTTCAGAAGCTTTGCAATTTTAAGAGTGCTGCATCCCTCTGCAAGATATCTCACTATTTTTTACTTTTCTGAGCCTGTCAAGTCCTTCTTTTGACCCATTTTGCCAAAGGAAAGGAAGTTGCCTAATAATTATGCACACCTGATATAGGGTGTTGATGTCATTAGACCACACCCCTTCTCATTACAGAGATGCACATCACCTAATATGCTTAATTGGTAGTAGGCTTTCAAGCCTATACAGCTTGGAGTAAGACAAAATGCATAAAGAGGATGATGTGGTCAAAATACTCATTTGCTTAATAATTCTGCACTCCCTGTATGTAATATTAATTAACCATGGATTGATGTAAGAATAAGAAAAAGTTGAATTTGAGAGGGCGCTGAAAAGCTTGAACACAAAAAAAATATAAATGAACCCAATATAGGATGCATACGCCTAGATTACAAGTTTTGAGTGCTATAGGGAAATTAACGAACGCAACAAAAGTGGCGTTATTTAATCCCCTATAGTGCTGCCATTACAAGTGCTTGTGCACGCTTTCCCCATAGACATCAATGGGAGAGCAGGTCAGAAAAAAACCTAACAACCGGTGATCGCGGAAAGAAAATCTCTGTAACGCAGCCCCATGGATGTCAATGAGGAAAAAGAAAATACGGTTTAAACCTAACACCCTAACATAAACCCTACATCTAAACACCCCTAATCTGCTGCCCGTGACATTGCAGACGCCTGCCTACAGTTATTGACCCCTAATCTGCCGCTGCCGATATCGCTGCCACCTAAATAAAAGTATTAACCCCTAATCTGCCACTCCCAATATCGCCGCCACCTAAATAAAGGTATTAACCCCTATTCTGCCGCACCCCAACATCGCCCACACTATAATAAATATATTAACCCCTATTCCGCCGCTTCCCGACATCGCCACAATGAAATAAAGCTATTAACCCCTAAACCTCTGGCATCCCACATCACTATCACTAAATAAACCTATTAACCCCTAAACTGCCAGCCCCCCACATCGCAAAAGCCTAAATTAAACTATTAACCCCTAACCCTATCGTAACCATAACCCTAACACCCCCTAACTTTAACATAATTAAAATAGAGCTAAATTAAACTTACAATTATTGACTAAATAAACCTTTTAACCCCTAAACCACTCGCCCCCAAATCGCAAGAACCTAAATTAAACTACATTAACCCCTTAAACTAACCCTAACGTAACTCTAACCCTAACACCCCCTAACTTTAACATAATTAAAATATAGCTAAATTAAACTTACAATTGTTAACTAAATAATACCTATGTAAAACTAAATACTTACCTGTGAAATAAAACCTAAGATAGCTACAATATAACTTTTTTAAGAGTGCGGGACTGACGTTGCGTTACAGGCTAAAAGGCTTGTGGTACACCTATACTGACAAGACTTGTAATTTTCAGTGTTAAAAGATGAATGCACAAACTTGTAATCTAGCTGTATCTGAATATCTAATGTAACATTGATATACTGTATGTAAGACAATTGTTGAAGTGTGCTCTAGAATTGAACAATTCCTCAAAATCGGGAAGATAATTTCTGTATACTATAAACACATAGATTTGGATTCAATAATATAATATAGAGAGGAGGTTATCTCATATAAGAAGCTTAGGTTATAGGGGTGGGGATCGTGTTAGAATGCTACTTCAATTGGAGTCCAGGTGGATATTTATGCTGGACACTGTGTCCCCCAGGGGACTTAACATCAAATTGGACTTTGGACCGTTTATTGGTTGAAGATAACTGTTTCCAACATGGATTATTCTAAAATTGGTGACTATGATTATTACTATGTGGTTAACCCTTCCACTATATAAATAAAAAGTCTTGTTCTGCAATTATAATAGTATTCACAAAAGTCTCCTCCTGGGACAATACATACTATTCTCCTAATGTGTGCAGTGGGGCACTAAGTGATTTTATTTTTAATTTTCACTATATTTGTTGGATGCCTTCTTATCCAACAAATTAAGTTCTCCCAATATGAGCAATCTTCCCTTCAACATGATATGAAACATCATCTGCAAGTGGTTAATGCCTGAACATAACAACTTGAGACTACGATATTTGGCAATATATGAAGAACCATGGGACTAACACATTTTCTCGCTATATGAAATGTGGGGCACGTTCATGAAGTTTGATGTCCGAGGTGACGGTGGTGTCACTAGAAACAATAACGTGTGTATCACCTGACAGTATAAGTGTTTAAATTCCCACTGACTACTATCCAGCTCTATGACGCACACCAGAGGGGCGGGGCTTAACGACCATGTTGGTAGCATGTAAATTAGCTATGCAACGCTCTGTTTTCCATCATAGTGAAAGGTACATGTGAGGAAGGATCCAATCAGCATAAAGCATCAACCTGACAACGGATGGAACACATTGAATTAGATGTGGAGTGGCAAGCTTAATTACACACCACTGTATGCGGTTTACTGAGTGCTCATAGAGTAGTGACTATAAAAGTCAGAACTTTTTCACTTTTAACCAGACCTGCTTTGGGACATCACACTGGTGATGTTGTTATTCTAACTATTTGGGGACATTTGATAAAGATGCAAGTAGGGCATCGAAATGTCATGCTCTATTCCCTATTTTAACCTGTGTTAAATAAAAGCTATTTTTTTTATACAAGCCCAGTGAGGGCAGTCTCTTCCTGGAAAACGGCATTGCTTTTGACTTTGCACCCTGGCAGCTGCATAAGTGAATTGGTTATTGGAGTGTATATATAGTCTTGGAACTATATATATATATATATATATATATATATATATACACAGTATATATATATTGATGTTTTAAAAATGATTCATACTTTTAATGCTAATTGTATATGTTTCCCTTACAACTAACTATTAGAGGTAGATGCTGCAAATGTATGCACATTAATATCAGTCTTCTGCTACCTGAACGTTGTTATTGTCTTCATTGTGAGTGACCAGAAATTAATATTCAACAGCTCTCGTTGACTTCAGTAGGATTAATTGGTCTTTCAGCTACTGCAATGTGGCTAGAGCAATGCACCTGACACCTTTGTGATCAGTCATAAGGTTTCATCATTTTTGACATTCATTTTAATAACTGTTGGACTAAAGAAATTAGTTACAACTTCAATGTAAACTTAGCCTTAGTTTGCTATGAAAGGTATCACACCTACTTTTGACACTCACTACAAACCACTTGAGTCTAATAAATGTATGAAAATAAAATTCTATGCAATTTGGTCCTTGTATATATTGAGCACAGAGCTAGTTTGCGAAAGACAATAGGATTTTCTTCTTCAGAGGCACAGGAAGAAAACAAACCTTAAATGGACAATGTACTCAGTCAAGCAGCTGATTAAAGTTAATTGAAATCAAAGTGCACAGTTTCAAATGGGCTCTCTCTCTTACCCCCTACTGGGGGTTTGATTTTTTTCTTCTGTCTCATCTGATTCTGTTTTCAGCAGGTTTTCTGCAAAAAAAGAGTACTTTTCATTTCACCAAAATCACTACAGCAGTTTTTTGCTATCTCTCAGAGATGAAAACCCTACATTTATCATGGTGGTATAACAAGTTTTAAATTATTAAAATGTATTTGCTCGATACTTTACAGGTTTTCAAGATTTTTTTTTACATATTTGCAAGTATTTGGAATAATTGTATTTATGTTGCACATGTGCAAGACACTATAAAATGGCCACAGACAACATTTTAGAGGATATATTTGTATACATGGTCTAGATTAAATAAAGCTCTATTCATCACTATAATCTGGGCTTTCTGCAGTGGGTGGGACACACATTTACACACCAACGTTTATTTAACCGAATCAATAAATTTTGAATTAATTTATTTATTCATTTAGTTAAAGAATAAGTGTCAAGAACCTGAGCGATCCTGTGACGGACTCCTGCCTTGGCATTCCTCCACGTGGAACTCCAAGCTCTGTCTTCTGCAGTGACTGCTCCTCCCCCTAGGTGAGAACAGCTGCTCACTGCGCTGATTTAAAGGGACCATGTCTAATTAAAGAAACTCCTATCCAAGTGTTTGCTGGGCTGAGTTATTGAGGAGTTTACCTTATAGTTACCTGCCCTCCTGTTCCTGGTTTTGCTTACCTGTATTATGGCATCTTGTGACAGCCTGATGAGTCTCCTGTATCCTGCTGTACCAGTGGCAGCTTACCTGAATCCTGCTGTACCTGTAGCACCTACCTGGTATCCCATAACAGCCTGCTGAGTCATCTGTATCCTGCTGTTCCAGTAGCAGCTTCCCTATATCCTGCTGTACCTGCTACACTCACTTGGTATCCCGTGACAACCTGATCCTGCTCTAACTGTTGCACCTACCCAGTATCCCTTGACAGCGTCCCAAACAGTTCCCACTGGTTATCCTGTGTCTGCTGAATCTCTTTTTATCCTGCTGTACCAGTGGCAACTTAACTGAATCCTGCTGTACCTACCTGGTATCCATTGAAAGTCTCACTAAACATGCCCGCTGGGTATCCTGTGTCTGCTTAGTCTCCAGCTGTACCAGTGGAAGCTTACCTGTATCCTGCTGTACCCTTGCACCTACTTGGTTACCCAAGACAGTCTTAACAATAGTCCCTGCTGGGTATTCTGTGTCTGCTGAGGCTCCTGTATCCTGCTGTACCAGTGGAAGATTACCTGTATCCTGATGTACCCTTGCACCTACCTGGTATCCTGTGACAGTCTCAACAACAGTGCCGCTGGGTATCTTGTTCCTGCTGAGTCTCCAGTGTCCTGCTGTACCAGTTGCAGCTTACCTTTATCCTACTCTACCTGCTGCGCTCACCTGGTATCCTGTGACAGCCTCACCAACAGTACTCACTTGGTATCCTTTGCCTGCTAAATCTCCTGTATCCTGCTGTACCAGTGGCAGCTTACCTAAATCCTGCTTTACCAGCTGAGTCTCCTATGTTTGCTGTAGCAGTGGCAGCTTACTTGCATCCTGTTTTCACTACTGCATTTTTCTGATATCCTTTGCTATCCTGTCCACTTTTACCTGCTGTACATTGCTCCTGCCTTTCCCCTTGGTACCTAGTTGCTGGACTGATCTCTCTGTACCAGACCTTTGGCCTGTTCCTGGACTCTACGTTTTGTTTGCTCCTTGGTACCTAGTTGCTGGACTGATCTCTCTGTACCTGACCTTTGGCCTGTTTCTGGACTCTATGTTTTGTTTGCTCCTTGGTACCTAGTTGCTGGACTGATCTCTCTGTACCTGACCTTTGGCCTGTTTCTGGACTCTATGTTTTGTTTGCTCCTTGGTACCTAGTTGCTGGACTGATCTCCCTGTACCTGACCTTTGGCCTGTTCCTGGACTCTATGTTTTGTTTGCTCCTTGGTACCAAGTTGCTGGACTCTGCACCTGTTTTATCATTGATTCTGGCCAGTTCTTAGTTTTTGTTTCTCTTGCTTTATTAATCCCTTAATCCACCATGAAGTAGGACATAGGCCTAGCATACCCTGTTGATGTAGTACCTATGTCCTACCATCTGCCTCATGCTGTGGTCCCGGCTGTCAGTTCTGACCACTAAGACTGCAGCCAGAGGCAGAAGGCACCTGCCTTCATATGGTAAACGAGCTCTGATCATACTCCCTTAATAAAGGTTGATCACTGATGCAAACAGTGACAGTCAATATCACTGCTTGCATTGGCTTGCAGCACTACCATTTGTGGTATGGGAGGAAGTCGGTGGGCAGCACATTGCAGGAGGGAGGGATTCCCTACCTATGGAAAAACTTGTTTAGTGAGGGAGGGATGGGCTGCTACACTACAGAAATGGGTGAGGGAGAGGGGCCCCATTGACAATCGGTTGCAAAGAGGGTGAGGGGGGTCACCACACTAAATAATTTTTTAAACATAAATAATAAAAAATAAACATAAATAAAACGTATAAATTGGGTACAGCTGCCAGTATCTAAGATGATGGCTATTAGTGGGGAAAGGGTTAGAGAGCTGTGTGGAGTGGATAGGGAGGTGGGTGAAGGATGAGGGTTACCTACACTATAGAAATCTAAAACAAAATAAATATTTAAAATATATATTTCTAAATTGCATACTAGCAGATTGTGTTCTTTTACCTAAGATGTTGGTGACCAGTGTCTGTGTGTGGGGGTGTGTGGTGTTGAAGTGAGCTGTTTGGGACAGATACGGTAGGGATCAGGGGGTGGGAGTCATCAGATGAGAGGATAATATCTACACTACAGCTAAAATTAACTTTACATGCTATCTTATTAACCCCTTCACTGCTTGGAATTTCAGAAGTGTGCTGCTCAGCTGCAATTAGCGGCCTTTTAATTATAAAAAAGCAATGGCAAAGACATGCAGGTCTACTATATAAAAATAAGTGATCCAAAGTGCTATTTAAATAATTTCAGTGGGAAACCCGAAGTTTGTGAAAAAGTTAACAATTTTTTTAATATGGCTAACAATTTTTTTAATATGGCGGTGAACCATTTGCATGAAATATACTATAATGGGATAGATCTATACCTTGGCTTTTCTACTAATATATATATATATATATATATATATATATATATATAAATATATATAAATATATATAAATATATATGTTTTGAAAGGTAAATCAAAATAACCAAGGTACTTTTTCTATCTAAATGGTGTGTTAGCAAAAATATTAAAAATTATCTGTTTTTTTTGGGAAAATCTTTCTCTGAAATTCCTGGTCATTAAAGGGACATGAAATCCATTTGTTTTTTCATGGTTTAGAAAGAGCATACCATTTTAAACAACTTTCCAATTTATGTCTATTATCTAATTTGCTTCATTCTCTTGATATTCTTAGTTGAATGTCATATCTAAATAGGCTCCGTAGCTGCTGATTGGTGACTGCACATAGATGCCTAGTGTGATTGGCTCACCCATGTTCATTGCTTTTTATTCATTAAAAGATATCTAAAAAATGAAGCAAATTCGATAAAAGAAATAATTTGGAATGCTGTTGAAAATATTATTCTCGATTTAAATGACGCAAGGAAAAATTTGGGTTTCATATCCCTTTTTAGTCTTGTAAAACACTTTTGATTTTCATATATTCATATATTCCTCCATCTTGATCTTCACTCATCTCTACCCTCACAATAAGTAATATGAACATTCAAACAAAATTGTTATTAGTTTTTCCAGCAAATAATTCCAGTGCATAAGTAATGGAATGCTGTAAAATGATAACATTTCAAACTGTTGTCTATAGAATGAGCCTTTTTTTCTGATCAATATTTTAAATACATTTTGGATTTTCCTTTTGCTTAACTTCCAGTCTATTGACATTCTTTGTAATCCATCATAATATTTCTTTTTACAAAATGAACAAACAAAAATACATTTGTGTCTTTGTTTTTTTATGGAATTTAATTTTGATTGATTAGCATTATTGTTCATTGTAAATAAAAAAATGTTTATATTTCTCATTTGCTCCTGCCTACTAGAGAAAGTAAACACCTATTTTTCTAATAAAGGAAATAAGCCATCTTAATTAAGTAACATATATTTGTAGCACTTAACATTAAGCAGATGCATATGCATAATATAGTTACACAGTATTACAGGCTAATTTAAATGAAATTTTCCTTGATTAATGAAAACTGAAATGTTCTTATAATTGCTTGCTTCATTAGTAACAGTGAAAAAGACTGTAATTATAATGCCTAAGCTAATTGCATCAAGGAATGAATTAAGAATTTATTTCCTTTATATTTTTATATCTCTTCTAAACTCATCAAAAAGCTATCATGTTCATCCAACAATGCTCTATCTTAGATCAAGCTGAAGTGTATGAATACGTACTTATGAATGATGCCCATATTCTCCGAGATTTAAAGCAACTTCTTTCATTATTTCTCTTCTCGAAATGTTCTACACTTGAAGCACAATTGGAGTGGTTTCTCTCTTCTCACAGCTATTGTACCCTTATAAAATTTACTTAATATCACACTCTGTAGTTAAAATTTAAAACCACATGTAGAGACTTCAAGGAATCAGAGGACTGCATTTATGGAGCAAGGTCAATTAGATGAATACTTACATAGAATCATGCTTTCATTTTATTAACCTTTGCAACAAGAAAACTTTAAATTCAAATTTGGTGGTATTTGGCTTAATTATATGGCATTCTCATCCATAAGAAGTGTTTTTGTTTAAATTTAAGCAAACCATATTATAAAATTGATAAAAATTGGACACATTTAGCCCTATAATACAAGTGGATTGCCAACATATTAGGACCATTGTGTGTTAACGTACCTCAAATGCAATCAATAGCACTTATATTTTTGCACTCATAAAACAACAAATAGCAGTAGTACAAAATAAAAAAGCATGAGACCAGTGTAAAAAGGAAACACTATGAACTAGATCTGTATAAAGGTAATAGGTAAATTACCTGCTTTCTAGTCAGAAACCAGTGGTGCAGAGAATGAGCAGCAGCAGCAATGGTCAGGATAACTGCCGAATATTCCAAGTGTAACTAACAGCAAACCGCTTTTTTGTCTGAGCTTGCATCTTCTCAGTGTCAGATGGAGTGCTGCTGTTTCAGAATGAAACAAGCTGGAATCAGTGACTGGGAGGCCTAGCTCACCACATGCCCTTACTAGAGCACTGGATGTAAATCCAGTGTTCAAACAAAGGCCAGGGATAAGAGCAATGAGTCTAAACTTAGTAGCCAAACTCTCTCAAGTCAGCTCCTACAAAACAAACAACAATTAAGTACTAGAAAGTAACTAAGTTTAGCAATTTTAATATCAAAGAATGACATACTTTTGTAAACGTTTAGTCCCGCGATCCAGACAAATATATAAACTTGCATAAGTTACCTAAATGCAGATCTTCTGATAGCAGAGGAATCCACGGTTAAAGTAATCTAAGTCAGACAATCTGGGTCAAGGCCTTGAACTCGATGGACTTTGGTCTTTTTTCAACCTCATCTACTATGTTACTATGTTACAGGGAAAAGCAGCAGAAAATAATTAAACAAATGCCCACAAACAAACTAAAGTCATAAACTGTGAGTCCAAACAAAGGATTAAACAGAAGCTTAATCAGTCGAAGCAAAAGTCTAACCAGTATATCCAAATAGTAATTGCCAGAGAAAAATAATCAAACTTAATACCCAAGCAATCACATGCTCTAAATAGAGAGGTTATAAAGAGTACTACAATTATGGCCTTATTGATCTTCTAGGCCTCCTTAAACGTGCAGTACTCCTTACTGCAGCACAAATAGAAATCACTCTCTAGCCAGGTGCCTGCTATGACACCATAAACAAGTCAGGATTCAAGCCATAAGAGCAGTCTGAAACCAGGTATCAAAAAGCAGAATGTTAAGACAGGTACAATGGTCAGGGTACAGTTCCAATGTTTAACAACTAGTAAATAAGTCCAGATAGCAGACCTTAGCAGAAGGCTCAGGCAGATAGCATAAACCAGAAAAGTTGCCAGGGTGAAGATATAAGTAACAGGCCAGAGATAAGAATGCTTCCCTTTCCATACAAATAACCAAGCACTAAATGGGAGACTGAGATTACCTTTTAATACCTCCCAGGAACAAGGCAAAGGTTATTTCCAGATAGCCAGAATTTAAAAAAGGGCTACGCGCATAGACCAATTGATAGCAAATAAGGAACACGGCAGGACATCCAGAGAGCTGTGCACGATAATCCGACATAACTTAGCATGGCTTCTGGCTCTGACAGCATCGGAACCTCTGGGAATAGCATGCTTCCTGACAATGGCCTCAGCAGCAATGCTGCCCCGGCCTCACTCCACCCAACCTGCTGTAAGTGGAGAGCAACTTTGCCCACGTCTGGAGGCCTGACAAACGCAATGCCGTTGTATCTATTTTTTACTGGAATGGTATGTACTTTCCACCCAATTGTAAACAATTGTAATTTTGTGTTTGATCTAATTCTTGGTGCAGCATGTCAAAGAAGTTGTGCATCCTCTTAATTTCTTTATGCAATTTTAAGGCAATTGTAAATGGTTAGGAGATAAACCAATCATGATTGCAGTAAGAGGGCTCTCTGCAAATCTAAGCATTCCCACTGTTTCTTTCAATTCAGTGATTAATATTTGGAATCAAGCTGCTGCAGTAATAAAAGGCTGATGACTGACCATGCTATAATGAGGAATAAATTAGGGAATTCACTTAAAGGGACATAAAACCCCAAATTTTTTTTTCATGATTCAGATAGAGAATACAATTTAAAAAAAAGTTTCCAAGTTACTCCAATTATCAAATTTCCTCCATTCTCTTGTTATTCCTGCATGACAGGAAATTGTGCTTCCATCTAGCGCTTTTGCTAATGTATAAGATTGATGCAAAACTGCTGCCATATAATACTGCCGACATGCGCACAATTGATAATAGAACTAAATTGAAAATGTGTTTACAATTGTATACTCTATCTGAATCATGAAAGAAAATGTTGGGGTTTTATGTCCCTTTAAAAGTTTTATTTTGGGCCGGGGGACTCTATGGTGTCTGGGCATCATGAGTGTTGGATGGGTGAGCATTTTAGGTTATGTTCCTGGTCAGGGTAGGTTATTGTGGCCTGAATCAAAAGCTCCTTATTATTTTGGTCAGTTCAACAAGCCATAAAGAGCTGCTATTATTTATAATTATTATAAATAGCAGACTGTCACTAAATAGTAGAAATTTCATTGTAATACTGTTCTTTGAATACAAATACTTTATCCTATTCTGTCTCCATTTGTGTGACACAAACATATTTAAAAGGATAGAAAGGTCAAAATTGTAATGTGCATGGGTTCATTTCAGTTTTAAATAGCAGCATTTTTGCAATCAACTTCCTTAATCAAAAATGCTCCTAGTAAAAGCTATTACCTTTTTTGTGTGACATACGCACATATCCTCTGAGGGCCCATGCACCAGTATTTAAACAATGTGCCTATTTTGAGAGACAGTGGTGGCTTGTGGGACACAAATTAAGAGGCCTATTTATCAAGCCGTCAACCACAAATATGCTGGAATTCCACAGCGTAATTGTGGCGAGCCTGATTTGCCTTATTTATCAAAGCCTACAGACCGGCAAAAGTTGAAATTTGTGACGTAACATACGATCCGCCAGTCTAAGTCCGACACAGATCGATGCATACGTCATTACAGATGTTCCGAATACACATTTGGCACTATCTGACTACTTTTGCAAGTTATCAAACTGCTGGGCTGGAATAGTGGTGAGCGTACCTGCTTTTCAATCCACAACCCTGGAGGCCGCGGATGCCATATGAATCAATGGGAGCCTGAAAGCACCGAAAACTTATGTTCGCTGCTGCCAGATATCCCATTGATTTCTATGGTAACATTTACACCTAACACCCTAACATAAGCCCCGAGTCTAAACACCCCTAATCTGCCGCCCCAACATCGCCGCAACCTAAATAAAATATATTAACCCCTATCCCGCTGTTCCCGGACACCACCACAACCTACATAATGTTATTAACCCCTATTCCGGCGCTCCCGGATTCCGCCGCAACTAAATAAATTTATTAACCCCTAAACCGCCACTCCCGGAGCCCACTGCAACTAACTAAATGTATTAACCCCTAAACCCCTGGCCTCCCACATCACTACCACTTACTAAACCTATTAACCCCTAAACCGCCAGCCCTCCACATCGCCATAAACTAAATTAAGCTATTAACCCCTAAACCTAATCACCCGCTAACTTTATATTAAATATTAATTCATCCCTATTAAATTAAACTATATTAAACTATTAATTAACCTACCCTAACTATTATACTAGGGTAGGTTAATTAATAGTTTAATATAGTTAATTTATGCTCCACTCGTAATCTGGCCCTAAATAAAATGGTAGATAGCATGATGCATTCAAAGAAAATATTAGTCTGAGTATAACCTGTAGATGTATTTTTTTTAAGTTTAATTATCTGTTTAAACATTGACAAAATAATTGTAAAGTTTTAGGGGTCAATTTATCATGTGTCGGGCGGACATTATCCGTGGTAGCAATACTGCCCGCTGCACATTCATGGCCAACTGGCCGCTAGCAGGGGGTCTCAATCATCCCGATCATATACGTTTGGGATGTTTGCTGTCCGCCACCTTAGAGGTGGCAGATGAGTTAAGGAGCAGCGGTCTTAAGACCGCTGCTTCTTAACTTATGTTTCAGAGGAACCTGAAACTATGGGGGTAGATTGCAGCATCCTCTGTTTGATAAATCTACCCCTTATTGTCTATAAAACAGTGGAAGCTGCCATGCTGTAACTTAGGTTACCTTCTGAGCTATGGCCAATCAGCGACAGTTATAAATAGGACACTAGAGTGTGCAGCCAATGGCTGTGTGGAATATAACAGAGTTCTGCACTTCCATTTCTAACAGGAACTAAAAAGCTCACAATTTCAGAATAGAATTACTGGAAAAGGGGATAAAATAAATAATGAAAATAATTGCATAGTTTTTTTTTATATATATACGATTTATCATTTTATATTACCATCTCAAAGTGTTTAATGTCCCTTAAAGATGAAAAACAAACCTTTTTTATTCTTATTGATCAAAGCCTTATATAAATACAAAAGTTACAAGTTCAAATATTTTACCATGTATTTTTTTATTATATTTTATTTATATAGTTTATCAACTAAAACGGCAGCAGCTGGAACAAACTTGGTTTTATGTTTAACAAATCAGTGTACAATGCAGAAGCATCAAGAACAAATTCTGCAACCTGCAAATAATCGACTAGATTACGAGTTTTGCGTTATGAGTAAAAAAGCAGTGTTATGGGTTACAACGCTGCTTTTTCACTACCGCTGCTATTACGAGTCTTGTCAAAAAATCTGTACCGCACACACTCTTTTTTCAATGGGACTTCCATAGCGACGATATTACAAGCTTTTACTGGGAGGCCAAAAAGTGAGCGGTACAGCCTATCCCTCAAGATTCGTAACACAATCTAAAGTCAGTAGTTATGAGTTTTACGCTACAAAGCTGTAACATAAAACTCATAACTAAAGTGCTAAAAATTACACTAACACCCATAAACTACCTATTAACCCCTAAACCGAGGCCCTCCCACATGGCAAAAAGTAAAATAAAATGATTAACCCCTAATCTGCCGCTCCGGACATCGCAGCCACTATAATAAACATATTAACCCCTAAACCGCTGCACTCCCGCATTGCAAACACTAGTTAAATATTATTAACCCCAAATCTGCTGACCATAACATCGCCGCCATCTACCTACATTTATTAACCCCTAATCTGCCGCCCCCAACGTTGTTGCCACTATACTAAATTTATTAACCCCTAAACCTAAATCTAACCCTAACACCCCCTAACTTAAATATAATTAAAATAAATCAAAATAAAACCTACTATTAATAACTAAATAATTCCTATTTAAAACTAAATACTTACTTATAAAATAAAACCTAAGCTAGCTACAATATAACTCATAGTTACACTATAGCTAGCTTAGGGTTTATTTTTATTTTACAGGCAAGTTTGTATTTATTATAACTAGGTAGAATAGTTAGTAAATAGTTATAATAACTATTTACTACCTACCTAGATAAAATAAATACAAATTTACCTGTAAAATAAAACCTAACCTGTTTTACACTAACACCTAACCTTACACTACAATTAAATCAATTACATAAATTAAATACAATACCTAAATAAAAAAAAAAACACTAAATTACACAAAATAAAAAAATAAATTATAAGATATTTAAACAAATTACACCTAATCTAATAGCCCTATCAAAATAAAAAGCCCCCCGAAAATAAAAAAAAATCTAGCCTAAACTAAACTACCAATAGCCCTTAAAAGAGCTTTTTTGCCCCAAAGAAATCAGCTCTTATACCTGTAAAAAAAATAGAAACAACCCCCCAACAGTAAAACCCCCCACCCACACAACCAACCCCCCAAATAAAAACCTAACTAAAAAAACCTAAGCTCCCTATTGCCCTGAAAAGGGCATTTCGATGGGCATTACCCTTAAAAGGGCATTTAGCTCTTTTTCAACTGCCCAAACCCCTAATCTAAGAATAAAACCCACCCGGCTCCACCCGGCTCCATCTTCAAGACATCCGGCGCGGAGCATCCTATTAAATTGAAGTCTTCTTCCCGAATGAAGGTTCCTTTAAATGACGTCATCCAAGATGGCGTCCCTTGAATTCCGATTGGCTGATAGAATTGTATCAGCCAATCGGAATTAAAGGTGAAAAAATCCTATTGGCTGATGCAATCAGCCAATAGGATTGAGCTTCAATCCTATTGGCTGATCCAATCAGCCAATAGGATTGAGCTCGCATTCTATTGGCTTATTGGAACAGCCAATAGAACGCAAGCTCAATTTTTTTTGTCTGATTGCAGTCGGGGGCAGCATATTAGGGGTTAATAAGTGTAAGATTAGGGGTGCTTAGACTCGGGGTTCATGTTAGGGTGTTAGGTCACTTAGGTGTAAACATAAATTTAGTTTTCCTATAGGAATCAATGGGGCTGCGTTACGGAGCTTTACACTGCTTTTTTGCAGGTGTTAGGCATTTTTTCAGCCGGCTCTCCCCATTGATGTCTGTGGGGAAATCGTGCACGAGCACATAAAACCAGCTCACCGCGGCTTTCAGCAGCGCTGGTATTGAAGTGCGGTATGAAGCTCAATTTTGCTCTACGCTCACCTCTTGCCTAATAACGCTGGGTTTCTGAAAAGCTGTAATTCCAGCGCTGTAGGGAAGTGAACGGTGAGAATAACGTGCAAGTTAACACCGCACCCCTCTTACCGCAAAACTCATAATCTAGCCAAATGCAAATTAAATTGCTGCTTTAGGCAATTTGCAGCATTTTGGAAATCAATGTTACAGATGCTTTTTGGGCCCTCTAAGGAGTGTAGGATTAGCACAATTTTTACACAAAAGTTATGTTTAATGTCCCTTTAAAAACAAGAAGGATGTGTGTACAAAAAGATAAGGGTTCTGTAATGTCCTCAACATGTTCACCCTTGAGCTATGGCCACATTTACATTGTTGCTTATAATCAGCATGTATAAGGGCAAGTAGTTTATTTAATCAATGATGGAAAGCATTAAAAAATATTTATAAATCTAAAGATTTAAAAAATATAATCATTGTGCAAACATGCCAAGTATACCCATCATGCCCATTTACAAAGGCATTCAGATTGATTAACAGTTCTCAGGATGCATTCCGATTGGAAAAGTTTCATTCTTACAATGCAAATGATGTTTACCTTAGACACTGTTCAAAGGGATTTGGTTTCAGGTATATTTGTATACACTATTTTACCTGCTCATTGTGCCTTAATGTCTTGTAGTGAGAAATGTAAGTTTCGGCATGGGATAAAAAATACTTTGTATAATGTAAACACAGTGCTAATTCTCATTTAGCACTTACCATTAATTATAATGTGAGACGCAAATAGTAAACCACGGGTGATATTTAAGAAGAAGAAAGCAAGAAAATTGGGTCAGTATGATGGACATTAAGTGACATATGGAAAAGATTAGCACTTTACCGTGGATGATAATTCATTCTCAACATCTATATAAACATGGCTTATGTGCTTTCTCTTCAATATAAACACAATATAGGCACCTGTCTATGTACACATATTCTAAAGAAAAGGAGCACTCCGGGTCTCTCTGCAAACAAATATAATGCAAAATAAATATACTCCTGTCAGAAAACTCAAGGAACATAGAGAAAGAAAGTGGTAATCTGACAGTAAGAGAGAGGGGTTTCCAATTACAAGTAAATAAAGGAAAATAAGAAACGTTGTTTGTCATTAGAGTTATGTTTACTTGAATCTCCCTAGATGAGAACTAGCTTAGTTAAAATAATAAGAAAGGCGAGTTATGTAGGAAAGCAAGATATTATTTTAGTTGAAATAGTTTTTATTGATTTTCAATTTATAAACATAGAACTTAGTCAAACAATACAATACCTGGTACACATGAGGTAGTCTGCCAAAAATACATTGCAGACCTTGTTAAACCATTCTTGTTTTAATACATCTTACTTAAATTATCAACGGTCTTGTAGAATGAGCCCCATTCTTGTACCATAAACCTTACTTAAATCCAACCTTTAACCCCTCCTCCCCTCCCTACCACCCTCCCCCTCAAGTGGTGCCAATTCTTCTAGGTTTGAAGTGGATGACAATTCGTGTATATGTTATATAAAATACTCATTAAAGTCACTAAATTTGAATGTCAATACATTAGGTTCCTTTATCACGTGTTCCAGTGGGTGGCTACCTCATTTCTAGCTTCCACTGCCTGTTCCGTCTACCTCTTCCTCAATATCCAATAGTACCATATCTTCTGGAACTGTTCGGGATGGCCCTGTGTCCAGGCCGCTAATTCTGACATATTAAATGTGTCCGATATTTTATCCTCTATCTCTTGCCATGAGGGTGTCCCCACCTTCCAATGCCTAGCCACACATATTCTCAAGCAAGTACAAAGAATTTTAATAAACTTATTAATAGACGCATTGAATGGTCTCACCCTGTCGTGCAGTAGTGCTTGTGGCATCGTCAAATTGATATTTTCGTCTAACATAGACCCTATCAAGTCTGAGAGTCTCCTCCACAGTGATTGGACCCCTGGGCAATCCCACCACATATGTTTATAGGTCCCCCTATCTTGGCAACCTCTGTAGCAGTTGCCTTGTTGTAATGAGGTATAGTGTGCTGTCCTCACAGGTGTCAGGTACCATCTAAAAGAAACCTTAATGCAGTTTTCCCTCATGTCCGCACTTATCAGTCCCTTGCTTGCATTTAGCATCAATTCGTCCCACTCGCTCTTTTCCCAAGTTTCCAGTGTGTCTCTTTCCCATCTCTCTAATAGGGGTGATTTGGTGTTATACTTGGCCTCTTGAATTAACAGGTAGATCTGGGATATCAGTCGCTTACCCCTATTAGGGGCTCTAATCAGTCTCTCGAGTCCCGTTGTCGGATGTATCTGTTTGTGTGTCATGAATTTTGATATCGCAGAGGAGATCTGCAAGTACATGTACCACTTTAACTGTTCTGGTTCTATTTTCTCTCTGACCTGGACAAACGTGAGTTTACCTGAGCTATCTAGAAAGTCTGCCACCCTATACAGTCCCTTATTTTCCCACTTGTTTACTACTTTTCTCAATTCTGAGGGCAATAAGAATTTAAGTGGCATAGTCAGAGATTCTGTCCTACATAATTTTAATTCCTTCGTAATCTTATTCCATAATTTGACTGAGTCCGAAGTGACTGAGGATTTGTACCCCCTCGACCTCTTATGTAGCTCCGGGTCCCACAATATATCTGCTGAACTATTACACCCTACCAGTTCCGCCTCGATCTTTGGCCAAATTAAGTCATTATTAACTTGGCTCATTACCACCGTCTGTGCTAATCTGGAGGCCTGGTAATATTCTACTAAGTTAGGAGCTCCTACTCCCCCTACCTGTCTGTGTTGTTTCAGCAATTGAGAGGCTATTCTTGCCTTCCCATCCCCTCTCAAAAATCTCAGTAACTCTTCCTGTAAGCCTCTTAGTTCCGGTATTGGGATTTTAATAGGCAGGGCTCTAAAAAGGTACATTAGCCTGGGCAGGACATTCATCTTGATGGACATGAGCCTCCCGTACCACGAAAAGTAGCCTCTCTTCCACCTTCCTAAGTCTTTTTTAATAGCTTTAAAGGTAGGTATATAATTTAACCTATATAAATCCTCAATCTTTCCGTTCAACTTAACCCCTAAGTATGTTATGTTAGTTTTTGCCCAGGTAATGGCAAAGTTCAGTTCCACAACTTTCTTAGTGTGGGGGGGTAGACAAATCGGCAAAGCTTCGCATTTGTCTCGATTTATCTTATACCCTGAAATATTTGAGAACTCCTCCAATACTTTGTACAGATAGGGTAGGGAATGCAGTGGCTTAGTGAGTGTTAGCAGAACGTCGTCCGCAAACAACATTAGTTTATATTCAGAGGAGGCTAAATGCACCCCTGAGATATTTTCCTCGTTCCTAATGTATGCCGCCAGTGGCTCTATACATATTGCGAACAATAATGGCGACAGTGGGCACCCCTGACGGGTTCCATTCAAAATATCTATTGGTCTCGACAGGTATCCCGCCGCCCCCACCAACGCCGTCGGTTTCGAGTAAATACCTCTAAGTGCCTGTATAAACTCTCCTTTAAATCCCATGGTATTCAACACTTGAAACATAAAATCCCAGTCTACCCTGTCGAACGCTTTTTCTGCGTCTAGCGACAGTAGTAGAGCTGGTTTCTCAGTTGCCATCAAATAATCTGTTAGGGTCACCACTCTCCTTACATTATCCGGGGCCTCCGTCCCCATAATGAACCCCACCTGATCTTGATGGATCAGCGAGGGTAAGATCACCTTTAGTCTGTTTGCCATAATTTTTGCGAATATTTTGATATCATGATTTATCAATGATATCGGTCTGTAGTTATGACAGTATTTTACATTTTTCCCGTTTTTTGGTATCACTATAATCTTTGCTTGCAATAACTCTTGAGGCAACATCCACCCTTCCATAATCCCATTACAAAAGCTGACCAAATGGGGTAGTAGTTCATTTTTAAAGAGTTTGTAGTATTCTCCAGTCAGTCCGTCTGGGCCTGCCGCCTTCCCTACTTTTAGATCTCTAATCACCCCCAAGACTTCTGCATTCGTGATTTTCGTATTGAGACTCTTAAGGTCACTGTCTTCTAACACTTTCAGTCCTGCCTTGTCTAAGAATCTAGTTGTCTGTTGTGTTATATTCCCTGGGGCCACTTTCTTCCCGTCATAGAGGTTCTCGTAATACCGTGCAAAGCTATCCGTGATTTCCTGCGGATTCGAGGTCAGTTCCCCGGTATCCCGGAATAATTTAGGTATAGAGAAGAATTTGTTCCGTTCTCTCAATTTATGTGCCAGGTATCTATCCGGTTTGTTGGCAAACACAAAGTACTGGGCTTTCAGCCTTAAGGCCGCTCTTATAGATGTGTCGTTTTGTATTTTGGCCAATTCCCTCCGTTTAGCGGTCAGTGTTCTATATGTCCTGTCAGATGTAGTTCGTTGGTGTTCCTTTTCCAGTTGTTCCACCTCCCCCTGTAATGTGTTTATTAATTTAACTGATTGTTTGTTTTTGATCGACTTTTCCTTAATAAGAAGTCCTCTTAAGTAAGGTTTATGAGCAGCCCAGCTTACTAACGGGTTTTTAACTGATTTTTCATTTATTTCCCAGTATTCCCTCAATGCTTTTTGTATTCTCCCGTGAACCCCGGGGTCCCTTAATAATGTTGGGTTGTATGTCCAAGATCTTTGTCTGGTGAAGTCTAAGAGCCCTGAGAGTTCTAAGTAGACTAGTGAGTGGTCTGACCAGACACATGTCTGGGTTCCTGAGTAAACTAAGTTGGGAGTAAGTATCTGGCTCACGTAAATATAGTCTAGAGTGGTATAAGATTTATGCGCTGGAGAGTAGTAAGTATATTCATGTTCTGAGTTGCCCACTGCTTCCCACGAATCCACCAAATTATGTTCTGACAGTGAGGTTTTAATGGATTTTATTATGCTGTTAGTTCTGTGTTGTTTGCTTGTCATTTTCCCGCTGTCTGATCTCCCTATAGGAGCTATATTAATATTAAAGTCGCCCGCCAGAATTATTCTATCTTGTGACCATTGTGTGAGTCTTTGTGATAGTTGAGAAAAGAAAGCGTTTTGAGTTTCGTTTGGAGCATATATATTACAAAGCGTTATTTTAGTATTTTGCATCGTACCCTGAACTATCACATATCTACCCTCCTTGTCCTTGCGTACTTTATCCGCTATAAAGTCTAAAGATCTATGTATCAATATAGATACCCCCCTTTTTTTAGTATCAGCTGTGGAATGAAAGTGGTGTGGAAAGTGATTTGACCAGTATCTTGGGATTGTCGACTCTGTGAAATGTGTCTCCTGTAAGAAAATTATTTTAGCCTGCAGTTTCAGATATTGTGACATAGCAGTTCTACGCTTTATATCTGTATTAAGACCCCTTGCATTGTGTGAAATTAAGATCAAGCTATTTGTCATCTAAACACGTTACCCCTCCTTTCCTCCAGTTCCCTAATCTCTCTATGTCTGAAAAGTCGGCCTGTAATGTGAGCGTACCTCTTTAACTTGGAGCCCCATATCCCCTCTAGCCACCACACCTTTTTCTGAGTCTTATGAACCCGGACCTTACCATTGAACGGCACCACCTGAGTAAAAAAATGAGTGAATAAAAATAACAATAACAAACATAAACCTTGAATATGAACAATAACATTTTCAGTCTTAACTGACCAACTAAGCATCTTAACTAAAAGGGCAGTTACAATACTTCCTCTTCTGTCTTAAACTATGACATTGGCTTTTAAATCATTAAAACTATACATCTAATAGCTGTTTCTGATCTTGTAAAGTGTCCTTGGATTTTGGTCCTGTAACGGGCCCTACAGCCGGGGAAGAGATAAGCTCTTCTAAGTTTTGTTAGATAGTTCCGGGTGATTACCCACTTTGGTATACTAATAGATAAGTCTCTCGGTGGATTAGGTCTTTCGCCACTTGTTTAGGCCACCTACTGTAATAGAAGGCCCCAAGGCCTTATCACGCCATATTTTGTAACAACATAAAAAAAGGGGAAAAAAAACATACATATGTCTAAATATCATACTCATCTGTCCATCGAATCAGTGGTTGTGCATAGTCAGTGTCCACAGAAAAAAGAAACCATTGATCCATGGTCCTAACTACGAGCTCTTCAAAACTCGCCACAACATTACCAGTGTACTGTCGCTCTCATGTCTTCACGTTTTTCTTTTCTTTTCCGGGACTTTAGTCCATTTCCTCTGAAACGGTTGTTTATTCTGGAAATCGCTTCCAGTAGCAGGCCTCTGTGGTTGAAGGGTCGGGGGATCTAGCTTCAATCTTTGGCATGTCTCCAATATCTCCTCCGGATCCTTGATGGAGAATATTTTGTTTTCCCATGAGATGTGGAGGGCAAATGGGAAACCCCATCTGTACGGGATTTGGTTCTTTCTCAACATAGATGTGAGTGGCCTGAGGGCCCCCCTCCTCTGTAGTGTCCTCAGACATAAGTCCTGAAAAAATTGTATAATGTTTCCCTGGTGCTTATATGTGGGATGTCTGCGGGCTGCAGCCAAGATTTCTTCTTTCTCTTGATATCTGAGCATCCGAACAATAATGTCCCTTGGCGGCTCTTCTCCTTTAGGCTTTGGTCTAAGAGCCCTATGAGCTCTCTCCATCTGAAATTTTTCCTCTCCACCAGCACCAGTGATACCCTGAAATAAGTTGACTAGATATGTGTTGAGGTCTTTAGGGCCCACAGTTTCAGGGACGCCCTTCAGGCGTATGTTACAACGCCGACTGCGGTTCTCAAGGTCTTCTAGCTTATCGTGAATACTTTCAATTTCCTGCTGCTGCAAAGACACTTGAGATGTAACATCATTCAGGCCCTCTGACAATGCGTCACCACTTTCTTCAAGTGAATCTACTCTGGAGCCTAAATCTCCTATTTCCTGCTTTAGTTCCGTAAGGCTGCTAGTTACAGTATTCTGCAGGGTTTCCATTTTGTCTAGTAATTTCTCAAAATTAGTGGAAATGTCTTGCTTCGTCATTAAATGTTCAAGATCAGCTCTTGTTATTGGTGCTTGACTATCTGCCTCAGTTTGTTGTCTGGTAACTGGGTCTCTCTCCTCATCTGACTGTGGAGATTGCTGTTCTGGGGATTTTTCACCCCTTGAGGGTTTAAAGAACATTGAGGCTGATGTTTGTTTACTCACAGGTGTAGCCTTTATGTTGCGTCTGGCTGCCATGATGTAATCTTTCATCTATTTGTTTAGGCCTCTTCCCAGTCTCAGCCGTTATGAATGCTAAATGGTGACCCTTAATTGTTTTCTGCCTTGTTTGCTGTCTGTCTCCCACTGATTACTCAAAATTCTGAGTATCCATCATTATAAACTGTTCTGTTGTGTGGTCTGACTTTTCTCAGCTTGCGTGATTGCCAGTTCCGGTTATTAATATGTCTTCTGCAGACCTTGTATTTAACTTTGTAAGTGCTAACAATCACTGTTTCTACGCTTTTCCACTATGGCACATCCTCACCTTTCAAGCAGGTTTAGGGAACATCTGTGATCATTAAATATGTTGCATATCTGTCTTTTAGCCGCACCGCATACCTGCTTCTTTCTCCCCAGTTTTCATGTGAGTGGCTCCGGGTGTCTCGTGCTCCGCCGCCAGTCTCCTTCTAGCCTTATGCAGTCATCCTTGAGATGTCACTTATTCCTCACTTGTATACTCCGGTGTCGACTGCGATGCTGATTAAGTTAACACCCGTACCGATGCCCATCTCCCAGGAAAGGAGACCTTTCAGACTTGCCACGAGGTATTTTTTTCCAAATATGGCCGCCGGCCTGCGGTTCTGTAGCGTTCTGCAAGTCTGACCTCTTTGTCGACCAAGCTGTCGAGTTGTGTTACTCCGAAAGGTTCACTGATGGTCCGGTCAGTCTCATAATACTTTCGGTCCTTTATGCCAGCTATTATTATGCCACAATCGCCTTTAAACCATATTGTCTGCCCGGAGCTCGGCACTTATGCGACCATTCTTGTGCCTCTCAAGGCTCCGCCAAGATATTATTTTAAAAGGACATACAACTGTTAAAAGTTTATAATGTATGTATAAAATGATTATTTAAATCTTAAAATATTATGCTATACGAAAAAGTGTTAAGTTAAAGGGACAGTCTACTCCAATTTTTTTTATTGTTTAAAAAGATAGATAATCCCTTTATTACCCATTCACCAGTTTTGCACAACCAACATGGTTATATTAATATACTTTTTACCTCTGTGATTACTTTGTATCTTAGTCTATTCTGATAGCCCCCTGATTACATGGCTATTTATTTATTATCTAGTGACTTGTATTTTAGCCAATTAGTGCTGTGTCCTGCACAACTTAACGGAAAAGAGCACAATGTTATCTTTATGGCTCACATGAATTAGCAGTCTCTTTTTGTGAAAAACTAATAAAAAGCATGTGAGAAGAGGCTGTCTATAGTGGCTTAGAAACAGTCAGAAATTTAGAAGTTTAAAGGGACACTGAACCCAAAATTTTTCTTTTGTGATTCAGATAGAGCATGCAATTTTAAGCAACTTTCTAATTTACTCCTATTATCAATGTTTCTTCGTTCTCTTGCTATCTTTATATAAAAAAAGAAGGCATCTAAGCTTTTTTCTTGGTTCAGCACTCTGGACAGCAGTTTTTGATTGGTGGATGAATTTATCCACCAATCAGCAAGGACAACCTAGGTTGTTCACCAAAAATGGGCTGGCATCTAAACTTACATTCTTGCATTTCAAATAAAGATACCAAGAATATAAGGAACATTTGATAATAGGAGTAAATTACAAAGTTGCTTAAAATTTCATGCTCTATCTGAATCACAAAAGAAAAAAATTGGGTTCAGTGTCCCTTTAACTGTTATAACATATATATAACAATGTTGGTTGTGCAAAGTTGGGGAATAGTTAGTAAAGTCATTATCTATCTTTTTAAACAACAACAATTTTGGTGTAGACTGTCCCTTTAAAGCAATTTACATTGGATTTGCAACTAACGGCAAGTTCAAGTTTGTGCTCTTACTCCATAGGACAGTTTTCTCACTGACTGATAAGGACAAGCCTAATCGCTATCGCCTAGATTTAGAGTTTTGTCGGTAAAGACCCGCGGTGCTAACAAGGCTTTTTTTTCTAGCGCACCCTTAAGACAACGCTGGTATTTAGAGTTGTCTGAATGGCTGCGTTAGCCTCAGAAAAGGGAGCGTTGAGCCAAATTTAGCTCCACTTCAACCCTCAATACCAGCGTTGCCTACGGTTGTGGTAAGCTGAAAAAACGTACTTGTGCACAATATCCCCATAGGAAACAATGGGGCTGAGCTGGCTGAAAAAAACTAACCAAACCGAATGGAAAAATGATATAAAGAATACCACAATTCCCAAAGTATGCACTTTTAGCACTCTGGGCCCTAAACTATAGGGTGGGTGGTCCCTGCTGGGATTGGATAAAAATTAACTTTTATTGTAACCTTTTAAAAAACCAAATTGTTGGTTGAAATACACATACTATTAAAATACACTCCAGTACCATATACCAGTAATATCAACATATATTGGATCACCAGTAATCTGAATTAGGCCTGTCTATATTCACAGTCATGAATGATCCAAAAATTTTTAATAACAAAATAGCGTTCGCTAAAACACTGTTACAGTGTACCTACATCAAAAAGTGATTACAAGTGTGAGTTGGGTATATGTAATGAGAGAATGGGTAGAACATGTCCCCTCTCTTTATTAATCCCTGGATTACTGAATTCTAATATTAAATTGTGTTCAGTCTATATTGTAACATCAGTACACTGTGGTAATAGCTAGCTGCTACTACCAGGTCATATGAATAATTGTTCAGCCCAGCTAAGTCTGTGCGGTGTCAGAGTTGGTAATCACAATGAGTTAAAGTGCTGTTATTCCGGCATCACTTATATGTGAAGGGCTAAATATTTCTATTGTGGCTGAGTCTGGCACAACCCAGACTAGATAAGTTGAATATTTGTGAATTAGAGAGCCTTTCTAGTGGATCGATCTGGATACTAATGACCCAGATTGCCTTTGTGAGTTTATCATTACTTGTTAGTCATAAAGTTTCTTCAGATACACACCACTGCAACGCACCTCACACAGTTCTATATATGAATGTAGCTATATCTAATAGTTGTCTGTTACTCCCTCTGTTCAAGTCCTTAGGTATCACTGTATCAGACACCCTATGCTGCTATTTAGTACAAATTATAACTTGAGTACATTGCGGTAATGGCCTGCAGTTAATACCAGGTCATATCGTATATTGTTCAGCCAAGCTATGTCTGTACAGTGTCAGAGTTAGTAATTCTGTCTGTGCAGTCACAATGAGTTTAGGTGCTCTTATTTCGGTATCCACTATATATCAAAGGCTGTATAAATCTGATAAAGCTAAGTCTGGCACAACCCAGACTCAGTAAATTGGGTATCTATAAATTACAAAGTCTTTTTAGTGAGTCAATCTGGATAGTTATAACCCAGTTAGCCGATATAAATGTTTCATTGTTCATTCATCATGGTATTTGTTCATACACACTCTTCTACACATCATCTCGCACAATTCAATATATAAATAAAGCTAAGTCTGGCACAACCCAGGCTGTGAGTTTTTACTGTTATCAGTTATTTTTCATTCCAATCAGCTGTGCAGCACTCATACAGCTACGATTCTGTTATTCGCAGTCTGAGTAGAATATTGACTGTGAGTTTATATTTTCTACTGTCCACTCTGTTAATAGGCTATATATCAAGTTAAATTACTATCTGGCACAACCCAGGTTCTATATTGAATGTTTATATTTTACATAGCCTTGCAATGAATACGCCCGGTGTTTGCTGCCCGGTGCACTGATACAACCTTGTAAGCTAGATTGATCATTCAGACATTCATTCAGTTTAAATCCCTTGATTCATTATCGAGGGCACATAGTGTAATAGTGATGTTGGGGTATTGGTTTATACCATATCCCCAGATACACCCAAGTCACTCGCTACGAAGTATATTTTGAAGGTACAATTTTAGCGGTACATGGATAGATGGTACTGGGCAGTTAAAAATACACAAAAATTCGAGTGTGAAGGAATCGACACTCTCCCCTGACGCGTTTCGCCCGATAGGGCTTTATCAAAGGCTATGTAAAATATAAACATTCAATATAGAACCTGGGTTGTGCCAGATAGTAATTTAACTTGATATATAGCCTATTAACAGAGTGGACAGTAGAAAATATAAACTCACAGTCAATATTCTACTCAGACTGCGAATAACAGAATCGTAGCTGTATACCATGATGAATGAACAATGAAACATTTATATCGGCTAACTGGGTTATAACTATCCAGATTGACTCACTAAAAAGACTTGGAATTTATAGATACCCAATTTACTGAGTCTGGGTTGTGCCAGACTTAGCTTTATCAGATTTATACAGCCTTTGATATATAGTGGATACCGAAATAAGAGCACCTAAACTCATTGTGACTGCACAGACAGAATTACTAACTCTGACACTGTACAGACATAGCTTGGCTGAACAATATACGATATGACCTGGTATTAACTGCAGGCCATTACCGCAATGTACTCAAGTTATAATTTGTACTAAATAGCAGCATAGGGTGTCTGATACAGTGATACCTAAGGACTTGAACAGAGGGAGTAACAGACAACTATTAGATATAGCTACATTCATATATAGAACTGTGTGAGGTGCGTTGCAGTGGTGTGTATCTGAAGAAACTTTATGACTAACAAGTAATGATAAACTCACAAAGGCAATCTGGGTCATTAGTATCCAGATCGATCCACTAGAAAGGCTCTCTAATTCACAAATATTCAACTTATCTAGTCTGGGTTGTGCCAGACTCAGCCACAATAGAAATATTTAGCCCTTCACATATAAGTGATGCCGGAATAACAGCACTTTAACTCATTGTGATTACCAACTCTGACACCGCACAGACTTAGCTGGGCTGAACAATTATTCATATGACCTGGTAGTAGCAGCTAGCTATTACCACAGTGTACTGATGTTACAATATAGACTGAACACAATTTAATATTAGAATTCAGTAATCCAGGGATTAATAAAGAGAGGGGACATGTTCTACCCATTCTCTCATTACATATACCCAACTCACACTTGTAATCACTTTTTGATGTAGGTACACTGTAACAGTGTTTTAGCGAACGCTATTTTGTTATTAAAAATTTTTGGATCATTCATGACTGTGAATATAGACAGGCCTAATTCAGATTACTGGTGATCCAATATATGTTGATATTACTGGTATATGGTACTGGAGTGTATTTTAATAGTATGTGTATTTCAACCAACAATTTGGTTTTTTAAAAGGTTACAATAAAAGTTAATTTTTATCCAATCCCAGCAGGGACCACCCACCCTATAGTTTAGGGCCCAGAGTGCTAAAAGTGCATACTTTGGGAATTGTGGTATTCTTTATATCATTTTTCCATTCGGTTTGATTAATTTCATGCACAAGCACCATTTCCTCTATAGAGATATATAATCACTACACACTAAACAGGTGAATATATAATTAAATAAAATAAAGAGGAAAAGCCCGAGGAGTGCCACTATTCAATTTTGTGTGTGTTATGAAAAAAACTAACACCTGCAAAAAAGCAGCATTCAGCTCCTAACGCAGCCCCATTGTTTCCTATGGAGAAACACTTTCTAAGTCTACACCTAACACCCTAACATGAACCCGAGTCTAAACACCCCTAACCTTACACTTATTAACCCCTAATCTGCCGCCCCCGCTATCGCTGACACCTGCATTATATTATTAACCCCTAATCTGCCGCTCCAGACACCGCCGCCACCTACATTATGGCTATGAACCCCTAATCTGCTGCCCCTAACATCACCGACACCTATATTATATTTATTACCCCCTAATCTGCCCCCCCAACGTCGCCGCCACCTCCCTACACTTATTAACCCCTAATCCGCCGACCGGACCTCACCGCCACTATAATAAATGTATTAACCCCTAAACCGCCACACTCCCGCCTCGCAAACACTATAATAAATTTTATTAACCCCTAATCTGCCCTCCCTAACATCGCTGCCACCTACCTACAATTATTAACCCCTAATCTGCCGCCCCCAACGTCGCCGCTACTATAATAAAGTTATTAACCCCTAAACCTAAGTCTAACCCTAACACCCACCTAACAAATATAATTTAAATTAATCGAAATAAATTTACTATAATTAAATAAATTATTCCTATTTAAAACTAAATACTTACCTATAAAATAAACCCTAATATAGCTACATTATAATTAATAATTACAATGTAGCTATTTTAGGATTTATTATTATTTTACAGGCAACTTTGTATTTATTTTAACTAGGTACAATAGCTATTAAATAGTTAATAACTATTTAATAGCTACCTAGTTAAAATAATTACAAAATTACCTGTAAAATAAATTGTAACCTAAGTTACAAATACACTACACTATCAATAAATTAATTAAATAAATTAGCTAGGATTATCTAAACTAAAATACAATTAAATAAACTAATCTATAATACAAAAAAAAACAACACTAAATTACAGGGAAAAAAAATTACAAAATTACCTGTAAAATAAATTGTAACCTAAGTTACAAATACACTACACTATCAATAAATTAATTAAATAAATTAGCTACAATTATCTAAACTAAAATACAATTAAATAAACTAATCTATAATACAAAAAAACCCCCACTAAATTACAGGGAAAAAAAATTACAAGAACTTTAAACTAATTACACCTAAAAAGTAATCAGCTCTTTTACCAGCCCTTAAAAGGGCTTTTTGCGGGGCATTGCCACAAAGTAATCAGCTCTTTTACCTGTAAATAAAAATACACCCCCCCCAACATTAAAACCCACCACCCACATACCCCTACTCTAACCCACCCAAACCCCCCTTAAATAAACCTAACACTAACCCCCTGAAGATCTCCCTACCTTGAGTCATCTTCACTCAGCCGAGCCGAATTCTTCATCCAAGCGGAGCAACAAGAGGTCCTCCATCCAGAAGAAGTCTTCATCGAAGCGGGGCAAGAAGATGTTCTCCATCCGGTAGAAGTCTTCATCCAAGCGGGGTCTTCTATCTTCATCCATCTGGAGTGGAGCGGAGCCATCTTCCATACAGCCGACGTGGAGCCATCGTCTTCAACCGACGGACTAACGATGAATGACGGTTCCTTTATGGGACGTCATCCAAGATGGCGTCCCTCGAATTCTGATTGGCTGATAGGATTCTATCAGCCAATCGGAATTAAGGTAAGAAAAATCTGATTGGCTGATTGAATCAGCCAATCAGATTGACCTCGCATTCTATTGGCTGTTCCGATCAGCCAATAGAATGCAAGCTCAATCTGATTGGCTGATTGGATCAGCCAATCGGATTGGACTTGAATCTGATTGGCTGATTCAATCATGAAAATGAGAAAAAGTAGATAGGAGCGCTAAAAGCTAAAGGTGATATAGAGAATTAACGTTAAGACTTATTAAAAATTAAAAACAGAGTGAATAGTTGTCAAATAAACAAAGATTTATTCACATTAAGTGATATATAAAAACGGACGTCTCCGTAAATAAAAAACAAAAGTTACAAAATAGTTGCCACCATTTGATATAAACTTGAATTGCAGAGTTCACATTAAAGTAAGCATAGTCCGATTCCACACTGAAATCTCAATTGGAGGTTGGTTTGCTAGCAAAACAGGGGCTTACCCAGACGAGTGCACATTCAATCTTCTCCGTGACTAGTTGTACGGCCGTAATGACGTCACCATTGAGGGGGCTGTCCCAAACACACCTTCTGATTGGTGTAGATACGAATTCAGTAAGTTGCAGTATTACTTGGCTTTCTTAGCTATAATGTAGCGATCATCGAGGAAAAAAGTTCCTGCACTTAGTGCCAGATAGCACTCAGGATGCCAAGCATAAGGCTGAGGAAAGTAGAATAGAATAATGTCCAATAGTGACCCGTTACAGGTCTAGTGGCAAAATTGGGAATGGCTAACAGTGTTAGCAATATTGCACACTTTTCATGTGAAGAATAGTCAATCCAGCTTGTATGTATAAGCTTGTCTTTCTCTTGTATTTGTTAGTTGCAGCACATCAACGCGTTTCTCCGTCTGCAGGGCTTTTTCAAGATGAATATTCTGCAACAGGTGTGTCTTCTTTTAAAGGTGTATCTTGCTTCCCATTGGTCAGGTTCCACCTGGGAAATTGGAGCTGAGGCAGTCTTTAGTTTTAAGGTGGTCATACTTTTAAGATGGTATTGGCAGCATTGGTATAGCTTAGGCAACTCATATATAAAAACATTTATACAGTCTTAGGGAGTTTCACATATGTTTTTTTTAGCTCCCTCAAAAAAGTTTATTTAATAAGAAAAAGAAAAGAAAAAGAAAAACAGAGAAGTTAATAGTCTTTATATATAGATCATATAATATAAAAAATAAAAAATAAAAAATAAAAAGTCTCATTAAAGCCTACTAATTGATGTTTGTATATACGAAATAAACTTCAATCAAATAAAAATGGAGAAATATCTAATTCAGAATTCAAACCGGCAGGGAACAGGGTATTGTATCTATAAATCAATTCTGCTTCTTTAATTTTCAAAGCCTTTTCTATATTTCCTCCCCTCCAGTTATGCTTCAACTGTATTATTCCCCAATAACTCAGATCTTTAGTGTTCCCCTTGTGTATTGACTTAAAGTGCTTATATAAATTAGTGTCCACCATTCCTTTCTCAATGCATAGTAGATGCTACCTGATCCTATCCCTAATCATTCGTTTGGTCTCCCCAAAATATATTAAATTACATGTACACCTCAGAATGTAAATTACTCCCTTTGTAGTACATCTAATACAGTCTTTAATAATAATTTCTTCATCTGATTTTGGGATGTGTATTATTTTTCTCTTATTACTATGCTTGCATGCCTTGCAAGAATAGCAGGGAAAAAAAACTGATATTTTCCCCCCTTGTAGATCTTTCTGTGTGAGGACAGGTTTTTGAGTTCTTACACGTGAACTGGGTGCAAGTAAAGTTTTAAATTTTTTTGTTTTTTTTGAAAATCATTCTCGGTTTCTGTGGGAGAGAATCTCCTAATATAGAGTCAGCTTTTAGTATGGGCCAATGTTTATTTAGAATTTTTGGCATAATTCTATGGTCAACATTATATTCAGTTATGAATGGGACATCAATTATTTCAGAGTCATTTTTAGGGGATTTCTGTTTATATGTGAGGAGGCTCTTTCTGTCTGTGTTCCTTGCTCTTACCACAGCCTTATTTATGACCTCATCGTCATAGCCTCTATCTTTGAATTTATCAATCAGGGATTCTATTTGATTATCAAAATCTGAGATCCTGGAGCAGTTCTTCCTTACTCTCAGACTTTGGCCTACTGGAATATTGTCTATCCATTGCTGCAGGTGACAGCTCTTTGAATGGATAAAACTGTTGGAGTTGACTTCTTTGAAATGTGTTTTAGTCTCTAAATTATTATTTATAACCATTATTTCTAGATCTAGGAATACTACCCTATCTTTACTGTGGTTAAAGGAGAAATTGAGCCCCTTGTCATTCAGATTTATGTCAGAAAATAATTTCAATAGCTCAGATTCGGACCCCTTCCATATTAGCAAGACGTCATCTATGTAACGTTTATAGAGCACGAGGCTCGCACCATAGCCACCCAACTGGAAGAAGGATTCTTCCCAGTTGCCAACAAATAAGTTGGCGTAGCTTGGTGCGAACCTCGTGCCCATAGCCATTCCTTCTATTTGTAAATAAAATTTATTGTTATACATAAAGTAATTGTTTTTTAGGATAAATGAAATGCTCTTTAGCAGAAATTCTTTTTGTTCAGATTTTAGCTCCACATCCCTATCCAGATATTGCTTCACTGCCATAACTCCTTTCTTGTGATCAATTACCGTGTATAGGGACGTAATATCCCCAGTTACTAGAATAAAGTCATCTTCCCAATTGACCTGGTCTAAGATATTGAGAACCTGAGTAGAGTCTCTCAGATATGCGTCCAAACCCCTTACATATTTTTGCAGGAATGTGTCCACATATTGTGAGAGATTTGAAGAAAGCGACCCTATGCCCGAGATGATGGGCCTTCCTGGGGGTTGGGAAAGATTTTTATGTATTTTTGGGAGGAAGTAGAATACCGGGACCCTTGGATAATTGGGGTCCAGGTATTCTACCTCCTTCTCATTTAGTATTCCTAAATCTCTGACTTCTCTTATTAATTTTTTGAGTAATGCAGCAAATTTATTAGTGGGATTTAAATCAAGTTTTTTATACGTTTTATTGTCTCCTAAAAGTCTTAGGACCTCAGTTTCATAATAAGTTGTATCCATTACCACAATCCCGCCGCCCTTGTCGGCGGGCTTAATGGTTACTTGTTGATTCTTTTTAAGATTTTCTAAAATGAGGGTCTCTTTTTTGTCATATTTGTTTTAAGAAACTTTGATGGTTTGCTATTTTTCAGATCTTTTAATACCAATTGTTCAAAAGTCTTGTAGTTAATTTATTTATTGATAGTGTAGTGTTAGGTTTAATTGTAACTTAGGTTAGGATTTATTTTACAGGTAATTTTGTAATTATTTTAACTAGGTAGCTATTAAATAGTAAATAACTGTTTAATAGCTATTGTACCTAGTTAAAATAAATACAAAGTTGCCTGTAAAATAAATATAAATTCTAAAATAGCTACAATATAATTATTCGTTATATTGTAGCTATATTAGGGTTTATTTTACAGGTAAGTATTTAATTTTTAATAGGAATACTAGTTAATAATATTTAATTTATTTCTTTAGATTAAAATTATATTTAATTTAGGGGGGTGTTAGGGTTAGACTTAGCTTTAGGGGTTAATACATTTATTAGATTAGCGGCGAGGTCCGGTCGGCAGATTAGGGGTTAATACTTGAAGTTAGGTGTCGGCGATGTTAGGGAGGGCAGATTAGGGGTTAATACTATTTATTATAGGGTTTTTGAGGCGGGAGTGAGGCGGTTTAGGGGTTAATACATTTATTAGAGTAGCGGTGAGGTCCTGTCGGCAGATTAGGGGTTAATAAGTGTAGGTAGGTAGCGGCGATGTTGGGGGGGGGCAGATTAGGGGTTAATATATATAATTTAGGGTCGGTGATGTTAGGGGCAGCAGATTAGGGGTACATAGGGATTATGTAGGTGGCGGCTGTGTGCGGTCGGCAGATTAGGGGTTACAATTTTTTATTAGAGTGGCGGCGATGTGGGGGGACCTTGGTTTAGGGGTACATAAGTAGTTTATGGGTGTTAGTGTACTTTAGAGCACAGTAATTAAGAGCTTTATGAACTGGCGTTAGCCCAGAAAACTCTTAACTACTGACTTTTTTCTGCGGCTGGAGTCTTTTCGGTAGAGGGTTTACCGCTCACTTCAGCCAAGACTCTAAATACCGGCGTTAGGAAGATCCCATTGAAAAGATAGGATACGCAATTGGCGTAAGGGGATCTGCAGTATGGAAAAGTCGTGGCTGGAAAGTGAGCGGTAGAACCTTTCCTGACTGACTCTAAATACCAGCGGGCGGTAAAAAGCAGCATTAGGACCCCTTAACGCTGCTTTTGATGGCTAATGCAGAACTCTAAATCTAGGTGATAGTGTCTCCTGGCATCATAGAATATAAAAACATGGATCCTTCTGTAATTTACGTATAACCCCCCTGGAAAGTATTCCATACATACAAGGTTCCAATAGGTTTACCAGACTTTGTCAAAGAGAAACCTATTGGATTTATAAATGTGGCACTTTATTTCCAGAGGGTTTAAACAAAAACATAGAAATTGCGGCTTTTTGAAATTATAGGGGTTTCTATGTGTATATAAGGTGGGTCTATATACCAAATTTTTGTATTTTGTATATCGAGTTGTTTACCCACATATGTGATCCAGTTTGTGCTTACAATGTCCCCATTTGGTACATACATCACACATTCCTTTTTCTCTATAATGTTCTTCATTCTTAGGGCTCGTTTCCATTGATTTGGTAAAGTTTGTAAACTGGTGATAAAAACACTTATTTCCATTAAAGCCTATGGAGAAATTTGATGTTACCACCAGTTTCCAAACGTTACCAACTCAATGGAAACTAGACCTTAATTGGGTCAAGCAGTACGTTTCTCATAAGACTGCTAATGCACCATTTATAATTATTTTTTCATAGTTCATAGTTCCCCCCTCTCATAGTATTGTTCTTATAATTGAATTGTGGCAAGCTGCCTTTGTTCCATATAATTTAGCAACTGCACACCACTTAGGCATTTATATATGTGTATCTGTGTCACAAAACATTGTCACATAGTAACCAGTATGAATTTTTCCTTCAGCCCTTATCGAGTCATTATCAGCTCATTTATTAGGACACTTCTACAACGTGACATAGCTATATATAAGTTTACTCATAGACATATATATGTTTATACAATGGTCACAACCTTTTGACATACAAACATAAATAATGTTAAAACCAATTAAGATAGTCCTTATGACATAAGCTTAGTTCTTCAGTTTATATTATTTATATATTATATTAGTATTTTCTTTTTTATAACAAGTAACTGTTCACATCATTAAATACACATCACATACAATTTTGTAACTCATTATTGTTCACATATTTTTTATAATGTGTTTATTCAAATCACAGGTAATTTAATATAACACATTTTATATTGACACATAGTCCAACAAATGAACGTCTCATCGGATTCATTAACATGTTCACATAATTATTTTAATACCTTGTCACATATACACTATACGTGCGGTGACCTCAGATGCGGGTGAGGCACTGGCTATGATACCCCAGAGAAACACTCACAAACATATACATATATATATATATATATATATATATATATATATATATATCACCGTATTTAGAATTTAAAGGGACATTATAGTTTAAAAACTACATACTTTTTCTGTAGAGTATGCAGTATTAAGACTAGTGACCTGCACCTCTACGTGTTTAACCCATGCAAATGGGTTAAATACATAGTACAAGTACTGTGCTGCTGGTCCTGAGTGGAAACTGCTGCTAATACATTCAGCAGCACTAGTTACAATGCTGAATTACGCTACTAGTACTGATAAATATATCAGTGTCAGTTTCCATTCAGGACCAGTGATGTTGTGTGAGGCCTGAGTGGTAATTCTACTATGTGTTTAACACTTTTGCGGGGTGCAGCGTTGCAGACAAAATCTAGGAGTGGCAGTGCTCCACAAAGCTCCAAATCAGGGTTTGTGTTGATTTACAACACACACTATTAAAAAAAAATCAGACCTGCTCCCTCTGAGTGGGCCCACCACCAGCCACACCTGTAGTTCAACCCTTGGCAGTGCCCCCACTAGAAATTTTTGGGCTCCTTACAATACCAATGATTGGGACCTACCCAAACACAGAAATACACATATAAACACACACAGACACACTCTCACACAAATAGCACAGAGCATATAATTAGAGCAAGGCAGCATATAGAAAGTACTTGCTCTTCTTTCTCTTATTGTGTAATTAGTATTTTATTTTGCTTTTATGTTCAATGTTTGTCCTTGTTGAAGATGTACCCCAGTACAGACATCTTAAATTTTAAATATAGAAAGTAAATTAAAAGTATTTTGCTCATGATAAAGGTTTAACGTATATTATACAATTTGCTAATAAAGTATATGATTGGAGAGAGGGAGCAAAAGGGCTATCTCATGGTTCTGTATCTATAGAAAAAATAAAGTTTTTTAGAATTGTTGAAGTCCTGTATAAAAACATCTGTTTTACCTTGTAACAGGTCTACCCCAAAGCTAAATAACAATAAAATTGTATTTTTAGTATTTTATTATTTTATGTGACATCCTAATAGGATGTCACATAAAATAATAAGATACTAAAAATACAATTTTATTGTTATTTAGCTTTGGGGTAGACCTGTTACAAGGTAAAGCAGATGATCCTGTATTCTTTATTTCTAAACATATGTATGTATCCTATGTCCTTTGACAGCCTGAGTATTCAGCCAAAAAACGTAGTCGTACAAATGACTCACAAACACTGTAAAGAGAGTGACATCACTCAGCTAGGGAAGCCACTTCATGTCACCAGGACCAGAGCTACTAACTTCTTTTATTTGTCACAACAACATTGGCACTGCCACTCACCTGACACGCTCTGTCACTCTGTGAGAGTCTGACTCCCCACGCCAGCCTGAGAGAGAGGCCTGAGCCACGCACCTCCTGAGGACTCCTCCTGAGTACTACTGAGTCTGACGGGCCGGCTGACACACCGAGGCCGAAAGATGCCTGATGATGACTGGGTCCGGGTCGGGTCTGCGCCCCGATGGGCACGTTCCGGTTCCACTAACGTCTCTCTCACTGAGACTATCTTCTGCAATCTGCATCCGATCTGACTGCACTGACCGTTGAGCATGACCGCATCACCGCACGTGACAGACCACTCCGCGCCTCACAAATTCCCGCCCGGCAGCAGTAGTCAGCCAGCCCAGCCCCAGTCAGACAATGCTCATGTCTGATTGGCTGAGGGGCGGGCAGGGGCTCCCGAGGCTTGAAGAGACAAGCCTCCAGTGGGAGCAGTATGGGCCGCAAAAGAGACTGCATTAGCTCTTATTTGCCACTGGGTGGCAGTCTCTAGCGGCCCATACAACACAATACCTTCATATTGCGCAATAGAAGGGTAGCTGGCCTCTACTTCCTTGCGCAATATGAATGTATTGTAATGACTAGCTACTTAATTTTACGTTTTTTTTAAAAACATAATAAACTACTGAATTTGGTGGAGGGGTGGGGGAGTAGGGGTGGTCACCTTTGAGGGGGAAAAAAATATTTGGAGGGGAAAAAAAGATTTTTTTAATTTTTTTTTAAATATTATTAAAAAGGCTGTAATACACCACATTGGCCAGGGTAGGCACTGCCTCATCTGCCTCCTATGAGTGTACGTCTAACACTAACACACCACATTGCAGACGATCACTCACAATCATATCCTCTCCACTCTTTCCATTTCATCTAGGTCATCCGTCACTTTGGTACCAATATAAAGATATCCAATATAGCTATTTAGGCATTTATCCCCTCCGGGCTATTCGCCACTTGTGGAAATTCCTATGATTATTCACACATCATGTAATTTATGCCGTAGAATGACAAGCCCCAAGGGACGAATTAACACACCGCTTTACACATTGCGATTTCAGGCCGGACAGATAGCTCAGCATGCTAAGGCACTGTGGCTGAGCTCTGTAGCAACTCAAGGGTTGCAGGTTCGATCCCCGGTGGTTGATAAAATGAGTAGCGCCTTGAGACCCTTACAGGTGATTAGCCGCACTTTACAAGTACCCAATACATACATACATCTCTGACATGCCTATCAGGGTTTGTTTACCACGCAAACACATGCCACGCTGATCTTACAGCGTGGTTTATGACCAGCTGTTAATACACGACTGGACTTAGCACACATAATGGACTATTGTAGAATAAACTAAATGATCTTAACAGGTTGTTACAATGGACACATTATCGGCATATTCACATTGGGGATCTATATGGTGAGTGGCATATGTGAGCTCACTATGAACAATGTTTTTATAAAGTATTTGATAAGTGGTCATTATTTTGTAAGTGGTCCCTGGTTAATAACTGGGATGAATTAACAGAGATGTTTATGTGATATGTGTGCGTGTATATGTATGTACACGTGTGTATGTGCATATATACGCATTTCTAATAACTGATATTGTATAGTTTTTCCCTTAAAAAATGTTTGCTATTTGATACACTTGTAACAATAATATGGATACAATAGTAGACACAAAGTATTTGTTATCTTATTTTACTTGTGCAAATCATAGAATGATGTATAGATACCAGCAATGAATCACACCTGTGCTTAGACAAGGGGGGGGGGGGTCTGGCAATAGTCTGGGATTGGTGGGTTGGAATTTAAAAGCCAGTGCTTCCAGTTCAGTAACAGATGCCTGATGAAACAGCTAGCACAGCTGAGAAACGCGTTGTAATCTGTATTTTAATCCTGTATATTCACTTTGGGTGAGTCTTTGCACCCTGAGTTTTTGATTTTAATAAATCGATTTTGAACATATTGGAAGCCTGAGCTTTTTTGAGCCTATCTAGAGCCGTCACCGGGAGTTGGTGTACTCTTGATCCCAGGAGGGGTATCAGTGAGCTGGGACACTGAGAGATCCCAGTACACTACACTTAGCACAATAGGGTGCTGCCACTCTTGTGAGTATATCAACAGCACAAGATATGCTTTTATCTCTGTGCCATCACAGTGTTATGCTAGGAGGTGCCCTCTGTTTTGTGATCTTTTCACAGATTTTCAGCTCTATAATTAGTGGTGCAAAGTATTGCTAATATTATCCAATTGTAAATCAGAAAATGAAAACAGCACCGACCTCCATCTTTACCTCCAGGCACAGACAAGGGATGTCAACTCCTTACATACAGTTATATAAATGTGTGAGCTGTTATTTTTTTTTTTAAATAGTAATTTTTATTGAGGTAGTCAAAGTCACAAACAACTTATGCATAACATTCAAAAACATATCCTAACAACATCATCACATGAATACATAGTCTTTTGTTCAAGAGGTGTGTCCACACCTCCATTATCTGGTATCACCTCATTTTTACAGAGGCCATTATTCAAGAGCTTTTGTAACTTTACCAAAACTTTAACTCAATCATAGTAGCAATATGTTTGAAGTGGCCTTCAGTTCAGCGGGTCAGCCCGCTAGGGTGTCTCAATACTCAAGCACCATAGACTTCGGCAGGTCACAGGGAGCATGGGTTCCCATGTCTCGATAGGAGATACGTGGGATGTGAAAGAGCCCAAGTGTTTTTTCCATCTGGGGGCTCTCCCCTTTGCCACGCCCCGGTTTCCCTCCGAGGGGATTCTAGGGGGGTCTTTTGGAGGTTCATTGGAGTTCTGTATACATCTAGGGATTGGGGAAGGGGAAGATCAGTCGGTTAAGTGGACCCTATTTAGTCAGGGATCAATTAGTTTATTTAGGTTTACAAGTCCAGTAAGAGTCCCATGGTTCCCATATTAAGCAGAAGTCCGTCAGTTGTCTGCGTTCCCTGTATACATAATTCTCCATGTTTTGAATGTGGTTAACACAGTCAATTACTCCTTGCCATCTGGGGGGTTGGAGTTTCTTCCAATTCCTGGCTATTTGTAGTTTGGTGGAGATGACGATGTTTATGAGTAAGTTACGTTTGTATCTGGAGACCGAATCTACTCCTAAGTGAAGTATTGCAAGTGCAGGGGGAAGCGTGTCGCAGGCCCAGATCCCTGCACAGTGTCGCCGCCCTATCCCACAAGCCCACAAGTTTCGGACAAGCCCACCAAATGTGGAGTGGGGTGCCTTTTTCTCCACATTCCCTCCAACACATGGGGGAATGGTCAGGGTACAATTTTTGGAGTTTGGTGGGGACCAGATGCCATCTCGTGATAATTTTGAAGTGTAACTCATAGAGAGTAACACAGTGAGTAGCTTTTTTAGTATGGCTGATTGCCATGTCCCACATTTCTAGGGGATGTACTTGCTGTAGTTCACTTTCCCAGGTATGTATTGATTTAGATGGAATATCATCTTCAATCAAACATTTGTAGTGTGCGGAAAGAGGTTTATAGAGTTGGAGGCTTGCTTTCCAACGTGATTCCCATGGGGAGAGATCGCGGAGGTGATCCTCCAAAAAAGCCCCAGGATTTCATTAGGGACCGGAGTCGCATTAGGTCAAAATGGAACCTTGGGGTCAGTGAAGGCGAAGTTAGCATGGCAGAGTGAGATCTTAGGTTTTTATTTTCGTAAAAATCTTGTAGGGTATCGATGCCCGTGGCAGGCCACGAAGTAATGTGGGCCTCAGGTAGTCCATAGAGGAGCCATCTTATGGAGTGTACCGGTGAGGGGTGGGGGGCAATAAGTCTGCTATGCCTGAGTTTCAGCCATCTATCTTGGCACCCTTTTACAATGCCATTGGAGATGGTGATTTTAGACTGCCAGTGTGGGGGTAACCAGAGGAGGTCTTCTAGGTCCACAAAAGCCGGGAGCGAAGCTTGTTCCAGCTCTTTCCATCTGGTTTCAGGGAGACCGCTGCCCCATGCGGAAGCATGGGTAATCATTGCGGCTTCGTGGTATTTCCTTACGTTCGGCAGGCCCACGCCGCCTCTATCGATGGGAGCCTGGAGGATGTGGGCCGCCACCCGAGGTCTCTTATAGTGCCAGGTGTAAGTGTTAAAAAGGGTCTGTAGCCTTCGTAGCAGAGACGTGGGGACAGGGATCGGAATACAATGAAAAAGGTAAGTGAGCTTGGGCAGCACCATCATTTTGACGGCTGCCACTCTACCCAGCCAAGAAATCTCATCGAATCTCTTGGAGTTAAGATCCAGTGCAATCTCTTTTACAAGATGCTCATAGTTTTCTCTGATGGTTATGGTCTTGGAATGGGAGAGGAACACTCCGAGATGCCTCACACCTCTAGAGGACCATTTGAAAGAGTAGAGAAGTTGAAGTTTAATTTTGTCCTCTGCAGGAATGTTTATAGAATAGACCTCCATTTTACCTACATTGATTTTATAGTATGAGAGTTCGCCGAATCGTCGTAGCAGCTTGAACAATAGGGGGAGGGAGTCTAGGGGGTCTGTAAGGAAGACTGTGAGGTCATCCGCGAACAAGGCTAGCTTCTGAACAGTGTCATGGATTTGGAGGCCTTGGATCTCATGGCTTCTCCTGATAGCTACCCCCAAGGGCTCGATAGCTAGGACAAACAAGAGCGGAGACAGAGGGCACCCCTGTCTCGTCCCATTTGTTATCCTTATGGTGGGGGAACAAAATCCCAGACCTCTCACCACGGCGGTGGGAGAGGAGTATAAAGCCTTGACAGCTTTGACGTAGCTGTCAGGTATGCCAAAGGCTGTGAGTGTGTGAAACAGGTATTCCCACCTCACCCTGTCGAAGGCCTTCTTGGCATCCAACGACAGGGTGAGTACGGGGAGGTCCAGGTCAGCTGCCTCTGTGAAGATATTCAATAGGCGGCGAGTATTGTCCGAGCCTTGTCTATTAAGAACAAATCCCACCTGGTCTAGGTGAACGAGGGTCTGTAGGTGGACACTCAGTCTATTGGCAAGGATTTTGGCATAAATTTTGGCATCTACGTTGATAAGGGAAATAGTCCGGTAGCTCGGGCATAGGGTGGGATCTTTGCCTTCTTTGGGAATTGTAATAATACTGGCTTCAAGGAATTCTGGTAGAAATCTACCTGTCTGTGCCACACTTGTAAAAAATCGGAGCAGGATCGGCGAGAGTACAGGGCTCAGGGCCTGGTAGAAGGTGACTATGAATCCGTCTGGGCCTGGGGCCTTATGAGGAGATAGATTGGTTATGGCAGCCTTGACTTCCTCTATTGTGAATTGGTTCATCAACGAGGATTTAGCGTCCTCTGTTAATGTGGGTAAGTCTAGGCTTCCTAGGAACTCACGAATGTTTTCCTCGCTGGCACTACCTGTCGATTCTGAGGTTGCGATATTGTACAGGGACGAGTAGTACTTTTCAAAAGCTACACCTATCTCCTTGGGCGAGTAGACTGGTCCCTTCTGTGTGGTGATGGAGGCTATCCTACTCTGCTGCGTGCGCTTTCGTAATTTATTCACCAACAACCTATCTGCCCTATTGCCCTTATAGTAATATAGCTGTTTGAGCCTATGTAGATTGTCTTGTACTCTAAGTGTTTCCTTTTTGGCTATTTCCTCCCTGATTAAACTGATCTGGTGGGCTATGTGGGTGTCAGGGCATGATTTGTTAGTGGTCTCCATTTTCCGGAGATCTCCATATAATTTAGCAAGTGGATGGCCATTGAGTTTGCGGTGGTGGGCTGATTTTTTGATAAAGTATCCCCTAAGATAAGCTTTGAGGGCTGCCCAGATCATAGTCAGGTCCGTGGTGTCATTGTCATTATGTGTTAGGAAGTCAGTTATCGTCTGAACTAGTGCTGGGAGTTCCTCCTCTGCTAGGAGCTGTATAGGAAGCCTCCAAGGTGGTCTGGTGGTTAAGGTCTGCAGAGCAATAAAGTCTATGTATACCATGTCGTGGTCCGACCATGTGCATGGCTGGATGGTAGGGTTCTTACATTTGTCTAGGGACCATGAGTCGCACAGGAGATAGTCAATTCTTGAATAGGAATTGTGGGCTTTGGAGTAGTGTCTGAAATCTTTTTGGGTGGGCGCTAAACAGCGCCATGCGTCATAGAGGTCGAATTGGTACATAAGTTTGCGGAACGCATTAGAGGTGGAAGAGATGTTTCTGTCTGCGTGTGTGGTAAGGGTGGATTGCTTATCTTTTTGAGGATCCCATACCATGTTGAAGTCTCCGCCAATAAGTAGGTGTCCTCGTTTGAGTTTCTCTACCTTTGATAGGAGGGCACGGACAAACGGTATTTGTTTCACATTGGGGGTGTAGATAGAAACCAGGGTATATGGAATTTCATTTAGTTTACACACTAGTATGAGGAATCTACCTTCTGGGTCTCTCTCAATGTGCTCTGGGGAGAATATCAAGTCTTTACTTATCAAAATTGCCACCCCTCTTGATTTCCAGTCTCTGTTGGATGCAATTTCACATGTAGGGTAATTCTGAGATTTTTTGATTACGTGGGAATCACTGGTCCAATGTGTCTCTTGTAAGAAGAGTATGTGGACCTTGTGTGTGTACATGTAGTTATGTAGGAGTTTCCTCTTTGTGGGTGAATTAAGACCTTGGGCATTTAATGTGGCCATGCAGATAGGTGCCATGTAGGCGGCTTTTGTGGGTCCCCAAGGGAGTAAGGATTGGGTAAAACGTGTAACTAGATGGCAGGGGATTTCCCCTGTCAGTCAGGCGGGGCTATTGTTGAAGTCTATGGTGCTCGCTGCAGTTTAAGAGATCCAGGGCCCTAAGGGGCTAGGCTAAGGAAAAAGTGCCAGGTAGTCACTTTCACAATGAGTGTCTCCACTGGTATAACAGCCAGGGAGGCACAACTAAATTTGTGGGGCGGAGTTGGGCAGAGCCAGGTCATGCCCCCCGCCAGTCATAAAAGAAACATTAACAGTATTGCTATTTAAACATTGCAATGGCATAACAAATAACATAAACAGTACAGTAAACGTGGAACAAAGCTGAACATTAAGTCAGAGAGAGACTGAAAGCTGACAACGGGCTAAAGTTCTCCATCTTAGAGAAGGTGGGATGCACCAGGCGGTCATATGTTATAGATACCGTACTCGCTAGCAGACAGTAGGGGAGGAAGCAGTGTTCAGTGTTATTCCTAGGTCAAAGGAAATGGTCCGTCAAGTCGGTTAGGTGTAGTCGGGTACCAGTGGGTGAATCCGCAGCGAGTCGGGGTTGACGTGGCCCTAGTAGGTTAGGTTAAAGCGTCGGGGCTAGGATGGGAGATAGTCTGTAGTCGGGGGCAGTATCGGTGTGGCCTAAGGATTTTGGTGAATAGTCGAGCAAGGGTCAGAGGAAGTCTCTCTCAAGTCTCTCTTTAGGCATGCCCCCTGTTAAAATGATGAATGGAGGGACGTCAGGTCGTAAATATATAAAGTCTCTCAACATCACCCTTCTTCTAAGACATAACTAAGCTGACACAGACCTAGTCATAACATATAATAACTAATAAGACATTAAACTTCACTCTAAATCCTGAAAAAGAAAAAGAGGTTAAATGCTAATGAGAGTGCGTCAACTACAGTTAACATCTGCTCCATTAAGTGTAAAGACATAGAGTCACTTGAAAGTCAAGTTTAACAGTTCAATAAGGCTCACCCATCTTCTTCATTGTTCTTACACCACCTTCAAGTAAGTGTGCGGGGTCATCCCGCAAATGTCTCTAGCTGATCAGTGGTTGGTCAACTGTACTGCATTCTATATTTAAAGATCTGCAAGCAGGTTTTCTATGTATCCTCAGATATGGATGTCCCTCTTGTTTCAAGGGATCTTTTTGAAATTGAGGAGGGTCGTTGTGGGAGAGGTCTCCATACTGGTGCTGAGGCTCTGAGACCATTTCCTTTGTTTGTGTCCGTGGATCTGTTTTCTGGGTCCTCTGGAAGCAGGCCCCATTTCTGCAGTAGCTCTCGTGCTTGTTGCGGTGAGGAGGCTATGAATTGCTGACTGTCTTTTGTAATGAATAGCCTCACTGGGAAACCCCATGTATACTTTAGGCCCTTTTCCCTTAGTAGTTTAGTGAACGGTTGGTAGTGTCTGCGCAGCTGTAATGTGTGGGGAGAGAGGTCTGGGAAAATCTGGAGCTCCGCAAATTTGCCTGGCAGGGACTTTTCCCTGGCTAAAGCTCTGAGGATCTTCTCTCTAAAAGTGTAATAGTGCAACTTGGCTATGACATCTCTGGGTTTCCCTTCATCTGCGGATCTAGGTCGGAGTGCTCTGTGCGCTCTATCAATGAGGGTCTCACTTGACTGTTCTGATCCTAGAATTTCTTTAAATAGATCCTGTAGGCAATCTTCTAGATCTTGTGGGCTCACTGACTCTGGGATCCCTTTGATCCTTATGTTGTTGCGGCGTGAGCGGTCCTCTAGATCGGCTAGCTTAAGTTCTAGATCTGAGATCTGACAGGCCAGGCTTTGCGAGTAGGCGAGGAGGTTTGAGTGGTCTACAGTGAGGTCTTCTTGTCTGCGTTCCAGTGTATCTGTACGCTCACTGATGAGACCAATATCCCTCTTTAAGTCGGCATGAGACCTCTCAAATTTCTTTGTTAGAGAGTCATGATGAGACTTTAGTAGTGATTCGATAGAGTCCATTAGATTGTTAGAGGCACCATCTATTGCCGGCATCCGAGGCATCTGGCTAGTGTGAGGTTTGTCTGGTTGGTTATCTGAGAGGCTCCCAGTATCAGAGCCCTCGTCTTCATATCTTCCGTGATTCGGTTTGCCCGTGTGTTGAAAGTGGTCTACCACCGTTCTCTTTGGTGTGTTATGAGGTTTTTGTTTTCTTTTGTGGGGCTTAGACATATTGAAAGAAGGTCAACAGCTTCGGCCACAGGCAGCTCTAGGTAGTGTTAGTGGAAACCTGCTTGCTTTTGGTTTGCTATCAGAGTTTCATCGACTGGCGGGGGTGCACACCCTGTGTGGTTAAATTACATATTGCGGTATATCGGGAGGTCTCAGGAGAAAGAGGGGGTGAGGGGGCAAAATATGGACTAGGTCCAAAGAGGGTTCAGACCTCTGTGTTCTCTTAAAGATTCTTTTTGCCTTCCCCTCCTGGTGCAACGGATGGAGACTCTCTGTTTAGTAAGCCCCTCTCCTGGGGAAGTGCCCCCTTTGGGTGTAGTTGGAAAAAGGTGTCTGGTATATGACCAGCAGGCAGATGGGCCGGCGGGAAAGGGAGGAGAGGGACCAAGTCTCTATTCTCTTTGGTTAGAGAGGTAGTGTAGTTGTTAACATGGGAAGTATAGACTACAATGCACCTCTGATTAGGTATTTAGGGTGCTGGGGCTTCAGTCTGGAATTAGAAGATAGTGGTCTATGTTAGGCCTGGAGGTTCCTTGTTGAGTACTAGTTTAAGTATAGGAGTTTTAAAGATTGTAAAGGGCTCAGCTTTGTTCAGGGTGCAGGCTTTTGGCTAGACTCCTTGTCTCTGGGTTTGTTCTGTTGGAGCCAGGAGGGTGTAGGAGAAGTCTATGGTATTCTGGTCTGGCCCTGCAGTATACAATAGTACTTCCAATCTGGGCACTGTTTAAGCCTGATCTGTGTTGCTCTAGCAGGAATGTCAATCTCTGGTTCCTTTTTCCTGCGCTGTCAAGAGGGGGTATGGCAGCTGGGTTAATAGATGAATATTATAGATGCAAGAATCTAGTACTTGAAGATGAGGCCCAACAGGAGCAGAGTGTCGCCTTATATACCTAAAGTTGGCTGGTAATAGGACAGGGAGATACCGCAGTTCATGTGTCTTTTGAGTCACTCAAGGTATGAGTTGAGAGATAGGTGCTGCAGTTCTCCTGCTCCCTAAGTTTAATCGAGATGGGCTGCTGACTAAGATGTGTCAGTAGGTAGCTCTGTCCTGCTGTCCTTTAATGTGCTAAATATGTAAAGGAGGGTTGGTTTAATGGAATCAGTGTCCCAATATGGTGTCCAGGTTATCTAATTTGAAAGTGCAGGGGCCGGTGCGTTGCCTGTAAGGTGGGAGGCTGAATAACTACTGGTGGTGCCCAATTTAGTGAGGGTGTAATAGAGTCTGTGGTAAAGGGGACTAACAATACAGTAATATGGTGTTTTTATGTCTCACCCTCCGGTTAGGCTGATATCCGTCGTCTGCAGCTCGTATCTCCTTGGCCCCACCTGTTCCCCTCTAGGTTAGGCCGCAAAGATGGCTGAGTTCGCGCCAGAATTGATGGCGCACAGCTCACTCCCTCCCCGCCATCACCAGAGAACTCCGGTAAGCTCCGGTAAGTGCAGGGTCAGGACCGGGTTAACCCCCGGGGTGGTAGAGAGGCCGGTCTGCAGGGAAAAGTTGCCCGGTGGAACAAATGTCTCTGCGTGACTGTCCCCAAGCGGGGCTGATGTGCGGTCCTGGGTTGCTGCTCTGGAGCGGAGCCCCGACCCTCCGGGCAGTAGAGATGTGTGCAGGGAGATAGAGAGGTGAAGGCTGGAGTCGGGTGAAGGCAGGATCGAGGTTATGCAGCAAGCTGAGTCTGCACCCCTGGCTCCTGCCAAGATGGTCTGTTGCTCCCAAGCTGAGCTTGAAGGGTGAACGGTTGCTGCTCCCGCTGTCTTAATGTTTGTGCAGCGCACTCCTCTCAGCCTCAGGTGTTCCCTCCGATGACCGAAGGTTTGATATTTTATATTACAGCTTTATTTCCAGCAAGATACGAGCCTTATATATTGAAATATAAGTTTAGTGAGAGAGAGCTCTTTCAATGTACGTCTCCCTAGCTAGACGGTTAGCTCCGCCCCCTCGTGTGAGCTGTTATTTATGAGACAGACTGCGATGGCACAGCTAAGACTGATATTTTCCCTTGCCTTGGCTGTTATAGTTGCAATACCATGATTAGAGGGACCTTTTTCACCTCTCCTATACAGGACAGAAATTTCACATAAACATGTGATTCAGTGTGGGGCATACATTTATTGTGTACTACTTGTTTAATATATGTAGGAGAAACCACCAGAAAACTGAAAAATAAAAGTGAACAAGGGATGCTAAGACATGGAGGCACCTGTGTCTTTTGTTAAATTTGGGCATAGTGTCAGTCAACCCAGATTCCAAGCAATAGATTAGTGACTGGAACTACCCTTAAAAGAAGGGAGATGCCTTGGACATACAAACTTCTGGCTCTGGACCCTAAAGGGTTAAAGGGACAGCCAATTCCAATATTTGTATTATTTAATTATTTAATTTGCATTTTAGCCAATAAGTGCAGTGTCAGCCACAACCCACGGGCGTGGGCATAATGTTATCTATATGGCCCACATGAACTAGCAGTCTCCTGTTGTGAAAAGCTAATAAAAAAGCATGTTTTAAGAGGCTGTCTGTAGTGGCTTAGAAACAGGTAGAAATTTAGAGATTTAAATGTTATAAAGTATATTAATATAACAATGTTGGTTGTACAAAGCTGGGGAATGTGTAGTAAAGGCGTTATCTATCTTTGTAAACAATTACAATTTTGACGTTGACTGTCCCATTAAATAGAGATTTTGATTGATTTTGTGATAAAATTAATAGTGAGTAGCAAAGGTAGTTATTACGTGTCTAACTTTACAATTCTTTTTTTATCTTTATATTGATATTTCTTTATCCTCAGTGTACATTCAAGTGTATAAATGTTTTTAATACATTTTTATGTTTAAAGATTGTAATATGAAGAGGTGTCCACTAGATGGCAACATACGGATAACATATTTAAACTTGAACGAGGTATAATGTTTTCAGAGATGATTAGGGGCCAGGTAGTGGCTTGAAACATTGTTAACTTTTTTAGGACCATAAAGAAAGGTTCTTTTTTTATTACCTTCTTGGTTGGACTGATTTGTTATTTGTCTTTAACAAAGAATACCAAGATAACTAAGCAAAATTGGAAATATGTTCAAAATCTCATGCTCTATCCAAGAAATGTGTTTAATTTTGACTTACTGTCCCTTTAAATGCTTCTATATATTATGCTTAAACATATAAAATAACTTTCAATTTAACTATGCTAAACACCATGGAACTTTCTTATTTAATAAAATACTACTGCACATAAAAATGACAAGGTTGCAAGGAAAGGCAATATTTCATGGATACTTTATATTCCCCCCCCCCCCTAAGACCTGTAATAGGATTTGAAACTAGAAAACCTAAATAGAAGATGTGAAAATAAATAATATATGCAGAGTCAATAAAAGATGATGTTAAGAAACCTTGCTATCTTCAGAAAATTACAGCTGACAAGAGGTCAACAATTGACGTTTGAGGAAATGAGTTTTACTTTTCACCAAAGAAACCGGTTATTCACAGGTTGCAAAACAATATAAAATGGGTTATGATGAAAGACTCAATAGATAATCAGGTAGATTACGAGTTATGTGCGCTATAGGGAATTTAACGAACGCAACAAAAGTTTCGTTATTTAACCCCCTATAGCGCAGCCATTACAAGTTTTCAAACAGCCAGCTTGTGCGTGCGATATGGTTGCTTTAAGCTCCATACCGCACGAAATACAAGCGCTGTTTTGACGTGCTCATGCACGCCTTCCCCATAGACATCAATTGGGAGGTGTCTGAAAAAAAACTAACACCTGAAGCGTGGAATGAAAAGCTCTGTAACGCAGCCCAATTAATGTTTATGAGAGAAAAAAAAGTAACGTTTAAACCTAACACCCTAACATAAACCCCAAGTCTAAACACCCCTAATCTGCCGCCCCCGACATCGCCGCCACCTACATAATGTGATTAACCCCTATTCTGCCACTCCTGATATCGCCGCCACTGAAATAAAGCTATTAACCCCTAATCTGACGCTCCTGATATCGCCGCCACTATACTAAAGTTATTAACCCCTATTCCCATGCACCCCAACATCGCCCACACTATAGTAAGTCTATTAACCCCTATTCCGCCGCTCCCTGACATCGCCACCTTACCTGTGAAATAAAACCTAAGCTGCCTTACACTAAAACCTAACATTACAAAAACTAAAACTACTATTACAAAAAATAAAAAACACTAAAATTACAAAAAAATAAAAAAACTTACCATTACAAAAAATAACAAAATTATTCAAAATAATACAAATTATTCCTATTCTAATACCCTTTTAAAAAAATAAAAAACCTGCACCAAAATAAAAAAGCCTAATCTATAATAAACTACCAAGGGCCCTTAAAAGGGCCTTTTTGTGGGCCCTTGAAAGGGCCTTTTGTAGGGCATTGCCCTAAAGTTAACAGCTCTTTTGCTACGAAACAAAACAAACACCCCCTAACAGTATGCAAACCCCCACCCCCCAAACCCACAAAATAAAAATAAAGTAAAACCTAATCTACCCATTGCCCTGAAAAGGGCATTTGAATGGGCATTGCCCTCTAAAGGGCATTTAGCTATTTTTCCTTCCCATAAAAGGGCATTCAGCTATTTTATGAAATGCCCAACCCCTAATCTAAAAATAAAAACCCACCCCAAAACAAAAAAAAACATTACACAAAATAACAAACGAATGATCAAAAATAAGAGCTATTGAAATCATATTGGCTGTTCAAATCAGCCAATAGGATGAGAACTACTTAAATTCTATTGGCTATTTAAATTAGCCAATAGAATTTTAGTAGCTCTCATCCTTTTGGCCAATTTGAATTTCCAAAATCAAATCAGCCAATAGGAATGCAAGGGATGCCATTTTGAATCGCGTACCTTGCATTGAAGATTCAGTGTACCGTGACGACCGTATGAACGTATGAAGAGGATGCTCCGTGCCAGATGTCTTCAGGATGGACCCGCACCGCGCTGCTGGGATGAAGATAGAAGATGCCACCGGGATGAAGATAGAAAATGCTGCTTGGATGAAGATGGAGCCGCCTGGATGAAGATGGAGCTGCCGGGATGAAGATGGAGCCACCTGGATGAAGATGGAGCCGTCGGGATGAAGATCCTTCAAGCGGGACTTCAACAACTATGGATCTTCGGTGGTTAGTTTTAGGATTTTTTAAACTTTTTTGGGTGTTTTTTTTTTTTAGTTTAGGGTTTGGGCTTTTCGTAAAAGAGCTAAATGCCCTTTTAAAGGCAATGCCCATACACATGCCCTTATCAGGGCAATGGGTAGCTTAGGTTTTTGTTAGAGTTAGGTTTTTTTATTTTGGGGGTTGGTTGGGTTTTACTGTTGGGGGGGGTTGTATTTTTTTTTACAGGTAAAAGAGTTGTTTAACTTAGGGCAATGCCCTACAAAAAGCCCTTTTAAGGGCTATTGGTAGTTTATTGTAGGCTAGGTTTTTTTTATTTTGGGTGGGCTTTTTTATTTTGATAGGGCTATAAGATTAGGTGTAATTCTTTTTTATTTTTGATAATTTTGTTTGTTATTGTTTGTAATTTAGTATTTTTTATTTTTTGTAATTAGATAATTTGTAATTTTTATAGTAGTGTTAGGATTTTTTTAATGTTTATTTTAGTTTTATTTAATTAGTAGTAGTTAGTTTAATATTAGTTAAATAGCTATATTAGTTTAATTGCTAGTTTAAACTTAGTTTTTTTTTAATTTGACAGGTAAGTTTTAATTTAGATTAAGATAGAGAAATTGTAATTTCAATAAAAAATTAGGGGGGTTTTAATTTTAGGGGTTGCTAGTTTAAATTAGTTTATTGCGATGTGGGGGGCTTGCAGTTTAGGGGTTAATAGGTTTATTATAGTGGCGGCGGTGTAGGACTTAATAACTTTAGTATAGTGGGGGCGATGTGGGTGGACGGCAGATTAGGGGTTAATAATATTTAAAAAGTGTTTGCAATTCGGGAGAGTGGCGGTTTAGTGGTATATAACTTTATTATAGTGGCGACGATGTCGGCGAGTGGAGGAATAGGGGTTAATACATTTTATTAGTGACGGCGATGTCGGGAGCAGCAGATTGGGGTTAATAACTTTAATATATTATTTGCGATTCGGGAGGGCCTCGGTTTAGGGGTTAATAGGTAGTTTATGGGTGTTAGTGTACTTTGTAACACTTAAGTTATGAGTTTTATGTAACAGTTTTGTAGCATAAAACTCATAACTATTGCTCTCAGATTGCAAAACGGAACTTGTCGTTATCGGGCGTAATGCAAGCTTTTTAGCCTCACCGCAAAACTCGTAATGGCAGCGCTATGGAAGTGCCATGAAAAAAACGTAATTTTTATGTGTGCTGGACTGACGTTGCGTTACAAGCTAAAATGCTTGCGGTACAACTATACCGTCAAAACTTGTAATTGCTGCGGTGCTGTTTTAACGCTAAAATTACCATTTTTTCAACATTAAAAAACGAACGCAAAACTTGTAATCTAGGTGAATGTTAGAAAAGTGTAGCTATATATTTTTTAGATAAAAATATTACACTGGTATTGATAACTAGTAGAGAATGGTAGGAAATTAATGCACAAAAATATAATTGCTAATTTTTAGAATCATAAGGAAAATTAAGTTTTACTTAACAGATTCATTGTTAAATGTTTAATTTTCTTTTCTTTAATCTTTATCAATTAATATTAAATATGGATTAAACTGAGGTAATATATATCTATACCCAAACTAATATTAACATTTTTACTGTAAAGATAAGCAGTAACTCTTATCTTTAATCAAAGCAGTTAAACCTTAACAAAATGCTATATTCACTGAAAAATTATCTACCAAGATGAGAGTTTGCAGGTTCATACTCTGTAAGGAAGAAATTATTATTACAAAGAAAAACTGTCAAGACAGAATCTGAGATTCATTTAATATCAGGGACCTAGGTACAGACAGATGAGGGATATCATCAGGAAGTGGTAGCAAAGAAGAAAGATGTTCTACAACACATGCAAAACTGCTGTTGGAAGTCAATGAAATTAAATGCATTCATAATACATACACTGTAACATACATTACCATTACTAGTTTCATTTCACAGATACGAAAGACCACCAATGCTTTAAAACATTAAGCGGATCCTATTATCCCAAACTCAAACCATTAGAAAGAGTAGCTGTGACCTCCCCACCAATCAACTGACCTTACCAAAACCATGCCCCACAGCAATTAGCCCCAAATTACAAGCCCCCCTTCTTGAAATATATTTCAATAACATATTTGTAATCTCTCTTTACATAAATATTACAGAACAAACACTCTCATGACATTTCAATACACTCATGGCCTATTAATCAAAAACACGACGGCATGTAAAGATTAAGAATTCATGCAAAATCTTTTTTTTTTTTTTAGCATGCTTTAGTAATAAATAAATACCTTCTTCATACCCAGAACCTGCATAGTAAAATAAGCAGCTATCAAGCTAAATTTGCCTTTCTAAAGTTCTTTGAGGAACATCATGGTACTGATGAGACTTCTTAGATAATCACACCAGAGCAGAGAGCTTTAGATCATCAGGCCTATCATGAGAGCTAAAAAGGACAAAGGTATGTCTGGTTACGTAGCTTACAATGAAATAAAATACACTTCCGGGGGCGTGTCCGGACCAGCAACTAAGATGGCCACTCTTTTCAGAGCTCTCCTCTATAGATTCTCATTCTACTAACAAACATAAGTTTTCTCAAACCATCCAACGCAGATTTTCGCATTAACATGCAGAGAATGATTTTCTGAACCAAATAATATCCTTATTGTATTTTTAAGAGCCCTAAAAATCAGACTGCTGGACCTTACTATCGCATTGCTAGAAGATGACATTACAGCACCCCCCCGGGCAACCGGGTTAACAGAGAACAACGCAACACCTCTAGATACTCCAATAATGGAGGATTTCAATAAAGAAGTACAAGTCCTGCTCGCAGCATTAGCAAGGAAGATGTCAAACCATTTTCAAGACCTAGCCCATCTAATCCAGTCTGCCCTAGAACATGGGAGCGAACCTACAATAACAATGGAGGAGTCCGAAGAGATCAAGGAATGGCGTTCACATAAAGAGAATAAGCTACTCTGTTCAACTTTTCAGGGCTGTCCCCCAACCTATACGCCTCAACAGATCCTGAATACCTCCAACCTCTTGCTTACAAATGCACCGGGGGATGTGGCCAGCCCCCGGGTACGAAAAGGAGGTCATCCACAAACCCATGAGGGGAATCTTAATATAGCTTACGGGAGAAGGCAGATCCCGGTTACTAGCCTGGATGGCGACTTCCAAGATGCCTGTACAGCCCATAGCTCCCAGCTTAGCCAACAGAACAGTTTCAGTTATGATCAAGCCGGCGCAACTACATGTGAGTTTGGGCTCCTTTTTGCCTCAGATCTATTTCTGTTACAGCTTGAGTCAACTTACCGTATCAGGCAATGAGCAACATCTCTGGAGCCAATCCAAGTCTTGAAACCCAGAATGCAGACCCTTCCTGGCGATATAACTACTATTACAAGATTCAGGGGACTTAACGCTACACCTCTTAACATACTGTCAAAAGCCGATCCCAGGTTAAATCTACTTGCCACTTACACTAAAAGGGGAGTCGGGTAGTGATCATGGACGGTACCGGAGTGCCTTTTAAGGTTGTGAGTAGCCAACAGTAACAAATTCAGACCTATGTGGCTAATGTACGCTCCACAGCTGGTAGGCAAGGTTCCCTTAATTTATCAATCTCATGGTTAGGGATGCTGGATATAGTGAATCAGCATACAATATGATATGTGTGGACAATGACAGTTTCCTGATAGATTCCCATATAGTATTTATTGCTGCTCTTTAGTCAAGTAATCAGCCATAACCTCAGTGACTCCCTTCAGTAAAACTTCAATATATGTTTAGACTCAAGAACTTTTACCATTTTATAGTGTTTGCTTCTGTTTTAATGAGACTCTAATCTTGCCAAATGTTGTTATTCTATGTTACATACTTAATGGTTTTTTTTTTTTTTTCTTTTCACAAGCTACCCATATTGGTTAGAAGTTTATTTATATGTTGTCATTTATAGTAGGTTGTCTGTTCCTCTTCCCTTATTTTATAGCAGTCTTAATGGCCCTATAACATCGACTCTACTTGTGCATTTCTCTAACTATTAGCAGCTCATGCTAATGCCAGACTTACGTACAGTAAAAGATTAATGGCAGCTCTCATCTGCATAATATTTATATACATAGTTACATATCTAGCAGGTATCTGGCCCCCATATTTATACTCTTCTATTCTCTATGGTGTGAGGGCACACTTATATCACTCATATATTAGCCTCTCAGGCTCTAACGAGCAAGCCAGGTGGACAGAGGCTATAGCATATTTCTTTAAAGGGACACTGAACCCAAATTTTTTCTTTTGTAATTCAGAAAAAGCATGCAATGTTAAGCAACTTTCTAATTTACTCCTATTATCAATTTTTCTTCGTTCTCTTGCTATCATTATTTGAAAAAGAAGGCATCTAAGCTTTTTATGGTTTCAGTACTCTGGACAGCACTTTTTATTGGTGGATGAATTTATCCACCAATCAGCAAAGACAACCCAGGTTGTTCACCAAAAATGGGCCGGCATCTAAACTTACATTCTTGCATTTCAAATAAAGATACCAAGAGAATGAAGAAAATTTGATAATAGGAGTAAATTAGAAAGTTGCTTAAAATTTCATGCTCTATCTGAATCACAAAAGAAAAGTTTTGGTTACAGTGTCCCTTTAAATAGCTTCTCCCACATGTTACAATGCAATGTGATGTGGTATTTTCATCCCTCTGACTACACCTGTTACCATTACCTCACGCAACGCTTGGACATGAGCTAATTAGATTATTATCATTTTAACCCAAATAAGCTTGATATTAAGGGCAGATTGTATTTTGTTTATGCATATAGTAGCCTCTAGGTTTCCCATATGTTTAGATTTGATTTTTTTCTTCAGGGATTGCGATATCATATGAGCTCCTTCCTATACACATAGCATTGATCCTAAACCATTGAGCCTACACACTCTATAACTTAATAATCAAGTCTGGATATTGCCTTCATGATTTGTATCCCTTTATATATAATCTGCTAGTAGTAAGGTTCTGTCTACTTATGTCGCTCCCATCCCTGTGAGTCAGATTTGATGGGAATATATAGTAGAGGAGAATGGTCATCAATATATGTGGCACTTATCATTATCTTCTGTTATTAGATTTCTCTACTTAGATGTCACCAGTTAGGTGGTTATATACTTACACTGTCGCTTGTTAATAACAACTGCTTATGGTAGCTGGAAGTGTTTCATTAGATTACTGAGACTAAGTGCACGGACCATATAATATGCCCAAACCACATTACTCTATCTCAGGGGTCCACCATCTGCTCTTTAGTTCTCAATATATTGAAGGACCTCACGTCACACCACTTTAAATCATGAAACTCATTTAGGTCAATCTGTATTATGTTATCTTTGACATGGAGCATCTGTTGTACCCAAATGTTTTCCCTACTTCTACAGCCAAACTTATTTGATAACATTCTGTTGCCACCACATAGTGTATTCTTCAATTATACGATATCACGCATTCTTGCTCCCTATTATCCTATACCATATAGTTACCCATTCCTCATTATGAATTCTCCTCATGGTTACCCTTTAATTTGACAGTTCCATAGGGCCATCTTTTCTCAAGTGCCTTTAAAAATATTCCTTACCTTTCATCTTTGAGATCCTTTGAGTCTTTCCCCAAACACAGGAACGTGTTCCTAGATTTTCATAATCCTTCTTCTGAACTTTACTGTAAGCCATACTTACCAATTTACCAGCTCATGCTTATTATTCTAATTATATTAGCAAACCCCCGGACACGTCCCCCCCTTCCCACAATATTAAAGCAGCTCCCGTCTACTGACTGTCCCTTAAGTTTTGTAATACTACTTCATACTAAACCTTTCCCCTATTAAAAAAAGAGATTTCTTATTATTAAGTTAATTTACATATTCATTGGTGGAATCCCAAGATGACCAACAGATAAGTGCTCAGAAAACTTATAATTAAAAAATCCCTCTCTTTCATACCTTAGCAAACACTCATAGATTGTCATATTAAAGGACATGACTATTGGTCACTTCACTGACTACTTCCTACTCGCTTATAGAAGCTTTCCTAGATATATGCACTCCAGGAGGTATAATTGTGTTTTCTGTCACCTCCATAATAAGCCTACAAATAGGTTCTATAATCAATTACCTACGTTATCCACCCTCATATTTTATGCACTTTGTATATTATCTGTTGATGTTAATGAACAATAGTCATATATGTTGTATTTGCCAACAATCTCAATAAAAATTGTTTTATAAAAAAATAAAATACAAAAAATACACTTCCATGCTTTTCATAGCCATCCAAAATAGGAACATTTCAAAGAGTGTGAGAGATAGTGGAATATTATATGTTGCCCTTTAAGTAAATAAAAAACAAAACAATCTGAAAGGCATGTAATTATAAGTCCTGTTTTATATGTGCAAGTACAGTTTTTAATAAAAACCGAATTGGTAAGCCTTTTTGCCTAATTAGCTTAACAGTCTGAAATAATTAGGCAAAAAGGCTTACCTATTTATATCGCCCCCCGATAATTGTGCTAATTTAATTAAAATTATTCCACAATGTCCACACATTTTTGTTCTATACCATTGTCACAAAAGTAAGAAAAGTTTTGTGAGTGTTGCTTCCAGATATGGAAAAAAAATCGGTATGTAGGTTTATCTTGGCTCACCCTAGAAGCAGAGAAGAAGAAAAGAAGGTAAGATGTATGCACAAATAGCACACAAATACCGCTTCCTATTGAATCAAAACTAGATATTATACAATCAATGCATATACAAACTAAACAGTAAGTCCATCAAATCCAGAACAAGGCAGCTCTCTGTCGAAGGACGGTCAAATCCTGGTGAATGATGATCTATGGAAAAGAAACAGAGGCGCCACAATGGTCTAGTACCACCAAAACCAACGATATTGGTACAGAATATGAAATATACTCACAAATGTGATGCACCCAATAGTGCTAATGGGGCGGGCTGGAGCTTTTCAATAGTCCAGCTAACTGTTATCAACTGGCCTTGGACTCAGGTTTAGATGTTCTTAAAGGGATGTTCCAATTTATCTGTGTATGGATATAGAACACACAAACATAGCCCAATACCGTATAGACAGGGTCAAATAAGTGGACAATGATTGCACTTACAGACTGGAAGGCATCTCCAGGTGCAATACAGGGGATCTGGGACAACACAGCTGCCCAGCTGACTGAACTCCAAAGCAAGCAATATAGAAAACTCCAAGGATTCACAAGAAAAAAAAAAAAAAAAAAAGCCACTACAGCAGCAAGTGTATATAAAAAAGAGCGACGCATTTCTCAGCCTCTAAAAAGGCTGTTTCCTCAGGCTATTTCATATTCTGTACCAATATAGCTGGTTTTGGTGGTACTAGACCATTGTGGCGCTTCTGTTTCTTTTCCATAGATCACCCTAGAAGCATTTAACAAAGAAGATTTAATTTATAGTAGAATGGGCAGGCATAATGTGAAATTACACACCATTGCATATATTTAAAATAGGCATCTGCTTTTAAAAACCAAGAAGTAAAAAGTGCCCTTATAGAATGAGCTTTTTGCCCAAAGAAAACCTTAATTATTTGAGATGACGCTGCAAATAATCCTTCTGGAAATTGCAAGAATTGTATATTGGCAAACACTACAATGTCCATTTGGAATTGTAATTAAGTTGAATGTTATGAGTAAAGGTGTATGCTATTTACTAACTTTTTATAAGAAAGAATGACAGATGTCTTGAGAGCCATGGAACTAAAAAACAACTATAGGTAAGAATTCAGGAATCAGATGGAGAACTACTAAAAACCATAAAAACTGTCTTCAATGTGAAATTCCCTAAGGATGTATCATATAAAGGTTCAAATGTAGAGGCCATCAATGCTTCTAACAGCTATTAAAAACTGCTTAAGTGTTTATGCGCCACTGCTAGATAAAATAATGCACCAAAGATTGATGCAGAGGCTAATCATGCCCAAAGCCAGTGTTACAATCTTGAACAATAGGGCAGAATCACTATCACTTCTATTTCTACTTTGTCTAGATGCATTTTACAAGGTATCCAAAAGACAAGAGGAAGCAAAACAAGCATATAAACTAGAGGAAAGCTTTATTGTACAGTGAATGTATCTACATCACATACTACTGGGAGACATAAACAGGAACAGGGCACCCCAATAGACTTTAAAGGTGATAGAGTAATAAAGAAACATACTCACAGATTCCTATGCACCCCAAAAGTGTTATTCATGCAAACTGTACTTTTAGAAGCCACCCAGCTGGCTTAAACCTCCCAGTGAATTCTAGATATGGAAATCGGTCCCAAAAGCAAGTATTCGAGAAGGATAGCCCAAAACAGGACGATCAATGTAACTCTTTCTTCTCAACAGACTGAGATCGGCAATAAAGTGCAATAAAAATAATTAATTAAAATTTGTAAATTTGCTATCACGAACCTTGCTCGTCTGGTCTTGCGGCTGCACGCATTTAGCACTGTATAAACCGTAGCCGGATCTGGATTATTGAAATCCACCACACTTTGTACAAGATCACGCGGCCAATCTTTTTTTCGCAATTGCAAAAACACAGCGCACGTTATGTTTTTTGCGCATTTGGGGTTGCGCAGTTATCACAAGTTGCGAAATAACTTATTTTGCGTGCGTTAATCCAAATACCGTGCATAAACTAACTTGGGTTTTTCCATGCGCGTGCATGTATTCCTGCATAGAGATCAATGGAGAAAAAAAACTAACACCAGAGAGCGCGAAAACTACATCGCATTTTCGCATTCCCCATAGAAGTCAATGGAGAAAAAAATGAAGAGAAAACAAACACCCATCGCGCATACCACATTGCATATTCGCATTAACAAATGTGAAATATTTACAGTAAATTCATAAAATATTTCTTAAATATGAATATTGCATAAATTTGTTTTATCATGTTTTTATCTGCTTAATGGCAAAGGGCTATAATGCACTTGTAATCTTGACCTTTAGGTGGCGGATAGGTAAAGTAGCAGCTTAATAAATGGAGCCCAATGACTGATCTGGTGAGACTCCACTCTCAGTGGCGTCACTAGGGGGGGGGGCGGGCCGCACCGGGTGACACCCTCCAGGGGGTGACACCAAAACAATTTTTTTTTTTTTTTTTTTAATTTTATTGAAATTCAAAGAAATACAATGTTGAGATGCATAGATTATTTTATTAGAGGCTGGCATTTGTGAACATTAGTGGGACTGGGGAAGTTGTAGGCACACAATTTTTTTTGCCCCTTGAGCCAGTGCTGCAATTTCAACAAATAGTTTTCCCGGCTGCTTTTGCTTGTTTGTACTTTGCTCCTCCCCTGCCGAATTTCACTATGAATGTTGTGGGTGTGCCGTGGGGCTTGAAAAGTTTAGCTGCTAGCCTAAACCTGCCTGCCTATCTGTGCTCACTGCTCAGTGACATGCGGCCCAGGGCTGTGCACTGACAGACTTGGAACAGAGTCAGAGAGCAGAATTTTCATAGTTTGTGTGCCTAAACCTTTTCTTCAGTGATTTATTTTAGAGTGCTCTGTTTATCTTTCATTTGATGTTCTGCTGAGCCAGGGAGCAGCTCTAGGCATGAGCTTCATAATTAATGCAGTGCAGTTTACATATTTTGTATGTGTGTGTCTGAGTTTTTGTGTGTCTCAGTGTTTTTGTGTGTGTGTTTTTGTGTGTGTGTCTGAGTGTGTTTCCGAGTGTTTGTGTGTGCATCTGAGTATGTTTTTAAGTGTGTCTGAGTGTTTGTATGTGTGTTTGCCTGTGTTTTTGTGTGTGTCTGCTTTCTGGGGGGGGGTGACACCATGACTTACGGCACCGGGTGACACCAACCCTAGTGACGCCACTGTCCACTCTCCCAGTTAAACAAAATAGTTACCATTAATAAAATAGTTTATCTAAAGTACTATGGGCTAGATTACGAGTGGGGCACTAACAGTTACGCATAAACGAAAAAGAGTTTATCACGTGTGTTTGCATGCATCAGGTTTATCGCTCGTATATTACAAGTTGAAAGTAAACGTGATCACGTCGGGATAGCACGTCCTTTGATAAAAAAATTATAAGGGCTCAAAAATTTTAATAAACTGATTAACTGTGTATTTAGTGTAAATATTCCCCATTCCAATATTCTTCACATAGGGGAATATGTTCTATGTATATATAAATAGATATTTATATATATATGTGTATATATATATATATGTATATATGTATATATCTATACCTATATATAATTATATATATATATATATATATATATATATATATATATATATATATATATATATATATATATATATATATGTGTGTGTAGATATATATATTTGTGCAAAAAACAATTATATATATATATATATATATATATATATATATATATATGTGTGTGTAAAAATGTGTTTATGAATAAATAGAACATTTTCTTCTATGTGAGGAACATTGGAATGTGAAATATTCATATTTTCATGTCGGGTTAGCGTATTTGAGAATATGTGATTATGTTTGCACGCGAATAGGATGTTATTTTTTCCACTTTTTTTTGCTCCATTGGCTTCTATGGGGGAATATGTTATCAGCTTTTTACGTGCTTTGGGTTAGCTCACAATCGTAAAAACAGTTTACTTTCAACTTGTAATACGAGCGCTACCCGATGGGCGCAAAAACCTTATCTCTAGCAAAGTTAACGCTCGACCAGGAACGTTAAATACCGCTCAACTTGTAATCTGGCCCTATGTCTATCTGTACAGGCTGCTATTTATTTTGTGAATTTTTGTATGAAAAAACCCATCACACTTAATGCTGTTTTATGGAAGAATATTTTTAAATATGTAGCATGGCTAAAAGGTGAGCGAGGATGAGGTCACAGGACTTTCTGAAATTGTGTGCAATGCAAATAATAACACCACACTGATGTGTGCAACCATTGCTATCAATTTAAGACTGTGTGAAATGTAGATTATGATAGCCTTGGTGACTCTATAGTCACAATATTAATAAAGACAGGAGCCAAGTATTTTGCTTCCATAGACTCAATGGGAGCCTCATCCTGATGCCGTCAGAGACAGCACAGAACCTAGGCCCAGTCGAAGGGGGTAAGTAGTGCAGCAATGGTAGCAATATTAAATATATAGGTATATGCTTATATACATATATATTTATGTGTTAATATATGTATATTTATATAAGCATATTCCTATATATTTACTGGGAACACACAGCTCCCGTAGACCGCAATGTAAAGGCACTTTTCAGTGCTGTTTTTTTCTAACACCCCCCTCCCACCAACTTTACCCCCAAAATACTACCTAGCTCAGTTATTTTATTAAAAAATAAAAATGCTACAATTTTTATTTTTTAATAAAATACTCTACACTGTATTTTGGGGGCATTTGGGGGACATTTATAAAATCAATCAGAGATCTGATATGTTGTTTGAAATACTATTTAAAGATAGTAAAAAACAAAAACAAAAAAAAGTACCATTGCATAAGTTTGAGCATCAAATGTTATACCAATATTGCATAACATTCCTTATGAGAGGGATCATCTGTTAAAGATTGCTCACTTTTTGTATACACGTTGAGAGCAAGATATGTATAACCCTAATGTAATGTGAGTTCTCCAGGTGGGAGTTCTAGTAATTAAGACATGGCCACTTCAAATCTAGGCAGAGTGTGGCCATGCACACCTAGGGGAAGTTGCAGCAGCAGACGCTGAGTCTCGGCGTCAATCCACTTGGGACAATGAAACCAAAGGAAGCAGCATCAGGGTTTACTGTGACCGGGAGCGGCTGCTGGAAGTTGGCTACTGGTTAGATTTTGAGAGGGTTTATCTGGCTCCTGAATTTTGACCCCTGGGAGGGGGGATGGGGCAGGCTTAGCATTCTTTGAGATGACAGATGTCTCTAAGGGCCTGATTATCTAAAGCTCTCTGATCAAGTGAGATAGTCTAATACAATTTTCCCAAACTGTAAAATTTCCTTAAATTCAGATTTTGCTATACTTCTATAAGGGGTGTTACCTGCATTTCTGTTTGTGAATCAGAAACAAGCCCAGTTCATTATAGCTCTGCATAACATGAGAGTTCTGCCGAATTTACATTTTGTGCTTTGTATTTTATATTACTTTACACTTGAGATTAAATTGTTTGACATTTAAACACTGCCATTTCTATTTTTGTATTTTTGATTTCACAATTTCTGTGTAACTTTAACAAATTAGGATCATACTTTGTATATTTATGTGTACATTTTACAAATTACACTGCACTTTGTATTTCTTGTTTTTAAAATAAAACTAAAAAACTGACAGCTTCAGTTTCCTTGAGAGATTCATTACTTTCTATGGGCTCGATAAGCAAAGATTTGCTAGTTTGGAGAAAAATTATAGTGCAGACTTTACAGGGGCCAAACTCACTAAATTCTTAAAAAAAAAAAAAAAAAAAGGACAGAACCTGGAAGTCCCAGAAAGATGAGCAATGCCTTCCATAGAAAGTAATGGAGCGCTCTGGGATGCAAAATTTCACTGGGGAGAGAGAAGGAAACTGGAAAACTCCTGATATAAAGGCTCGGATTGCATCAATTTAACTTGCTTTTGTATATAGTTTAGTATATATTACTTTTCTGTCAATTAAATAAGTGTATTGTGAATTTTGAGCAAACTTCACCCGCTGGCAAAAAATATCACTGAGACCAGCTTGTTTAAAATGAGAGAGCTTCAGATATACCCAGGGAACTACCCTGTTCCTCCTACTTTCTGAAGAAAAGTTTTATTTTACAATAGAGAAAATACAAAGTGCAATATAAATTGTAAAATATACACAAAAATATACAAAATATAATCCAAATTTTTCAAATTAACACAGAAACTTTCAAAACATAATCAGAATTTCAATTCAGCCCTTGTGAAGTCTGCACTTTGATTTAACTCCAAGTAGAATAATCTTTGATCATCAGGCCCTAAGTGTTTTGTTTTAGCTGTTCACTTTTTGGGACAAATTTTTACCTCTGATTCAGAGGATGTGGGGTATTTTGCCAGGGCAGGTTCAGTAGTAAAATATTCTTGGATATAGATTTCACTAGTCCACTAAAGTCAAACAGTTTGGCACCAGATGCAGTCACTAGGGATTGGAGGTAGGGTCTGTTGTCCCCCTTGCTCAGGTTTAGAGGGTATGGCTGACATTCTCACAGTTGTAATATCTGTACACGTAGGGTTAAGGAAATCAAGTAATATAAGCACAACTTCCTTGAATAAAGTTATGGTTGCGTTGAGCTCCATACCGCACAAAATACAAGCACTGTTGTGACATGCTCATGCACGCTTTCCCCATAGACATCAATGGGGAGAGCGGGTTAGAAAAAAATCTAACACCTGCGATCGCGGAATCAAGAGCTCCATAACGCAGCCTCATTGATGTCTATGGGGAAAAAAATTTAACGTTTAAACCTAACACCCTAACATAAACCCTAAGTCTAAACACCCCTAATCTGCTGCCCCCGATATTGCCGACACCTGCATAAAGTTATTACCCCTAATCTGCCACTCCCGATATATCACCCCCACCAAAATAAATCTATTAACCCCTAATCTGCCACTCCCGATATCGCCGCCACTATACTAAAGTTATTAACCCCTATTCTCTTGCACCCCAACATCGCCCACACTATAATAAATCTATTAACCCCTATTCCGCCGCTCCCCGACATTGCCTCCACTAAATAAAGCTATTAACCCCTAAACCTCTGGCCTCCCACATCACTACCACTAAATAAACCTATTAACCCCTAAAACACCAGCCCCCTACATCGCAACAACCTAAATTAAACTATTAACCCCTAAACCTAACCGTAACCCTAACCCTAACACCCCTTGACTTTAACATAACTAAAATAGAGCTAAATTAAAGTTACAATTATTAACTAAATAATACTAAATACATACTTACCTGTGAGATAAAACCTAATCTAGCTACAATATAACTAATAGTTACATTGTAGCTATCTTAAGTTTTAATTTTATTTCACAGGTAAGTTTGTATTTATTTTAACTAGGTAGACTAGTTAGTAAATAGTTATTAACTATTTACTAACTACCTAGTTAAAATAAATACAAACTTACCTGTGAAATAAAACCTAAGCTGCCTTACATTAAAACCTAACATTACAAAAAATAAAAAAATAAAAATTACAAAAAAAAAAACCCTACCATTACAAAAAATAACAAACAAAATTATCCAAAATAATAAAAATTATTCCTATTCTAATAAAAAATATATAAAACCCACCCCAAAATAAAAAAGCCTAATCTATAATAAACTACCAAGGGCCCTAAAAAAGGACCTTTTTGTGGGCCCTTAAAAGGACCTTTTGTAGGGCATTCCTCTAAAGAAATCAGCTCTTTTTCTACAAAAGAAAAACAAACACTCCCTAACAGTATACAAACCCCAATCCCCCAAACACACAAAATAAAAATAAAGTAAAACCTAATCTACCCATTGCCCTGAAAAGGGCATTTGTATGGGCATTGCCCTTAAAAGGGCATTCAGCTCTTTTTCCTGCCCCTAAAAGAGCATTCAGCTATTTTATGAAATGCCCAACCTCTAATCTAAAAATAAAAACCCACCCCAAAACGAAAAAATAAAAAACATTACACAAAATAACAAACAAATTATCCAAAATAATAACAATTATTCCTATTCTAATACCCATTTTAAAAAAAAACCACCCCAAAATAAAAGAAACCTAATCTAGAATAAACTACCAATAGCCCTTAAAAGGGCCTTTTGTAGGGCATTGCCCTAAGTTAAACAGCTCTTTTACCTGAAAAAAAAATACAAAGACCCAATTACATTACAAACCCCCACCCCCAACCCACAAAATAAAAAAAAAACTATGTAAAAAAGTATAAGATACTTCATGTATAAAGCTCCTTATTTTTATTCAATCGATCGCCGCTCTTAGCTCCTACAGCAGCACATGGCTTAAAATTTTTTTGGCTAAGAGGTGACATTTTCACCTCTTAGCCAATAGCTATGCGGTAAATCCGACTCCCATGGGCGCCAAGCCGGATTTACCGCACAGCTATTGACTAAGAGGTGAAAACGTCACCTCTTAGCCAAATTTTTTTTTAGCCGTGGGCTGCTGTAGCAGCTAAGAGCAGCGATCGATTGAATTAAATAAAGGAGCTTTCTACATGAAGTATCTTATACTTCATGAATGAAAGTGCCCTTTGTTTCAATAGTAAATCCTAGCATTTGTAAAACAATAGGATTTACTTTCACTTTAAGACTAGGCTTTTTTATTTTATTTTTTATTTTTTACGTTAGGTTTTTTAGGTAGATTTTATTATTTTGTCTTGGGGGGGTTACTTGAATTGTAGAGGGTGGTTTGTAATTTAATTTAATTGTAAAAGAGCTGAAATATATTTAGGGCAATGCCCTACAAATGGCCCTTTCAAGGGCTATTGTAATTTATTTTAGTGTTAGGGTTTAGTTTTTTTTTTGTTTTGGGTGGATTTTCTATTTTATGGGGCGTGTAGATTAGTGTAATGTATAATGGTAAATTATCTTATTTTGGATAGTGTAGTAGTTTTTTTATTTTCTTGTAACAGATTTTTTTTTCATGTAACTTAGAGGCTTTACTTTTGAGGGAGGGGTTAGGGGTTAGGTAGAGTAGGGTTAGATTGCGTTTGGGGTTGTGGTGGTGTAGGGTTAATAATTTTTATTTTGTTGTAAGTTCAATTTTTTTTAAGTAACAGATTTTTTTTTCTAAAGTAACTCAGCGAGGTTAGCTTAAAGGGGGAGTTAGGTGTTAGGTAGAGTTGGGTTAGTTTGCGCTGGGGTTTGTATCAGTTTAGAGTTAATAGTGTAGCGTACATGCAGTGGGTATGTGGCAGTATAGGGTTTAATAGGATAGATACTTGCGGTGGGTATGTGGCAGTATAGGGGTTAAAAGTTTAGATAGATACTTGCGGTAGGCTAGTGGCAGTATAGGGGTTAACAGGATAGATACTTGCGGTGGGTATGTGGCGGTATAGGGGCTAATAGGATAGTACTTGCGCTGCGTAAGTGGCCGTTTAGAGCATTATTAGTGTAGTGTTAGTTAGCGATCACAAGGTTCTCTGGTTTAGGGGTATTAGGATTAGTTGTTAGGCATGGCAGTTCTTTTGCAAAGAATCCTTTACTATACATCGCCAATATGATCAGCGATGCTGGGTACAGGGCCGGTGCTAGGATTTTTGGCTACACAGGCGAGGACACAATTTTCCGCTCCTCCCCTAGAATATATTATATACCCTGCCATTACTGTTTCTTATCTACATGTTATTGTGTTGTGTTAAGTAGCTATAGATAATTATTTAACCTATAATAATACAGAATTTCTTTTTTCGCCTAAAATTCTTGTCTGCTAACCTGATTTTTTATAACTACAATAGCTAGAATGGTAAATTTCTGCATAACACAATGTACCAAAGTGGTGGCTCTGCACAATATAACAAAACAGTGGTGTCCCTTCCCATTTTATCCATTATACCACCACATATGGCCGATATTATAAAGCCCAAGTAAGGGAGCAAAAAAATAAAATATACATATACATTTTTTTAAGTCATGTACAAAATTTGCAACCCTCTTGTAGGAGTGCCCTAAAGCTGTCGCCTAGTCTTCCTCTATTGTAGCACCAGCACTGTACATACATATGTAAACACACATACTGTACATATACATATATACATACACAGACATAAATATGTACACACACATACATACACTGTACATATACAGGCATACTGTACTTATGTACACACACATACTGTACATATACATGCATACACATATATACATGCATACACATACTGTACATATACATAAATACTGTACACACACATACTGAACATATACATACACACATACTGTACATATATGCATAAACATAAATACATACTGTATATACATACACACACACATACTATGCATATATATATATGTACACACATACAGTACATATATACATGCATACACATACTGTACATATGCATAAATACTGTACACATACATACTGAACATATACATACACACATACTGTACATATACATATATGCATAAACATAAATACATATATACATACACACAAACATACTATGCATATATGCACACATACAGATATATATATATATATATATATATATATATATATATATATATATATATATACACATATACTGTGTATATATATATATATATATATATATATATATATATATATGTACACACACATACTGTAAATATACATATATACACACACAAATAAGTACACACACATAAACATAAAATAAAATGTATATATGTGTGCAAAATACCTCAACATATTATTATACATGAGTTTTGTAAAAATGTTTTTAGCCCAAATACTTCAGGACTAAAGGTGTGCTAATTTTTCAGCACTACATATATCTCACCACTAGTAAACATAATTTTAATAAAACTTTCTATGAAATTATCTGGCATATAGGGAATTGTTTACTATTTTATGCTGAAAACTCATGTTTAATTGAGGCTGATAATGAAATACCAAACCTACTAAACTAGAGGAATAAGGTTTTTATAAACATCCCATGTAACCCCTTGTCTGCCAGAGTGGATTGAATCTTAACTCCACTCTAGCAGCCTAGGGACTTTCATTTCAGATACAGAATGTTTGGCTCTGTAGTTCTTAGTGAAATAATATTTGGGAGTGGGGAAAATATAGCATCAAAGCAGAGCCAGAGAGGAGAGTCAGTCATTTATTCACAGCTGCAAGACAAACAAACTAATTTGATCTCTGCCTTTTCCCTTTCATGTTTGCCCCTCCAGTGGCTTCATAGGGGTCTGGCAGGAGAGAAGAATAATGGATCTTTATATCTGCTGGTGTCCATATATCAGTTGGACACCAGCATGTCTCCTGCTCATTAATGCCTTAAACAGGGGATAAACAAATGTATTTAAAATGTAATAGCCAATAAGCATAATGAGGAGCAAGACACACTTCCAGGAGCCAGATATGGCTGATTTGTTCAAGTTTTATTAATTGTTTTTTTTTTTAAATGCAATACAACAACACATTGCTCTTTGCATTTTTAATAATCATGTGGTTAGGAACTATTTAAAGAGCTAATAGAACTGACAATTCATAAAATTCATAAAATATGAACATGATTTTCAAATTCTTTTAAACTTTAGTCAGTTAAGGGCAGGGAGTCTATGTTACCTTATTCCAGCTTGTGCAGCTAATCTGTGAACAAGACAGTACAGAATGATCTGTAGTCCGGCCTGGCAGTCATGGGGTTAAAGTCAGTTACTTTTTCTCCCCCTCTGTAGCTGAACAACCTATATATCATTCCAGCAGTTCAATAGGATCTTTCCGCTACCTGTTAAAAGCTTGTGCTGCTCCGTGTTACTGCTGGCTCCTCCCTCTTTCTCTCCGGTCACTTCCTGGTGCTGTGTTATAGTAAGGAATGTGACTGGGGCTGAACTGGAGTGTGATGGGTACTGTGTAGCAGGCTAGCAGCATGAGGTAATGGGGAGCCAGCAAGCGTGTGTGTGGTCAGAGCGAGCAGGGGCGTAAGCAAGGAACATATCACATTTGCCCAGCAGTAAAGAGTGCACTGTGCAGTAAAATAAAAAAAAATAAAAAAATGAATGTTGCTGCTGCAGCATGGTCTCTTGCTGCTCAAAGTTTGCGCCCCCCTGCTAGAGCGCCCTAAGGCGATTGGCTAGATTGCCGTATACAAGCACCGGCCCTGGCTGGGTGTTGTCTATAGCTGGCCAATGGCATGTATAGTAAACACCTCTCTGTGATGTCGCTGTGGGAGCTTGGAATATTTCAACAGGCTTGCTCAACATAGTGGTGGATCCTTTGGAATATTTTGCCACCTCATAGCAATTTTGATAATCGGAGCCTGAGTGAGTGACACCTGAAGGATTAGTTTAGTCAAAAAATTTGACAAGCAATATTGCAAGAAAAAAAAGCTCACCTGTAGCTACATTCTTACCCTAACACGCTCTGAATAGCATGCTAACCAAATTCTCTTCTTGCCAGAGCCCTGGCTGCGCTAAAAGGAGGCTTAGCAGTTAGACTCCTAGGATCTGCACCAAAGTTAGTGCAGGTCCTGGGTGCCAAGCACGCTAAGCCTCCTGTTAGTGTGTCTATCCAGAGCATGTTAAGGTAATATAAAGCATTTAAAATAAATTTAAAGGAAACTAATAAAAACTGACGAATATATATATATATATATATATATATATATATATATATATATACAGTATATATATATATATATATATATATATATATATATATATATATATATATATATATATATATATATATATATATATATATATACTGTATATATTTAAGTGGGATTCGCACTCATCTTCAAAACAGCTGCCAGAGTGCTAGAAATTAACTGATTCAAATGCTATAGTAAATCATCTGCACTCGCTGGGCTTTTGCAAATAATTGCTATTGTATTAGTAATCTTTTGGGGACATAGGGCCTGAGGATAAAATATTCTTCTGCTTGGGGAGAAATTGTAGTGCAGACTTCACTGGAAAGAAAAAGGGTGGAACCTGGATTTCCTAGAGAGATACCTTCCTATAAAGCATATAAGATGATCTAAAATGGTCCTCCTCCAGCACTGCGAGATCTCTCGCATTGCTGACAGGCAAATGTTGCTATACTTCTCTAAGGCAGAAGTCGAAACATCTGTTTAAAATTTAGGAGCTAGTAAGAATATCTAGGAGCCAGACATAGTTTTAGGAGCCAGACAGTGGTATTTGTATATAGACATTTGGAGAATAACCCAAAAAGTTAGAAGCCAATGGTAAAATTCTAGGAGCCAGTGGTTCTCTAGCTCCTGGGTTAGTCGAGCCCTGCTCTAAAGGGTTTTCTCTACATTTCTGTATGTGAAAGAAAGACAAGCCAAGTGCAGTATAGCACTGCATAACATGAGAGTTTTGTTACACTTACATTTTGTGCTTTGCATTTTATATTACTTTACATTTCAGATTGGGTCCTTTCAGTATTGTTACATTTAAAGGGACACTGAACCCAATTTTTTTCTTTCGGGATTCAGATAGAGCATGCAATTTTAAGCAAATTTCTAATTTACTCCTATTATCAATATTTCTTTGTGCTCTTGCTATCTTTATTTGAAAAAGAAGGCATCTGTCAGGGTTTTTTCCCTGTTTTGTTTGCCATGTGCTGCTGGCAGCTATTTAACTCACCTCTCTTGCTGACTATGGTGCATTGTGGGGGATGCTGCTCATTTCCTGCACTTCCTTTTATGGCCAGACTGGTGTGCATCCTCTGTGTGAGACAGGATGCAGTCTCAGAATTGTGATGTCATCACTAATTATTTAAAGGGCCTCTGTTCCGTATGCTTTGCCTTTCCGTTGTCTCAGACCTGTTTGTTAGAGTTCCTGTGTATTACCTGGCTGTCTGACGTCCTTCCTGGTTCCTGATCCCTGGCTTGTTCCTGACTCTGCTGTTTTCCTTGTTCCTGATTCCGGCTCGTCTGACTATTCGCTTTGGCTCCTGACTCGGCTTGTCTGACTACCAGCTCTGGTTTTGACTCCTAGCTTGTTATTTGACTTGTGGACTTTTTATTATTTTTTTGTTATTAATAAAGGTGTGATTATTTTTGCACTTCTTGTCTCAGTCTGATTCCTGGCACCCTGACAGCATCTAAGCTAAGGAGACAGACAATTTTTGGTTCAGTAAACTGGACAGCACTTGTTTATTGGTGGGTGAATTTATCCCCTAATCAGTAAGAACAACCCAAGTTGTTCACCAAAAATGGGCAGGCATCTAAACTTACATTCTTGCTTTTCAAATAAAGATACCAAGAGAATGAAGAAAATTTGATAATAGGAGTAAATTAGAAAGTTGCATAAAATTCTTAATCTTAGTCACGAAAGAAAACATTTGGGTTCAGTGTCCCTTTAAGCTTTTCACTTTCTATTCTGCATGTTAATATATTTAGATTTTGATACAGCAGTGATTTTACAAATTCTAATTATGTTTGAAACTTTCTGTGTTACTTTATCCTGCCAGCTGAATGCTGGTAAAGTTTGCTCAAAATTCTCAATACATTTAACTGACTTTAAAGTAATATATACTAAACTAGAGACAAAAGTAAGTTAAGTTGTAGTGAAAATATTTCACTTTAATTTGTATTTGCTGCAAACTGAAACTTTATATCACTCCCAGGTTTTCTTCTCTCTCCCCTTTAAAATTGTGTATCCCATAGAGCTTCATTACTTTCTAGGGAAAACATCTCTCATCAACAATTCTTTGAATTCAGTGAGTTCAACCCCTGTGAAATCTGCACTATTTTCTCTCCAAACTAGACAACCTTTGATTATCGGGCCCATAGAAAGTAATGAAGCTCTCTGAAAAACTGAAGCTTTCAGTTTTTCAGTTTTATTTTATTGTAATTGTATAAGCTATTAGTTAGCTTTTAAGGCATCACCTGTAGATCACTTTTGTAATTTTCTTACAAAATGTATTTTAAAATATAATTCATTGTGTCTGTTCCAGGGATTATTTCTTATTTTAAGATACAAATAGTGTACAAACTATGAGAAATAGTTGATTTTCATGGTCTTTTTTTTGCTAATAAAAGATTTGTATTTATTTATATAAGAAAAAATATTTAGTTTTTCTTCAATAACACTAACAAAATGTTGATCATGTTAAAACTTAGGCGCTCTTCCCATTGCTGTTGTAAACAGAGTCAACTTGTGGGTGGTAAGAACAAGTATCTCTTTTAAACTCCATTTAAAAAATGGAGATGTTTTATGTTACCACCAGTGTAGACAGTTTTACAACAGTAATGGAAACTAGGCCTGAGATTATTTTAACGCATTGAGGGTTTTTTTAAATTCAAAATATATACATGGATAATAAGTTGATCAAAACTGGAATTCACATGATTAAATACGCACACAGTAACTGTTTAGAAATTATGAATTTGTTCAACCAATAATGGGTCATTTCCCCTTGTAGATAAATATTCTCCAATACTTAGAACTTACTTTAAAAGATTAATTAAACTTAAAATTTAGCGATGCATAAATAATGTTCATTTATTTAAAATATATCATTTTTAAGTAAAACTCATCTGAAAATGATTCTTGTTTCACTTGGGTTAATACTGTTTTTCTGTGCACTACTGTTTTCCTCAACCTCTCCCTCAGCTAGTCTTTATAGTCATTTGCTCTTTTTAAGATGGATTATCAGTTTTGCATCAACAGTCATAAGAGGAAAAACATTCTTTGCTAACAACAATGGGCATAAAAGGTAGTTTAGGTGAATATGTGTATGTTTGTATAAAGGGACAGTCTAGTCAAAATTAAACTTTCATGATTCAGATAGAACATGCAATTTTAAACATCTTTCCAATTTAGTTAATCAAATTTGCTTTGTTCGCTGGGTATTCTTTGTTTAAAGTTAAATCTAGATAGGCTCATATGCTAATTTCTAAGCCCTTGCAGGCCACCTCTTATCTCAGTGCATTTTAACAGTTTTTTCACAGCTAGACAGTGATAGTTCATGTGTGCAATATAGATACCATTGTTCTCACTCCCATGGAGTTATTTATGAGTCAGCACTTATTGGCTAAAATGCAAGTCTGTCAAAAGAACTGAAATAAAGGAGCAGTCTACAGACGCTTAGATACAAGGTAATCACAGAGGTAAAATGTATATTAATATGACCGTGTTGGTTATGCAAATCTGGGGAATGGGTAATAAAGGGATTATCTTTTTAAACAATACAAAATCTGGAGCAGACTGTTCCTTTAAGTACCTGTTTAATAAATTATAATAATTATTATAAAAATATTCTGAATCACTAATAAACCACCTTAAGGAAAGAGAAGAGGGCATCTCTACCCGATCTCTTTCTTAAACTGCACATGAGCAAACAACAATTCATTATCAGATCCTATATATGTGTATGTTTGTAACTGGTTAGCAATGACCTATATATGTGTATTTATTTGTGATTGGTTAACAATAGCGATGTCGCGAATAGTTTGCCGGCGAAAAGTTCCAGTCGAACATAGCATGTTCGCATTCACCGCTGCGATGTTAGATCCGCCCCCTATTCGTCATCATTGAGTAAACTTTGACCCTGTATCTCACAGTCTGCAGACACATTCCAGCCAATCAGCAGCAGACCCTCCCTCCCAGACCCTCCCAGCTCCTGAACAGCAGCCATTTTAGATTCATTCGGAAGCTGCATTGTTAGTGAGAGGAGGGACAGTGTAGCTGCTGGTGATTTAATAGGGAAATTGATAGCTAGGCTAGTGTATTCAGTGTCCACTACAGTCCTGAAGGACTCATCTGATCTCTGCTGTAAGCACAGCACCCCAAAAAGCCCTTTTTAGGGCTAGAACATCATTTTTTATTTTTTTTATTTTTTTTCCTGTGTAATCAAATTGCAGTTGCCTGCCTGCCTGCCAAGCCACTTACCCAGTGCCACCACTCATATCTGGTGTAACAGTAGTGTAAATTAAAAAAACAAAAACTTTTTTGACTGTGAAACATCAGTCTGCTAGTGTAATCTAATTGCAGTTGCCTGCCTGCCAGTGTGTGTGCCAGGCCCACTTGCCCAGTGCCACCCCTCATATCTGGTGTAACAGTAGTGTAAATTTAAAAAAAAAAACTTTTTTGACTGTGAAACATCAGTCTGCTAGTGTAATCTAATTGTAGTTGCCTGCCTGCCAGTGTGTGTGCCAGGCTCACAGCGTATACTGTGCCCACTTGCCCAGTGGCCCCACTCATATCTGGTGTAACAGTAGTGTAAATCAAAAAAAAAAAATTTGACTGTGAAACATCAGTCTGCTAGTGTAATCTAATTGCAGTTGCCTGCCTGCCAGCGTGTGTGCCAGGTCCACTTGCCCAGTGCCACCACTCATATCTGGTGTAACAGTAGTGTAAATTTAAAAAAATAAAACTTTTTTGACTGTGAAACATCAGTCTGCTAGTGTAATCTAATTGCAGTTGCCTGCCTGCCAGCATGTGTGCCAGGCTCACAGCGTATACTGTGCCCACTTGCCCAGTGCCACCACTCATATCTTGTTTAATAGTAGTGTAAGTGTAAATTTAAAAAAAAAAAACTTTTTGGACTGTGAAACATCAGTCTGCTTTTTTGTTTCAGGCTCACAGCTTATACTGGGCCCACTTGCCCAGTGCCACCACTCATATCTTGTTTAATAGTAGTATAAGTGTACATTTAAAAACAAAAAAAACTTTTTGGACTGTGAAACATCAGTCTGCTTTTTTGTTTCAGGCTCACAGCTTATACTGGGCCAACTTGCCCAGTGCCACCACTCATATCTTGTTTAATAGTAGTGTAAGTGTACATTTAAAAACAAAAAAAATGTTTGGACTGTGAAACATCAGTCTGCTTTTTTGTTTCAGGCTCACAGCTTATACTGGGCCCACTCGCCCAGTGCCACCACTCATATCTTGTTTAATAGTTGTAAGTGTACATTTAAAAAAATAAAAACTTTTTGGACTGTGAAACATCAGTCTGCTTTTTTGTGTCAGGCTCACAGTGTATACTGTGCCCACTTGCCCAGTGCCACCACTCATATCTTGTTTAAAAGTAGTGTAAGTGTACATTTAAAAAAAAATGACAGGCAGAGGCAGGCCATCCCGCAGGTGCCGTCGTGGTCGTGGTGCTGTGATTCCCTTTGGCACTAGAATAATGCCCAGTGTTCAGAGGCCACGTCCCATGAACTCGAAAAGTTCTGAGGAGGACATAGTTGACTTTATAACACAGCACACCCAATCTTCCATAGCTTCCGCTCTGAACCTTGACGCACCATCCTCTTCCAGCTTATCTTCGGGCACCTCTCAAGTTACCACTCGCCCACCTGCCTCCACCACCAACACTAGCACCACAGCCGCTTCACTTGATCTGTCAGAGGAGTTTTTTACACATCACATCATTGACAGAGGATGTAGATAACAGTGATACGTCTCAGTCAGGCAGCATTACAGACATGGACGTACGGTGTGATGATGATGATGTTGTACCCGCTGCTGCTTCCTTTGTTGATTTGTCAGATACAAGTGAAGCGGTTGATGATGACGATGCATCCGTGGATGTCATGTGGGTGCCTGCTAGAAGAGAAGAAGAACAGGGGGAAAGTTCAGATGGGGAGACAGAGAGGAGGAGGAGGAGATGAGTTGGAAGCAGGGGGAGGTCATCGCAAGGAGCTAGTGGCACAGTCAGACAGCATGCATCGGCACCCGGGGTCAGCCAGACAGCACGCCAATCAATGCATGCTGTTGCCACCACCAGAATGCCATCATCGCAGAGCTCAGCAGTGTGGCATTTTTTTTGTGTGTCTGCCTCTGACAACAGCGATGCCATTTGCAACCTGTGCCAAAAGAAACTGAGTCATGGGAAGTCCAACACGCACCTAGGTACAACTGCTTTGCGAAGGCACATGATCGCACATCACAAACGCCTATGGGATCAACCCATGAGTAGAAGCAGCACACAAACTCAAAGCCGCCATCCTCCTCCTGGTCCAGCATCTTCAGCCACGTCAACCACTGCTGTCCTCCTTGCCCCCTCTTAACCACCCGCCACTCCGTCTCTCTTCCGGAGCAGTTCCTACTCATCTGCCCACAGTCAGGTGTCTGTCAAGGACATGTTTGAGCGTAAGAAGCCAATGTCACAAAGTCACCCCCTTGCCCGGCGTCTGACAGCTGGCTTGTCTGAACTCTTAGCCCGCCAGCTTTTCCCATACAAGCTGGTGGAGTCTGAGGCATTCAAAAAAATTGTAGCTATTGGGACACCGCAGTGGAAGGTACACTGCCGAAATTTCTTTGCACAAAAGGCAATCCCCAACCTGTACTCGATTGTGTGAAAGGAAGTAATGGCATGTCTGGCACACAGTGTTGGGGCAAGGGTCCATCGGACCACTGATAGCTGGTCTGCAAAGCATGGTCAGGGCAGGTATATCACCTACACTGCGCATTGGGTAAACCTGCTGACGGCTACCAAGCATGGAATGCATGGCTCTGCAGAGGAGGTGTTGGTGACACTGCCACGACTTGCAGGCAGACCTGCTGCCACCTCCTCTACTCCTCCTACTCCATCCTCTTCCATAACCTCCTCGGCTGAGTCCTCTTCTGCTGCTGCATCTTGCTCCACATCAACGGCACCCCCCCAGCTCCGCAGGTACTATTCAACATCCCGGATACGGCAGTGTCACGCCGTCTTGGGGTTGACTTGCCTGAAAGCAGAGAGTCACACTGGACCAGCACTCCTGTCCGCCCTGAACGCACAGGTGGATCAGTGGCTGACTCCGCACCAACTGGAGATCGGCAAAGTGGTTTCTGACAACGGAAGTAATTTGGTGGCGGCATTGAAATTGGGCAAGTTGACACATGTGCTGTGCATGGCACATGTGTGTAATCTGATCGTACAACGCTTTGTGCATAAGTACCCAGGCTTACAGGACGTCCTGAAGCAGGCCAGGAAGGTGTTTGGCCATTTGAGGCGTTCCTACACGGCCATGGCGCACTTTTGCGATATCCAGCGGTGAAACAACATGCCAGTGAGGCACTTGATTTGCGACAGCCCGACATGTTGGAATTCAACACTCCTAATGTTCGACTGCCTGCTCCAACAAGAAAAAGCTGTTAATGAGTATTTGTATGACCGGGGTGCTAGGACAGCCTCTGCGGAGCTGGGAATTTTTTTCCCACGTTACTGGGCGCTCATGTGCAATGCCTGTAGGCTCATGCGTCCTTTTGAGGAGGTGACAAACCTAGTCAGTCGCACCGAAGGCACCATAAGCGACATCATACCATTTGTTTTCTTCCTGGAGTGTGCCCTGCGAAGAGTGCTGGATCAGGCCGTAGATGAGCATGAAGAGGAAGAATTGTGGTCACCATCACCACCAGAAACAGTCTTATCAGCATCACTTGCTGGACCAGCGGCAACGCTGGAAGAGGATTTTGAGGAAGAGGAGTCAGAGGAGGAATGTGACTTTGAGGAGGAGGAAGACCAAACACAATAGGCTTCCCAGGGTGCTCGTTGTCACCTATCTGGTATCCGTGGTGTTGTACATGGCTGGGGGGAAGAAGATACCTTCAGTGAGATCACTGAGGACGAGGAACGGGACATGAGTAGCTCGGCATCCAACCTTGTGCAAATGGGGTCTTTCATGCTGTCGTGCCTGTTGAGTGACCCTCGTATAAAAAAGCTGAAGGAGAACAACCTGTACTGGGTGTCCACGCTACTAGACCCCCGGTATAAGCATAAAGTGCCTGAAATGTTACCAAAATACCGCAAGTCAGAAAGGATGCAGCAGTTCCAAACTAAATTAAAACGTATGCTTTACACAGCGTATAATGTATAAGGTGATGTCACAGCAAAATGGGAATCTAACAGGGGAAGAGGTGAAAGTAATCCTACAACTCCCATGACCACGCCGGCAAGGACAGGACACTTTACAGACGTGTTGTTGATGGAGGACATGCAGAGCTTTTTAACTCCTATGCATTGCCACAGCCCTTCTGGGTCCACCCTCAGAGAACGACTCGACCGACAGGTAGCAGACTACCTCACCTTAACTGCAGATCTCGACACTCAGAGGAGCGATGAACCCCTTGACTACTGAGTGTGCAGGCTTGACCTGTGGCCTGAGCTACCCCAATTTGCAATAGAACTTCTGGCCTTCCCCGCTTCAAGTGTCCTGTCAGAAAGGACCTTCAGTGCAGCAGGAGGTATTGTGACTGAGAAGAGAAGTCACCTAGGTCAAAAAAGTCTAGATTACCTCACCTTTATTAAGATGAATGAGGGATGGATCCCGAAGGGACTGACATTGGGCGATACATTCGAGTAAAAAAGGCCTGATGAGATGAGCTGTCTTGGGCTAAAAATGGTCCACACGCTGCTGTATTTTATCTTCGAATGCCGGATGACTTGCGTGACTTATCCGCCACCAACTAGGGTTCAAGCCGCAATGTTTTAGGGCACTTTCTGCCTGGGAAACAAACATCAATTATTCTGGCCGCTGCTACAGCAGCGGCTGCAACAATACCTAATTTTTCAGGCATGTGTACATGCCTAATTTTTCTGGCCTCTGGTGCAGCACTGTGGCTTCAAAAACCAAACCAATAAAAAAGGCACATAACAGGGATTAAACTGATAGGAATAGTACTACTTAACACACCACTCCTATCTGGTGGCACATTAGATTGCACGCGCAGTGCCCCAAATTTGAAGTAGGAGGGCCGACCAAGCATCTTTTTCCATCTCCCGGTTCCTAAAATCCATGCCATATACACGTCCCCTGATAGGGGATGGAACAGGGATTAAACTGATAGGAATAGTACTACTTAACACACCTTATAATAATGCAGAGAGAGGCAACGCAGAGAGAGGAGTCTGAAGAAGAGGAGTCAGAGGAGGAAGGTGGCTTTGAGGAGGTAGAAGACCAAACACAGCAGGCGTCCCAGGGGGCTTGTTGTCACCTTTCGGGGACCCTTGGTGTTGTACGTGGATGGGTGGAGGAAGAGACCTTCAATGACATCAGTGAGGACAAGGAACGGGACATGGCTAGCTTGGTATCCAACCTTGTGCAAATGGGGAGTTTGCGGTTGTGCAAATGGACTGTTTGCCGTTGTTTGCGGTGCGTTAAAGGGACAGTCTAGGCCAAAATAAACTTTCATGATTCAGAAATGTAATTTTAAACAATTTTCCAATTTACTTTTATCACCAATTTTGCTTTGTTCTCTTGGTATTCTTAGTTGAAAGCTTAACCTAGGAGGTTCATATGCTAATTTCTTAGACCTTGAAGCCCACCTCTTTCAGATTGCATTTTAACAGTTTTTCACCACTAGAGGGTGTTAGTTCACGTATTTCATATAGATAACACTGTGCTCGTGCACGAGAAGTTATCTGGGAGCAGGCACTGATGGGCTAGACTGCAAGTCTGTCAAAAGAACTGAAAAAAGGGCAGTTTGCAGAGGCTTAGATACAAGATAATCACAGAGGTTAAACGTATATTATTATAAATGTGTTAGTTATGCAAAACTGGGAAATGGGTAATAAAGGGATTATCTATGTTTTAAATCAATAAAAATTCTGGTGTAGACTGTCGCTTTAAACGGGGAGTTTGGTCTGTCACTGTGAAGCGGGCATAACCCTTACACTACCTGATCGATAAAACATCATACCTGATGTTTTAAAGCATGTTATTCCAAACAATTTAGAAATGTTAGGTGATTTATGCCCTTTGTGGCTTTAAACCAGACTCTGCATCAACTATGTAATTTTCCATGGGAGTTTTGCCATGGATCCCCCTCCGGCATGCCACAGTCCAGGTGTTAGTCCCCTTGAAACAACTTTAACATCACTATTGTGGCCAGAAAGAGTCCCTATGGGTTTTAAAATTCTCCTGCCTATTGAAGTCAATGGGGGTTCGCCCGGTTCGCAAATTTTTGGCGAAGCTCGTGTTCGCTGTTCGCGAACCCAAATTTTTAGGTTTGCGACATCACTAGTTAACAATGGCCTATATATATCTGTATTAGTTTGTAATTGGTTAGCAACGGCTCTTTTGTTCTGGAGGACAGTGAAGACAGAAAAAAACCCACACAAATAATATAATTATAAAGCTGCATTATTCATTGCAAAATTCTCAGATATGAAGGTACATTATCGTGCAGCTTACATTTTTAGTATGCCACTGAAAACATAAGAATGTTAATGTCAGGTTATATTAAATTGACAAGATAATTGAAAAGTAAAAAAAATATACAATTATTAGGTAAACAATTATTTTTTTATTAAAATATAAAAAGAAGAAACTACAGAAATGATTGAATCCTGAAATAATATAAATGTGTGCTTCACATTCATAAAACATAAATTACATCTGCTTGAACAAGTGATTGAACAGTTGGGGTAAATCTATTTCATTACATTTTATGGTGGCATGTATCAATGTCTGATTTTTTTTTCTTGCTGTAATGCAAATGCTTAATTTTAGTGTCATTATCTTCAAGGTATGTAGCAAATATTAACCTTGACTGTCTGAGATAAATGCATTATCGGGAAGACTTATGTTAATTCAGTTTACGCACTCTCATGGGATGTATTTAGCTGTGGTTTTCATGCACAAAGCCATAAAACATTTGCACATCTTTTTTTTCTGTACAATTTAGATTCATAGTAAAAATATAATTTAATATTTGCTTAAAAATAATAAAAAAAGTTATCAGAATTATAAAAAAAAAAGTATATAAGCATTTTAAAGTAATTTTTTTCAATCTTTGCAACAGTGTATGTAACTTCATTCAAGTTACATAAAGCGTTTGCGCCAGGTTAAATTGCGCTGGTATTACAAGTTGAAAGTTAACGCTATCACTTGAGCACAATTCAAGTTAACGCTCGCCTGGTTAGCCCGTCCTCATAGGTATAGCTATATATTGTACCAAAAAAACATCAGATATATATGAATAAAATGAATAAATAGACATATTCTGCTATGTACAGAACATTGGAATGTGAAATATTCATATTTTCATGTCGGGTTAGCGCACATGAGAATATGTGATTTGGATTATGGCGAGTGGGGTGTTAGGTTTTTTTCTAAATTGACTTATTGAATAATTTATGAGCACAACCTGACACGCAAAAATATATGCTGAAATAACATAAATCACCATTGTTGTGAATTATGTCAAAAAAGGGGTATGCTTTTATACACTGTAATGAAGTATCTTCAAGTATCAAGTGAATCACTTTTATTCTAAAATATAATTTTTATTTTGAATAATAAAAAGAGACAGCTTATTGTTATATTATATATTTATATAAAGTTATATTTTAGAATAAAAGTGATTCACTTGATACTTGAAGATACTTCATTACAGTGTATAAAAGCATACCCCTTTTTTGACATAATTCACAACAATGGTGATTTATGTTATTTCAGCATAAATTTGTATATTATGCTTAAGCACTGCTCCTCAAGGTTACCCATTTACCACTATAATAAAGTATGACAAGGTACCTCAGGAGAATATAAGTTCCCAAATACAGATATACAAATCATTGATTTTTGGTTTGCTCCTAATCCTTTGACTGACACGCAAAAAGTTTACTTCTAGTGCAATTAGCGCTCTAGCAAAAGTGATAAATAGTGCTCTACTCGTAATCTGGCACAAAATGTTCCATTAATGAAAATAAAAATATATTACAATATACATTTTTGTATTATTTATTATTTATTTTGTTTGGTATTGTTGTAATATAACTCTGAATCTTGTTTAATTTCCAGTACCTCCAGAAAGGCTGGATTTCCTCCATCATACTTATGTAAGTGAAATGTATCCAAGTCTGTAATGTTCTATACAGTAATTTGTTAGCTCAAAGGACAAGCTCATTTGTCCTAAATTTCCATAGCAAAAGAGAATAGGAACCTGAATTCTGAGAAGCCATTTAAGAGGTACTTCCCTGTACTGCTCTTAATATATAAAGCCTTAATTATATTAACAAAATGACAATATAAAATTATTTTAGAAAACATGTAAGGCTAGATTACAAGTGGCACGCTAAGCATAGCACAAGTTCTAATATCAATATTGTGACCGAGCTAACTTTAGGGCGGTATAACAAGTGAAAAGTAAACATGACCGCAAAAGCGCAAACTATATATATATATATATATATATATATATATATATATACATGTGTATAATACATATATACACATGTATATATATATATATATATATATATATATAAATACATATATATATATATATATATATATATATATATATATAAAAATACATATATATATATATATATATATATATATATATATACCAGACATCCCAACCTGCAAAAAAAAAACTCATTTCAGGGAGTTGGCTTCACCCGCTACTGCACCGCCAAACACCCCCCCTCCCTCCAAGTTATACATTGGACACCTTGAAACCCTAATAAGATAGGGACTTTTTATTAAAGTAGCTTCCCACTAAAGTCACATTAAAAAAAGTAGCTTTATTGCACAACAACATACAACAAACCTATTTTCCATTGATCGTACGCTTGTTGAATGCTTAAATATTTTAGAATACAAAGTTTTATTACGTGCAGTAAATAAGGTAGTATTTGTGTTTTATTTTATTAAAATCAGGGGGGTTTTTTGGTTACTGATGCATGCTTTGAGGGTTTTATAACGTCCCAGCAACTAAAGGCATTCCTTAAAGAAACACTTTTCCATATTTGGGCCACATTGGATCATGGTGCTTGGAGTTTCAGGAAGATTGCATTCCATTTGCTGGCATCAGGGAGTCGCTATTACAATCAGGGAGACTCCCTGAACTTCAGGGAGAGTTGGGATGTCTGATATACACACATATACATACATATGAGCCCTTTCCAGTTGAATACCTGAAAACAAGAAAAATCATTTTTATTCTATATTAATATTTAATAATGTTTTTTACCGTGTATTTACTGTAAATATTTTACATTACAATGTTCTTCATCTGTTCTTTGCAATATATATATATATATATATATATATATATATATATATATATATATATATATATATATATTACAAAAAAGCTTAGTTCTAGTGGTGTTTACGCTCGAGCGGGAGAACTAAACACCGCTCCACCTGTAATCTAGCCTATATTTTGCAAAGCAGTGCTTAATTCCTGATGTATACTATGACTTTAATGTCCATTTAATAATCAAGCTGACAGAGGCAAGCCACCCCTCTGTTCACCCAGTAATTTGGGTTTTTTTCTGTTGCTAAATTCATAGTCAGCACATAGTTTGTTGAGTGTCCAGTTGTGGAAAGTTCTCCTCGCCGAGCACCCGTCTTGTAAACTGTTAAACAGAAAGCAATAGACCCATTAGTAAAACAGAATGATGGGCAAATTTTAACAAAACAAAGCTTCCTCAATATCAAAAAATGGCTAAAAACATTCGGCTAGATAATGAGTTTTGCGGTATGCTAAAAAAGCAGTGTTAACAGGTCCTAACGCTGCTTTTTTAGGCCCGCTGGTATTACGAGTCTTGCAGGTTTGGGGGAACCGCACACTTTTTTGGCCTTACCGCAAAACGACTTTAAACTTCGTAAACCCTTTTTTCTAAGGGACTTCCGTAGCGCCCATATTACAAGTCTGTCCTGGGAGGCCAAAAAGTGAGTGGTACACCCTCTCCTGTCAAGAATCCTACTGCATTTTAAAGTCAGTAGTTATGAGTTTTATGGTACAACGCCGTAACATAAAACTCATAACTAAAGTGCTAAAAAGTACACTAACACCCATAAACTACCTATTAACCCCTAAAAACCAAGGCCCTCCCTCATCGCAAACACTAAAATTAAATTTTTAACCCCTAATCTGCCGCTCCGGACATCGCCACCACCTACATTATATTTATGAACCCCTAATCTGACGCCCCCTATGTCGCCGCCACTATATTAAATGTATTAACCCCTAAACCTAAGTCTAACCCTAACACCCCCATCTTAAATATAATTTAAAGAAATCGAAATAAATATTCCTATCATTAACTAAATTATTCCTATTTAAATCTAAATACTTATCTATAAAATAAACCCTAATCTAGCTACAATATAACTAATAGTTACATTGTATCTAGCTTAGGGTTTATTTTTATTTTACAGGCAAGTTTGTATTTATTTTAAAAAGGTAGAATAGTTATTAAATAGTTATTAACTATTTAATAACTACCTAGCTAAATTAAATACAAAAGTACCTGTAAAATAAAACCTAACCTAAGTTACACTAACACCTAACACTACACTATAATTAAATAAATTAACTAAATTAACAACAATTAAATCAATTAAATTAAATTAGCTTAAGTACAAAAAAAACAAACACTAAATTACAGAAAATAAAAAACAAATTACAGATATTTAAACTAATTACACCTAATCTAATAGCCCTATCAAAATAAAAAAATACACCCCCAAAATAAAAAAAAAACCCTAGCCTAAACTACCAACAGCCCTTAAAAGGGCCTTTTGCAGGGCATTGCCCCAAAGTAATCAGCTCTTTTACCTGAAAAAAATAATACAAACAACCCCCCCAACAGTAAAACCCACCACCCACACAACAAACCCCCAAAATAAAAACCTAACTAAAAAAACCTAAGTTCCCCATTGCCCTGAAAAGGGCAGTTAGCTCTATTGCTGCCCAAAGCCCTAACCTAAAAATAAAACCCACCCAATACACCCATAAAAAACCTAACACTAACCCCCTGAAGATCCACTTACCGGGAGAAGTCTTCATCCAAGCCGGGCCGTAGTCCTCAACGAAGCCGGGAGAAGTCTTCATCCAAGCCGGGCGAATTGGTCCTCCAGACAGGCAGAAGTCTTCATCCAGACGGCATCTTCTATCTTCATCCATCCAGCGCTGAGCGGGTCCATCTTCAAGACATCCGATGCAGAGCATCTTCTTCCTCCGACGACTAAAAATGAATGAAGGTACCTTTAAGTTATGTCATTCAAGGTGGTGTCCCTTAGATTCTGATTGGCTGATAGAATTCTATCAGCCAATTGGAATTAAGGTAGAAAAAATCCTTTTGGCTGATGAAATCAGCCAATAGGATTAAAGTTCAATCCTATTGGCTGATTAAATCAGCCAATCCTATTGGCTGATTGCATCAGCCAATCGGATTTTTTCTACCTTAATTCCAATTGGATGATAGAATTCTATCAGCCAAACGGAATCTAAGGGACACCATCTTGGATGACGTCACTTAAAGGTACCTTCATTCATCTTTAGTCGTCAGATGAAGAGGATGCTTCGCGTTGGATGTCTTGAAGATGGACCCGCTCCGCGCCGGATGGATGAAGATAGAAAATGCCGCCTGGATGAAGACTTCTGCCCGTCTGGAGGACCACTTCGCCCGGCTTGGATGAAGACTTCTCCCGGCTTCGTTGAGGACTTTGGCCCAGCTTGGATGAAGACTTCTCCCGGTAAGTCGATCTTCAGGGGGTTAGTGTTAGGTTTTTTATGGGTGTATTGGGTGGGTTTTATTTTTAGGTTAGGGCTTTGGGCAGCAATAGAGCTACAGCAATAGAGCTAACTGCCCATTTAAGGGCAATGCCCATCTAAATGCGCTTTTCAGGGCAATGGGGAGATTAGGTTTTTTTAGTTAGGTTTTTATTTGGGGGTTGGTTGTGTGGGTGGGGGGGTTTACTGTTGGGGGGTTGTTTGTATTTCTTTTTTCAGGTAAAAAATCTGATTACTTTGGGGCAATGCCCCGCAAAAAGCTGTTGGTAGTTTAGTTTAGACTAGGGATTTTTTTTATTTTGAGGGGGCTTTTTTATTTTGATGGGGCTATTAGATTAGGTGTAATTAGTTTAAATATCTGTAATTTGTTTTTTATTTTCTGTAATTTAGTGGGGTTTTTTTGTACTTTAGCTAATTTAATTTAATTGTTGTTAATTTAGTTAATTTATTTAATTATAGTGTAGTGTTAGGTGTTAGTGTAACTTAGGTTAGGTTTTATTTTACAGGTACTTTTTATTTATTTTAGCTAGGTAGTTCTACCTTGTTAAAATAAATACAAACTTGCCTGTAAAATTAAAATAAATCCTAAGATAGCTACAATATAACTATTAGTTATATTTTAGCTAGCTTACGGTTTATTTTATAGGTAAGTATTTAGTTTTAAATAGGCATTATTTAGTTAATGATAGTAATTTTATTTAGATTTATTTAAATTATATTTAAGTTAGGGGGTGTTAGGGTTAGACTTAGGTTTAGGGGTTAATAACTTTAATATAGTGGCGGCGAAGTTGGGTGCTGTAGATTAGGGGTTAATAAATGCAGGTAGGTGGCGGCGATGTTAGGGACGGCAGATTAGGGGTTAATAATATTTAACTAATGTTTGCGAGGCGGGAGTGCGGCGGTTTAGGGGTTATTATGTTTATTATAGTGGCGGCGACTTTGGGGGCGGCAGATTAGGGGTTAATAAGTGTAGGTAGGTGGCGGCGACATTGGGGGTGGCAGATTAGGGGTTAATAAATATAATGTAGGTGTCAGCGATGTTGGGGCAGCAGATTAGGGGTTCATAAGTATAATGTAGGTGGCGGCGGTGTCCAGAGCGGGAGATTAGGGTTTAATAAATATAATGCAGGTGTCTGCGATGTCAGGGGCGGCAGATTAGGGGTTAATAAGTGTAAGATTAGGGGTGCTTAGACTCAGGGTTCATGTTAGGGTGTTAGGTGTAAACATAAAATGTGTTTCCCCATAGGAATCAATGGGGCTGAGTTACTGAGCTAAACGCTGCTTTTTTACAGGTGTTAGACTTTTTTTTCAGCCGGCTCTCCCCGTTGATTCCTATGGGGAAATCGTGCACTTAAGCAGCACTGGTATTGAAGTGAGATTTGGAGCTAAATTTTTCTCTACGCTCACTTCTTGCCTTTAAACGCCGGGTTTGTAAAAACTCGTAATACCAGCGCTGCAGGTAAGTGAGCGGTGAGAGAAAACTGTTCGTTAGCACCGCACCCCTCATAACGCAAAACTCATAATCTAGCCGATTGTTTTTTCTCACTGTGTACATAATGCTCTCCCTAGAGCAGTGGTCTCAAAATACCGGCCCTGGGGCCATATGTGGCCCTCAAAATTGTTTAATCTGGCCCTCCCTTGTTTATTAGGTAAATTATTAATTTTGCCCTATCATTTTTTTAGGGTTTTAATTAGTGTAACAAGTTGATGTTCTATATATGCATTCACATGATAAATATAAAGAAGTATGCATTGTCCAGTGTAGACTCCAATTATGCACTGCTTGGATAATTGTCACTTTTTATTCAGTTCCAGAATGATCACTTCACTTGGCACTCGCAAGATAAATATACACAACTGTGTAAGTCTATTGTGGACTATAGCTCCCACCATGCACTACTACTAGGGTAAATGTCACTCTCAGTTTCTTTTATTCCAGTTCCAGAGCACTCACTCTATTCAAATAGCCCCAATGGGAGAAGAACACTAGGCCAGTGGCCCCTGGATACAATGAACTTGATACCCGTGCCCTAGAGCCTAGATGCAATTCATTGGCCTTAATTGTCTAAATCTTGCTGACACCAGACTGGCATAAATTGCAGGCAAGCATTAAAGGGATATGAAACCCAAATTTTTTCCTTACATGATTCAGATAGAGCATGCAGTTTCTTTCATGTAATTAGCAAGAGTCCATGAGCTAGTGACGTATGGGATATACATTCCTACCAGGAGGGGCAAAGTTTCCCAAACCTCAAAATGCCTATAAATACACCCCTCACCACACCCACAAATCAGTTTTACAAACTTTGCCTCCTATGGAGGTGGTGAAGTAAGTTTGTGCTAGATTCTTCGTTGATATGCGCTTCGCAGCAGGCTGGAGCCCGGTTTTCCTCTCAGTGTGCAGTGAATGTCAGAGGGATGTGAAGAGAGTATTGCCTATTTGAATTCAATGATCTCCTTCTACGGGGTCTATTTCATAGGTTCTCTGTTATCGGTCGTAGAGATTCATCTCTTACCTCCCTTTTCAGATCGACGATATACTCTTATACCATTACCTCTACTGATTCTCGTTTCAGTACTGGTTTGGCTTTCTACTACATGTAGATGAGTGTCCTGGGGTAAGTAAGTCTTATTTTTGTGACACTCTAAGCTATGGTTGGGCACTTTTATTTAAAGTTCTAAATTTATGTGTTTAAACATTTATTTGCCTTGATTCAGGATGTTCAACATTCCTTATTTCAGACAGTCAGTTTCATTATTTGGGATAATGCATTTGAATAATCAATTTTTCTTACCTTAAAATTTGACTTTTTTTCCTGTGGGCTGTTAGGCTCGCGGGGGCTGAAAATGCTTCATTTTATTGCGTCATTCTTGGCGCAGACTTTTTTGGCGCAAAAATTTTCTTTGTCATTTCCGGTGTCATACTTGTCGCCGGAAGTTGCGTCATTTTTTTGACGTTTTTGCGCCAAAAATGTCGGCGTCACCGGATGTGGCGTCATTTTTGGCGCTTAAAGCATTTTGGCGCCAAATAATGTGGACGTCTTTTTTGGCACTAAAAAATATGGGCGTCATTATTGTCTCCACATTATTTAAGTCTCATTGTTTATTTGCTTCTGGTTGCTAGAAGCTCGTTCATTAGCATTTTTTCCCATTCCTGAAACTGTCTTTTAAGGAATTTGATCAATTTTGCTTTATATGTTGTTTTTTCTATTACATATTGCAAGATGTCTCAGATTGACCCTGAATCAGAAGATACTTCTGGAAAATTTCTGCCTGATGCTGGATCTACCAAAGTTAAGTGTATTTGTTGTAAACTTGTGGTAACTGTTCCTCCGGCTGTTGTTTGTAATGAATGTCATGACAAACTTGTTAATGCAGATAATATTTCCTTTAGTAATGTTCCATTACCTGTTGCTGTTCCATAAACATCTAATATTCAGGGTGTTCCTGTTAACATAAGAGATTTTGTTTCCAAATCTATTAAGAACGCTATGTCTGTTATTCCTCCTTCTAGTAAACGTAAAAGGTCTTTTAAAACTTCTCATTTTTCAGATGATTTTTTAAATGAACATCATCATTCTGATTCTGATAATGATTCTTCTGGTTCAGAGGATTCTGTTTCAGAGGTTGATACTGATAAATCTTCATATTTATTTAAAATGGAATTTATTCGTTCTTTGCTTAAAGAAGTCTTAATTGCATTAGAAATAGAGGAATCTGGTCCTCTTGATACTAAATCTAAACGTTTGAATACGGTTTTTAAACCTCCTGTAGTTATTCCAGAGGTTTTTCCTGTCCCTGATGCTATTTCTGAAGTAATTTCCAGGGAATGGAATAATTTGGGTAATTCATTTACTCCTTCTAAACGGTTTAAGCAATTATATCCTGTGCCATCTGACAGATTAGAGTTTTGGGACAAAATCCCTAAGGTTGATGGGGCTATTTCTACTCTTGCTAAACGTACTACTATTCCTACGGCAGATAGTACTTCCTTTAAGGATCCTTTAGATAGGAAAATTGAATCCTTTCTAAGAAAAGCTTACTTATGTTCAGGTAATCTTCTTAGACCTGATAAATCTTTGGCGGATGTTGCTGCAGCTTCAACTTTCTGGTTGGAAGCTTTAGCACAACAAGTAACAGATCATAATACTCATAGCATTGTTAATCTTCTTCAACATTCTAATAATTTTATTTGTGATGCCATCTTTGATATCATTAGGGTTGATGTCAGGTATATGTCTTTAGCTATTTTAGCTAGAAGAGCTTTATGGCTTAAAACTTGGAATGCTGATATGTCTTCTAAGTCAACTTTGCTTTCTCTTTCTTTCCAGGGTAATAAATTGTTTGGTTCACAGTTGGATTCTATTATTTCAACTGTTACTGGGGGGAAAGGAACTTTTTTACCACAGGATAAAAAATCTAAAGGTAAATTTAGGTCTGCTAATCGTTTTCGTTCCTTTCGTCACAATAAGGAACAAAAGCCTGATCCTTCCCCTACAGGAGCGGTATCAGTTTGGAAACCATCTCCAGTCTGGAATAAATCCAAGCCTTTTAGAAAGCCAAAGCCAGCTCCCAAGTCCACATGAAGGTGCGGCCCTCATTCCAGCCCAGCTGGTAGGGGGCAGATTACGATTTTTCAAAGAAATTTGGATCAATTCGATTCACAATCTTTGGATTCAGAACATTGTTTCACAAGGGTACAGAATAGGCTTCAAGATAAGGCCTCCTGCAAGAAGATTTTTTCTTTCCCGTGTCCCAATAAATCCAGTGAAGGCTCAATCATTTCTGAAATGTGTTTCAGATCTAGAGTTGGCTGGAGTAATTATGCCAGTTCCAGTTCTGGAACAGGGGCTGGGGTTTTACTCAAATCTCTTCATTGTACCAAAGAAGGAGAATTCCTTCAGACCAGTTCTGGATTTAAAAATATTGAATCGTTATGTAAGGATACCAACATTCAAAATGGTAACTATAAGGACTATTCTGCCTTTTGTTCAGCAAGGGCATTATATGTCCACAATAGATTTACAAGATGCATATCTGCATATTCCGATTCATCCAGATCACTATCAGTTTCTGAGATTCTCTTTCCTAGACAAGCATTACCAGTTTGTGGCTCTGCCGTTTGGCCTAGCAACAGCTCCAAGGATTTTTATAAAGGTTCTCGGTGCCCTTCTATCTGTAATCAGAGAACAGGGTATTGTGGTATTTCCTTATTTGGACGATATCTTGGTACTTGCTCAGTCTTCACATTTAGCAGAAACTCATACGAATCGACTTGTATCGTTTCTTCGAGAACATGGTTGGAGGATCAATTTACCAAAGAGTTTGTTGATTCCTCAGACAAGGGTAACCTTTTTAGGTTTCCAGATAGATTCAGTGTCCATGACTCTGTCTCTGACGGACAAGAGACGTCTGAAATTGGTTTCAGCTTGTCGAAACCTTCAGTCTCAATCATTCCCTTCGGTAGCCTTATGCATGGAAATTCTAGGTCTTATGACTGCTGCATCGGACGCGATCCCCTTTGCTCGTTTTCACATGCGACCTCTTCAGCTCTGTATGCTGAACCAGTGGTGCAGGGATTATACAAAGATATCTCAATTAATATCTTTAAAAACGATTGTACGACACTCTCTAACGTGGTGGACAGACCACCATCGTTTAGTTCAGGGGGCTTCTTTTGTTCTTCCGACCTGGACTGTGATCTCAACAGATGCAAGTCTGACAGGTTGGGGAGCGGTATGGGGGTCTCTGACAGCACAAGGGGTTTGGGAATCTCAGGAGGCGAGATTACCAATCAACATTTTGGAACTCCGTGCAATTTTCAGAGCTCTTCAGTCGTGGCCTCTTCTAAAGAGAGAGTCGTTCATCTGTTTTCAGACGGACAATGTCACAACCGTGGCATATGTCAATCATCAAGGAGGGACTCACAGTCCTCTGGCTATGAAAGAAGTATCTCGAATACTTGTATGGGCGGAATCCAGCTCCTGTCTAATTTCTGCGGTTCATATCCCAGGTATAGACAATTGGGAAGCGGATTATCTCAGTCGCCAAACGTTACATCCGGGCGAATGGTCTCTTCACCCAGAGGTATTTCTTCAGATTGTTCAAATGTGGGGACTTCCAGAAATAGATCTGATGGCTTCTCATCTAAACAAGAAGCTTCCCAGGTATCTGTCCAGATCCAGGGATCCTCAGGCGGAAGCAGTGGATGCATTGTCACTTCCTTGGAAGTATCATCCTGCTTATATCTTTCCGCCTCTAGTTCTTCTTCCAAGAGTGATTTCCAAGATTCTAAAGGAGCGTTCGTTTGTTCTGCTGGTGGCTCCAGCATGGCCTCACAGGTTTTGGTATGCGGATCTTGTCCGGATGGCTACTTGTCAAACTGTGGACTCTTCCGTTAAGACCAGACCTTCTATCGCAAGGTCCTTTTTTCCATCAGGATCTCAAATCCTTAAATTTGAAGGTATGGAGATTGAATGCTTGATTCTCAGTCATAGAGGTTTCTCTGACTCCGTAATTAATACTATGTTACAGGCTCGTAAATCTGTATCTAGGAAGATATATTATCGAGTCTGGAAGACTTACATTTCTTGGTGTTCTTCTCATCATTTTTCTTGGCATTCTTTTAGAATTCCTAGAATTTTACAGTTTCTTCAGGATGGTTTGGATAAAGGTTTGTCTGCAAGTTCCTTGAAAGGACAAATCTCTGCTCTTTCTGTTCTTTTTCACAGAAAGATTGCTAGTCTTCCTGATATTCATTGTTTTGTACAGGCTTTGGTTCGTATAAAACCTGTTATTCAGTCAATTTCTCCTCCTTGGAGTTTGAATTTGGTTCTGGGGGCTCTTCAAGCTTCTCCGTTTGAACCTATGCATTCGCTGGATATTAAATTACTTTCTTGGAAAGTTTTGTTTCTTTTGGCCATCTCTTCTGCTAGAAGAGTTTCTGAATTATCTGCTCTTTCTTGTGAGTCTCCTTTTCTGATTTTTCATCAGGATATGGCGGTGTTGCGAACTTCATTTAAATTTTTACCTAAGGTTTTGAATTCTAACAACATTAGTAGAGAAATTGTGGTTCCTTCATTGTGTCCTAATCCTAAGAACTCTAAGGAAAGATCGTTGCATTCTTTGGATGTAGTTAGAGCTTTGAAATATTATGTTGAAGCTACTAAAGATTTCCGAAAGACTTCTAGTCTATTTGTTATCTTTTCTGGTACTAGGAAAGGTCAGAAGGCTTCTGCCATTTCTTTGGCATCTTGGTTAAAGTCTTTGATTCATCATGCTTATGTTGAGTCGGGTAGAACTCCGCCTCAAAGGATTACAGCTCATTCGACTAGGTCAGTCTCTACTTCCTGGGCATTTAAGAATGAAGCTTCGGTTGATCAGATTTGCAAAGCAGCAACTTGGTCTTCTTTGCATACTTTTACTAAATTCTACCATTTTGATGTGTTTTCTTCTTCTGAAGCAGTTTTTGGTAGAAAAGTACTTCAGGCAGCTGTTTCAGTTTGATTCTTCTGCTTATAATTTCATTTTTTTTCATTTTAAGATTTAAACTTTGTTTTGGGTGTGGATTATTTTTCAGCGGAATTGGCTGTCTTTATTTTATCCCTCCCTCTCTAGTGACTTTTGCGTGGAAGTTCCACATCTTGGGTATTCATTATCCCATACGTCACTAGCTCATGGACTCTTGCTAATTACATGAAAGAAAACATAATTTATGTAAGAACTTACCTGATAAATTCATTTCTTTCATATTAGCAAGAGTCCATGAGGCCCGCCCTTTTTGTGGTGGTTATGATTTTTTTGTATAAAGCACAATTATTCCAATTCCTTAATTTTTATGCTTTCGCACTTTTTTCTTATCACCCCACTTCTTGGCTAGTCGTTAAACTGATTTGTGGGTGTGGTGAGGGGTGTATTTATAGGCATTTTGAAGTTTGGGAAACTTTGCCCCTCCTGGTAGGAATGTATATCCCATACGTCACTAGCTCATGGACTCTTGCTAATATGAAAGAAATGAATTTATCAGGTAAGTTCTTACATAAATTATGTTTTTAAGCAATTTTCTAATATACTCCTATTATCAATTTTTATTCATTCTCTTCATAGCCTTATTTGAAAAAGCCGGCCTATTTTTGATTCAGCACCTGGGTAGCGCTTGCTGATTGGTGATTGGTGGCTAAATTAGAAAGTTGCTTAAAATTGCATGCTCTATCTGAATCCTAAAAGAAAAAAATGTGAGTTTCATATCCCTTTAAGGGCCCTATTGTTAAAGGTTTGTTTTCTTTAGAATAGATTAATTAGATGCATCATACAGGTCTTGTGATTTCATGAGCATATCATAAATTTAAAAACATATTATGATTCACTGTATTTAAAGTAATATTATATACAGTATATATATATATATATATATATATATATATATATATATATATATATATATATATATATATATATATGCATTTTGATTTATTTATGCAGTAATTTATTTTACTCAAAAAACCTTGCAAATAAATAGGGACAAATGCATGGGATAATGTATGTAATTGTCTTTCTACTATATTTAACAAATCTTATATTGCAAGCCATCCTCATTTTAATACTATTTATACCCTTGGAACACCATCTTTTACAACTTTGCAATGTATTGTAACAAGAATTAGAATGGCGTTAAAGAATTTGGCCTAGGTTACACGTTGAGACAAGGAATATTTGTGCTTGGCTGCACACAATCATAACAGCTCAACTCGGTATTAGACTTGTTTTGTGCAGTCGCATTGCACTACTGGTAGCCAGCTGGTAATTGGCAACTACACACATATGACTCCTGTCATTGGCTCATCAGGTGTGTTCAGGTGTGCTGCTTAGGAGCTGACTTTGCAGGTGTTAAACACATAGCTAAATGCAAATAGTGCAATAATAAAATGCTTTTTCTTTGTGCACTTTTATGTCCCTTTAAAGGTAAACTGAGTTAACTTCTTAGCTGATGAGAGTCTATAGCTTCATAACATCTGGGATATATTCAAGCCTATCAGGAGGAAGTCAATAACTCTGACAGAGCTTTAGTCCCCCACACTCTCTCTCAAGTTTTGTTCTTGGCCTCCGAGGAGAGAGGTTGAAGATTTCAGAGGGGCTTTACTATCAATAATTTATTATTTTTTCATATGAATTGTAGTCTCAGATCTGACTTAGGACCCAATACCCCCAGGCTTCACTCCAAGAAGATTTAAGAAGACACTGAGTGAAACAGGGATAATGATTACCTCTGTTATATGCTTTCCATTACCCTAGTGGGTAATCGAACAGCCATAACTGCCCTCAGGCATCGTTGAGACCCTGTCTCTTAGAGGCCTATTTATCAAGCCGTCAACCACAAATACGCTGGAATTCCGCAGCGTAATTGTGGCGAGCCTGATTCCCCTTATTTATCAAAGCCTACAGACCGGCAAAAGTTGAAATTTGTGACGTAACATACGATCCGCTGGTCTCAGTCCGACACAGATCGTTGCTTACGTCACTACAGATGTTCCAAAGACACATTCGGCACTATCTGACAACTTTTGCTAGTTAACAAATATCTGACAGGTACGCCACTATTCCGGCCCAGCGTACCTGCTTTTCAATCCGCCGCCCTGGAGGCCGCAGATGCCATAGGAATCAATGGGAGTCTGAAAGCAGCGAAAGCTCATGTTCGCTGCTGCCCGATATCCCATTGATTCCTATGGAAGAATAAAAGTTATGTTTACACCTAACACCCTAACATGTACCCCGAGTCTAAACACCCCTAATCTGTCGTCCCCTACACCCCTGCCACCTACATTATACTTATTAACCCCTAATCTGCCGCCCGACACCGCCGCTATCTACATTATACTTATTAACCCCAAATCTACCACCCTGACACCGCCTCCACCTACATAAAGTTATTAACCCCTATCCCGCCGCTCCTGGAGCCCACAGCAAATAAATAAATGTATTAACCCCTAAACCCCTGGCCTCCCACATCACTAGCACTTACTAAACCTATTAACCACTAAACTGCCAGCCCCCCACATCGCCATAAACTAAATTAAACTATTAACCCCTAAACCTAACAACCCGCTAACTTTATATTAAATATTAACTCATCCCTATCTTATAATAAATTTAAACTTACCTTTAGATTTAAATTAAACTATATTAAACTACTAATTAACCTACCCTAACTATTATACTAAAATTACATTAAACTATATTAAACTAATAATTAATCTACCCTAACTATTATACTAAATTACATTAAACTATATTAAAATATTAATTAACCTACCATAACTGTTATACTAAAATTACATTAAACTACAAATTAAATTAACTATATTATATATTTAAACACCTAACCCTACTCAAATAATTTAAATCTACAATAAAAAACAACTAAGTTACAAAAAATAACAAACACTAAGTTACACAAAATAAAAAATAAATTATCAAAGATTTAAACTAATTACACCTAATCTAAGAGCCCTATAAAAATAAAAAAGCCCACGCAAAATAAAAAAACCCGTAACCTACAATAAACTACAAATAGCCCTTAAAAGGGCCTTTTGCGGGGCATTGCCCCAAAGAAATCAGCTCTTTTACCTGTAAATAAAAAATACAAATACCCCCCCAACAGTAAAACCCACCACCCACACAACCAAACCCACCAAATAAAAACCTAACTAAAAAAACCTAAGCTCCCCATTGCCCTGAAAAGGGCATTTGGATGGGCATTGCCCTTAAAAGGGCATTTAGCTCTATTGCTGCCCAAACCCTAATATAAAACTAAAACCCATCCCAATAAACCCTTAAAAATACTTAACACTAACCTCTGAAGATCCACTTACAGTTTTGAAGATCCGACATCCATCCTCAAAGAAGCCGGGAGAAGTCCTCATCGAAGCTGGCAGAAGTCTTCATCCAAACGGCCAAACCCTTCATCCAAGCCCGCAGACGTCTTCACCCAGACGGCATCTTCTATCTTCATCCATCCAGCGCGGAGCGGCTCCATCTTCAATACATCCGACGCGGAGCATCCTCTTCTTACGATGTCTTCTTGAACAATGAAGGTTCCTTTAAATGATGTCATCCAAGATGGCGTCCCTTAGATTCCGATTGGCTGATATAATTCTATCAGCCAATCGGAATTAAGTTTGAAAAAATCCTGTTGGCTGTTGCAGGGGCGTTTTAAGGTATTGGCCAACAAGGCCCATGCCTAGGGCGGCAGATTAGAGGGGGCGGCATAATAGGGGGGGCGTGGCATGGCGGCAGATAGCGGAAGCGTGGCACTGGTGGCACTTTCATGTAGTCACTGTCAGTGTGTGACTGGTCACATGGGCTCTGTGGCCGAATGCATAGTAAGCACTAGGTGTGCTTGAGACTTCAGCAGGTGTGACAGGTGGTAGGTGCCGGCACGACAAGACAGCTAGGAGCTGTTGGGACATACTGGAGAGGCACCACATACAGTAAGAAGGAGAAGAGGCTTCAGGGCTGCTGGTAAAACACGTGGGGGAAATGATAAAGTTACCGAAGCTTGTGACAGGCTCAAAAGATGAAGGCGGAGGACAGAGCAGAGCAGAACCGGATAAAAAATGGTTCCTCCGTGGCCAGCTGAATGCTTTCCTTCAAAGCCCTCATCTTGCCATGTAATACTGCTTCCTCTGCAACTTTCATCTTGCTGTCCGGTTCAGCTTTGCTCTGCTCTAATGCACACACCGTGTAGTTCTATATGTTTATTTATGTATATTTTTTAATTAGATATATTTCATTTTGTAATAAATATGGGAGATGTGCTGTTACTGTGTTTAGGAAACTTTAGGCTTTTGCATAGGGAAAGAAGGAGTAGGTGGGCGGAGCTAGCAGCACATGGGTCAGTTAGAGCACGTCTGCTTCTCTGGAAGGGAAGGAGGAGTAAATGGGGGAGAATCTGACAAAAATGCAGCAAGCTGGTCAGTTAGAGCACGTCTGCTTCTCTGGAGGGGAAGGAGGAGTAAATGGGGGAGAGTCGGACAAAAATGCAGCATGCTGGTCAGTTAGAGCACGTCTGCTTCTCTGGAGGGGAAGGAGGAGTAAATGGGGGAGAGCCGGACAAAAATGCAGCATGCTGGTCAGTTACAGAACGTCTGCTTCTCTGGATAAGAAGCAGGAGTAAGTGGGTGGTATGTCAGTGTGAGGACTGATGATAGTTGGACACAGCGTTAAAGACAAATAGATGTGGGGTAATAGGGTAGTATATAAGTCACAGTATAATGTAAGGGTATGTAATCTTGTGTTTCATATGGGGTTTGAGATGTGTGTAGCAGTCGTAGTTACTTTGTTCCATGCTTTGTAATAAACTTATTAAAACTAATAAATAAGGGTGTTTGAACAAGGAGATAATGAAAAAAAAAGAAATTACAATATGTCATTGGCTCACTAGCTAAGTCACTTATGTACATTTGAGCTCTGGAGCTCACTTAAACTTCGAGTGGTTAAACACATATTTAAATAATTAAATGTTTTAATACCTTCAAGAAATCTGTTTATTTTTTTAAATATATATTACAGCAATAGATGCTGATATGTGTGTGCATGAGCGTTACAGTGTGTATGTGCATAACTCTTTGTGTGTCTGTGACTGTGTATGTGTCTGTGTGTGTGTGTATGTGTATGTGCCTGTGTGTTTATGTGTGTGTGTGTGTGTGTATGTATGTATGTGTCTGTGTGTTTATGTGTGTGTGTGTATGTGTATGTGTATGTGCCTGTGTGTTTGTGTGTGTGTGTGTATGTGTCTGTGTGTTTATGTGTGTGTGTGTATGTGCCTGTGTGTGTCTGTGTGTCTGTGTGTTTATGTGTGTGTGTTTATGTGTGTGTGTTTATGTGTGTGTGTGTGTGTTTATGTGCCTGTGTGTTTATGTGTCTGTGTGTTTATGTGTGTGTGTGCCTGTGTGTTTGTGTGTGTGTATGTGTCTGTGTGTTTGTGTGTGTGTGTAGGTGCCTGTGTGTTTATATGTGTGTGTGTCTGTGCCTGTGTGTATGTCTCTGTGTGTTTATGTGTGTGTATGTGTCTGTGTGTTTATGTGTGTGTGTATGTGCCTATGTGTTTATTTGTGTGTATGTGTCTGTTTGTTTATTAGTGATGTCGCGAATAGTTCGCCGGTGAATAGTTCCCGGCGAACATAGCATGTTCGCGATCGCCGCAGCGGGCGAATATATGCGATGTTTGATCCGCCCCCTATTCGTCATCATTGAGTAAACTTTGACCCTGTATCTCACAGTCTGCAGACACATTCCAGCCAATCAGCAGCAGACCCTCCCTCCCAGACCCTCCCAGCTCCTGGACAGCAGCCATTTTAGATTCATTTGGAAGCTGCATTCTTAGTGAGAGGAGGGACAGTGTAGCTGCTGGTGATTTAATAGGGAAATTGATAGCTAGGCTAGTGTATTCAGTGTCCACTACAGTCCTGAAGGACTCATCTGATCTCTGCTGTAAGTACAGCACCCCAAAAAGCCCTTTTTAGGGCTAGAACATCAGTCTGTTTTTTTTTTTTTTCCTGTGTAATATAATTGCAGTTGCCTGCCTGCCAAGCCACTTGCCCAGTGCCACCACTCATATCTGGTGTAACAGTAGTGTAAATTATAAAAAAAAAACTTTTTTGACTGTGAAACATCAGTCTGCTAGTGTAATCTAATTGCAGTTGCCTGCCTGCCTGCCTGCCAGCGTGTGTGCCAGGCCCACTTGCCCAGTGCCACCACTCATATCTGGTGTAACAGTAGTGTAAATTAAAAAAAAAACAAAACTTTTTCTCTTGTAAAGGTGTATCCAGTCCACGGGTTCATCCATTACTTGTGGGATATTCTCCTTCCCAACAGGAAGTTGCAAGAGGACACCCACAGCAGAGCTGTCTATATAGCTCCTCCCCTAACTGCCACCTCCAGTCATTCTCTTGCAAGCTCTCGACAAGAAAGGAAGTATCAAGAGATATGTGGTGACTTAGTGTAGTTTTACCTTCAATAAAAAGTTTGTTATTTTTAAACGGTACCGGCGTTGTACTGTTTTACTCTCAGGCAGAAATTAGAAGAAGAATCTGCCTGGAGGTTGATGATCTTAGCGGTTTGTAACTAGGGTCCATTCCTGTTCTCACACATAACTGAGGAGTATGGAAAGAAAACTTCAGTTGGGGGGACAGTTGGAAAATCACCTGATTTGAGGTATGTTCAGTATATTTTTTTCTAGAGAGATGATAAGGTCTAGAAAATGCTGACAGTGCCTGATATATTTGAGGTAAGCCTGATACAGTGATTTAACAGCGACTGGGATCATGCTTACAAGATAAGGGTAATTTTTATGTTAACCCTCATAGTACTTAGTGTTAAAACGTTTGCATTACTTAACAGAAAAAACGTTTTTTCTCTGAGGGTGATAAATCTTTATTTTGGGGCCTAGTTTTCCACATGGTTGTTATTTTACTCCTAGGAGTAGTTTTTTATGGCCCTCTGACTGTGAGTGCATGGTGGGAGGGGCCTATTTTCGTGCACTTTATGCGCAGTTGTTATACAGACTGAGACATCCAGCTTCTCTAAAGGAGTCCTCTGGCATCTAGGACCACTATAGAGGGGTTCTTTCCTTCAAATATCGTGTTTAAGGGAAGGTAGGAGCCATAGTAGAGCTGTGGCAGTGTGTTTGACTGTTTTTTAACGGTGTTACTGTTTTTTTGATCCGTTTTTGGGCCTAAGGGGTTAATCATCCATTTACAAGTGGGTGCAATGCTGCTTTAGTCTCTTGTACACACTGTAAAAATTTCATAGAGTTTACTGCTTTTTAACACTGATTTGCAGTTTATATGGTAGTTTTTTTTCTTAAAAGTACAGTACCGTTTTTGTTTAAATTGCTTTTCACATTTATTAAAGTGTTTTCCAAGCTTGCTGGTCTCATTACTAGTCTGTTAAACATGTCTGACATAGAAGAAACTCCTTGTTCATTATGTTTAGAAGCCATTGTGGAACGCTAACGGCTAAGAATTCAGGTTTTGCCATTCAGACGCGTAGGGCGCTATGGCTTAAATCCTGGTCAGCTGACGTTACTTCAAAGTCTAAGCTTCTTAACATCCGCTTCAAAGGGCAGACGCTATTTGGGCCTGGATTGAAGGAGATCATTTCTGATATTACTGGAGGAAAAGGCCACGCCCTTCCCCAGGATAGGTCCAACAAATCAAGGACCAAACAGACCAATTTTCGTTCCTTTCGAAACTTCAAGAGTGGTGCAGCTTCAACTTCCTCTGCTGCAAAACAAGAAGGAAATTTTGCCCAGTCCAAGCCAGTCTGGAGACCTAATCCGGCTTGGAACAAGGGAAAGCAGGCCAAAATACCTGCTGCTGCCTCTAAGACAGCATGAAGGAGTAGCCCCCGATCCGGGACCGGATCTAGTTGGGGGCAGACTTTCTCTCTTCGCCCAGGCTTGCGCAAGAGACGTCCAGGATCCCTGGGCTCTGGAGATTGTTTCCCAGGGATATCTTCTGGATTTCAAAGCCTCGTCTCCAAAAGTGAGATTTCACGTCTCACAATTATCTGCAAACCAGATAAAGAGAGAGGCATTCTTACGTTGTGTTCAAGACCTTCTGGTTATGGGAGTGATCCACCCAGTTCCAAGGGAGGAACAGGGGCAGGGATTCTATTCAAATCTGTTCATAGTTCCCAAAAAAGAGGGAACTTTCAGACCAATCTTGGATCTCAAGATCCTAAACAAATTTCTCAGGGTCCCATCCTTCAAGATGGAGACTATTCGAACCATCCTACCTATGATCCAGGAGGGTCAATATATGACTACCGTGGATCTAAAGGATGCTTATCTCCACATTCCGATACACAGAGATCATCATCGGTTTCTCAGGTTTGCCTTCCTAGACAGGCATTACTAGTTTGCGGCTCTTCCCTTCGGGTTAGCCACGGAACCAAGAATCTTTACGAAGGTTCTAGGGTCCCTACTGGCAGTTCTAAGGCCATGAGGCATAGCGGTGGCTCCTTACCTAGACGACATTCTGATACAGGCGTCGACTTTTAAAATCGCCAAGTCCCATACGGACATTGTTCTGGCATTCCTGAGGTCTCACGGGTGGAAGGTGAACGAAGAAAAGAGTTCTCTCTCCCCTCTCACAAGAGTTTCCTTACTAGGAACTCTGATAGATTCAGTAGAAATGAAGATTTTTCTGACAGAAGTCAGGTTGTCAAAGCTTCTAACTTCCTGCCATGCTCTTTATTCCACTTCTCAGCCGTCAGTGGCTCAGTGTATGGAAGTAATCGGCTTAATGGTAGCGGCAATGGACATAGTTCCATTTGCCCGCCTACATCTCAGACCGCTGCAACTTTGCATGCTCAGTCAGTGGAATGGGGATTACACAGATTTGTCCCCACTGCTAAATCTGGATCAGGATACCAGGGATTCTCTTCTCTGGTGGCTATCTCGGGTCCATCTGTCCAGGGGAATGAGCTTCCGCAGGCCAGAATGGACTATAGTGACGACAGATGCCAGCCTTCTGGGCTGGGGCGCAGTCTGGAACTCCCTAAAGGCTCAGGGCTCGTGGTCTCAGGAGGAAGCCCTCCTTTCTGATAAACATTCTGGAACTAAGAGCGATATTCAATGCTCTTCAGGCTTGGCCTCAGCTAGCGGAGGTCAGGTTCATCAGACTTCAATTGGACAATATCACGACTGTGGCCTATATCAACCATCAGGGGGGAACAAGAAGCCCCCTGGCAATGTTGGAGGTTTCAAAGATAATTCTATGGGCAGAGGTTCACTCTTGCCATCTTTCAGCTATCCATATCCCAGGAGTAGAGAACTGGGAGGCAGATTTTTTAAGTCGGCAGACTTTTCATCCGGGGGAGTGGGAGCTCCATCCGGAGGTATTTGCCCAGTTGATTCAACTATGGGGCAAACCAGAACTGGATCTCATGGCGTCTCGTCAGAACGCCAAGCTTCCTTGTTACGGGTCCAGGTCCAGGGACCCCAAGGCAGCGCTGATAGATGCTCTAGCAGCGCCCTGGTCCTTCAGCCTGGCTTATGTGTTTCCACCATTTCCTCTGCTCCCTCGGCTGATTGCCAAGATCAAGCAGGAGAGAGCTTCGGTGATTTTGATAGCTCCTGCGTGGCCACACAGGACTTGGTATGCAGATCTGGTGGACATGTCATCCTTTCCACCATGGACTCTGCCGCTAAGGCAGGACCTTCTACTTCAAGGTCCTTTCAAACATCCAATCTAATTTATCTGCGTCTGACTGCTTGGAGATTGAATGCTTGATTCTATCGAAGCGTGGTTTTTCCGAATCGGTCATTGATACCTTAATTCAGGCTCGAAAGCCTGTCACCAGGAAAATCTATCATAAGATATGGTGTAAATATCTTCACTGGTGTGAATCCAAGGGTTACTCATGGAGTAAAGTCAGGATTCCTAGAATCTTATCCTTTCTCCAAGAAGGATTGGAGAAAGGATTATCTGCTAGTTACTTAAAGGGACAGATTTCTGCTCTGTCTATTCTTTTGTACAAACGTCTGGCTGAGGTTCCAGATGTTCAGGCATTTTGTCAGGCTTTAGTTAGAATCAAGCCTGTGTTTAAACCTGTTGCTCCGCCATGGAGTTTAAATTTAGTTCTTAAAGTTCTTCAAGGGGTTCCGTTTGAACCTTTGCATTCCATAGATATTAAGCTTTTATTTTGGAAAGTTCTGTTTTTAGTAGCTATCTCCTCGGCTCGAAGAGTTTCTGAGTTATCTGCTTTACAGTGTGATTCCCCTTATCTGATTTTCCATGCAGATAAGGTAGTTTTGCGTACCAAACCTGGGTTTCTTCCTAAGGTAGTATCGAATAAGAACATCAATCAGGAGATTGTTGTTCCTTCATTATGTCCTAATCCTTCCTCAAAGAAGGAACGTCTTTTACACAATCTTGATGTGGTTCGTGCTTTAAAGTTCTATTTACAAGCTACGAAGGATTTTCGTCAAACATCTGATTTGTTTGTTGTCTATTCTGGACAGAGGACAGGCCAAAAGGCTTCGGCAACTTCTCTTTCTTTTTGGCTGAGAAGCATAATCCGCTTAGCTTATGAGACTGCTGGCCAGCAGCCTCCTGAAAGGATTACAGCTCATTCCACTAGAGCGGTGGCTTCCACATGGGCTTTTAAAAATGAGGCCTCTGTTGAACAAATTTGTAAGGCGGCGACTTGGTCTTCGCTTCACACTTTTTCTAAATTCTACAAATTCTATACTTTTGCTTCTTCGAAAGGCTATTTTTGGGAGAAAGGCCTTACAGGCAGTGGTGCCCTCCGTTTAAGTGCCTGCCTTGTCCCTCCCTTCATTCGTGTCCTAAAGCTTTGGTATTGGTATCCCACAAGTAATGGATGAACCCGTGGACTGGATACACCTTTACAAGAGAAAATAAAATGTATGCTTACCTGATAAATTTATTTCTCTTGTGGTGTATCCAGTCCACGCCCGCCCTGTCATTTTTAGGCAGGTGTTTTTTATTTTTAAACTACAGTCACCACTGCACCCTATAGTTTCTCATTTTTTCTTGCTTGTCTTTGGTCGAATGACTGGGGGTGGCAGTTAGGGGAGGAGCTATATAGACAGCTCTGCTGTGGGTGTCCTCTTGCAACTTCCTGTTGGGAAGGAGAATATCCCACAAGTAATGGATGAACCCGTGGACTGGATACACCACAAGAGAAATAAATTTATCAGGTAAGCATAAATTTTGTTTTTGACTGTGAAACATCAGTCTGCTAGTGAAATCTAATTGCAGTTGCCTGCCTGCCAGCGTGTGTGCCAGGCCCACTTGCCCAGTGCCACCACTCATATCTGGGGTAACAGTAGTGTAAATTTATAAAAAAAAAAACTTTTTTGACTGTGAAACATCAGTCTGCTTGTGTAATCTAATTGCAGTTGCCTGCCTGCCAGCGTGTGTGCCAGGCCCACTTGCCCAGTGCCACCACTCATATCTGGTGTAACAGTAGTGTAAATTTTAAAAAAACAAACTTTTTCTCTTGTAAAGGTGTATCCAGTCCACGGGTTCATCCATTACTTGTGGGATATTCTCCTTCCCAACAGGAAGTTGCAAGAGGACACCCACAGCAGAGCTGTCTATATAGCTCCTCCCCTAACTGCCACCTCCAGTCATTCTCTTGCGAGCTCTCGACAAGAAAGGAAGTATCAAGAGATATGTGGTGACTTAGTGTAGTTTTATCTTCAATCAAAAGTTTGTTATTTTTAAACGGTACCGGAGTTGTACTGTTTTACTCTCAAGCAGAAATTAGAAGAAGAATCTGCCTGGAGGTTGATGATCTTAGCGGTTTGTAACTAGGGTCCATTCCTGTTCTCACACATAACTGAAGAGTATGGAAATAAAACTTCAGTTGGGGGGACAGTTGGAAAATCACCTGATTTGAGGTATGTTCAGTATATTTTTTTCTAGAGAGATGATAAGGTCTAGAAAATGCTGACAGTGCCTGATATATTTGAGGTAAGCCTGATACAGTGAAGACTTCTGCGGACTTGGATGAAGAATTCGGCCGCTTGGATGAAGGCTTCGGCCGCTTGGATGAAGGCTTCTGCCGGCTTCAATGAGGACTTCTCCCGGCTTCTTTGAGGATGGATGTCGGATCTTCAAAACTGTAAGTGGATCTTCAGGGGTTAGTGTTAGGTTTTTTTTAAGGGTTTATTGGGTGAGTTTTAGTTTTAGATTCGGGTTTGGGCAGCAATAGAGCTAAATGCCCTTTTAAGGGTAATGCCCATCCAAATGCCCTTTTCAGGGCAATGGGGAGCTTAGGTTTTTTTAGTTAGGTTTTTATTTGGGGGGGTTGGTGGTGTGGGTGGTGGGTTTTACTGTTGGGGGGTATTTGTATTTTTTTATTTACAGGTAAAAGAGCTGATTTCTTTGGGGCAATGCCCCGCAAAAGGCCCTTTTAAGGGCTATTTGTAGTTTATTGTATGTTAGTTTTTTTTTTATTTTCATAGGGCTCTTAGATTAGGTGTAATTAGTTTAAATCTTTGATAATTTATTTTTTATTTTGTGTAACAGTGTTTATTTTGTTTTGTAACTTAGTGTTTGTTATTTTTTGTAACTTAGTTGTTAGTTTTTTGTAACTTTGTATTTTTTTTGTAGATTTAAATTATTTGAGTAGGGTTAGGTGTTTAAATATATAATATAGTTAATTTAATTTGTAGTTTAATGTAATTTTACTATAACAGTTAGGGTAGATTTAATATAGTTTAATGTAATTTTAGTATAATAGTTAGGGTAGATTAATAGTTTAATATAGTTTAATGTAATTTTAGTATAATAGTTAGGGTAGGTTCATTATTAGTTTAATATAGTTTAATTTAAATCTAAAGGTAAGTTTAAATTTATTATAAGATAGGGATGAGTTAATATTTAATGTAAAGTTAGTGGGTTGTTAGGTTTAGTGGTTAATAGTTTATTTTAGTTTATGGCAATGTGGGGGGCTGGCGGTTTAGGGGTTAATAGGTTTAGTAAGTGCTAGTGATGTGGGAGGCCAGGGGTTTAGGGGTTAATACCTTTAGTTAGTTGCGGCGGGGTCAGAGAGCGGCTGGATAGGGGTTAATAACTTTATTAGAGTTGCAGTGGGGTCCGGGAGCGGCGGGATAGGGTTAATAACTTTATTAGAGTTGCGGTGGGCTCCGAGAGCGGTGGTTTAGGGGTTAATAACTTTATTTAGTTGCGGTGGGATAGGGGTTGGTGCTTAGTGACAGTATACAAATAAAGCTTTGAAAAAGCCGAAGAGCAGCGAGATCGATGACTGTTTAATTAACAACAGTCATACTTGGTGCGCGGCTTTTTGACAGCTTTTTATATAAATATGGAGAGTGTATTCAGGTCCACAGCCGCAATGTTAGGTGAGCGTATTGGTGCAGTCGAATGCAAGTAAGTTGACGGCTTGATAAGTAGGCCTCTTAGTCTCCACCTGAGGGGTTACAGATATATCCGCAGTATCCTCTGCAGTATATTTACTTGCACTGGATGTGCTCTCTGCTGGATCAGTAACCTGTGAGGGACAAAGGCCTCAGCATGTTGGTAAGACACAGGGGAGGGATTCTTTAGTGCAGGTAAAGGACTCAGGTATTACACAGCCCACAGCTATCCAATAGTACTCTCCTTATAGGTACTACATAGCTGGGGGTACTTACACCTGAGGAGCTTTACCTATCTGTTTAACATAGGAATTTGGGGAATGAAGCACAGGATAGTTCTTATCTAGCATCCTTAGAACCCCTTAGCAGCACAATTTACCATTTTTACCTCAAAAACCTTATTTTTGCATTTTTCTAAAAATGAAGAGAGCCAGTGACTGCCTAGTGTAGTTATCATTTATATCCCAGTGCAGTTGGGCAGGATGACACAGGGGCCTTAGGAGATTTGTTTGATTTTCACAATTTTATTTATTTCAAATTGCACAGGTCTTTGTGCCTAAATATTGTTATGACAATAAACTCCGCCCCTCTCATTGACAACCCTTTTCCCTCTCTGCTTCAGCTGTTATGAATTTAATCTGGTGGATAAGGCATTTTGTTGTTTTATTCTGGCAAGTTTAACCCCTTCTATGTCCTGGAGGTGGGTGATTAACTCTTACAAGAGCTGCTAAGGGGGTTGGGTGCTTAGAAGATTTTCTCTGCTACTTAATTTTCATTCTCTTAGCTCTTTTTTGTTCTGAGGTATGCTGTGTGCTAGTACTGTTGTAAATAATTTTATTCCCAGTTTTTGTACAGCAATTTGCTTTTTAATTGTGTATCCCCCATCTGTCCACAGTTTTGTTAAGCAGCAAATTGAACCCCCTTTAACCCACTAAGGGGCACTTTATCTCCAGTTGGTGTTGCATGCAGGTCTGCCAATCCTGTATTACCACAAATTGGTTTATTTTCATGAAGCAAGTTAATCAAACTGCCTTAGTTAGTATAATTAGTTTATATATTCTGAAAGGCTTATCTGCTGTAAATGAACAATTTGCATATTCATTCCTCATATATACGATTTTTTTTTATATTTCTCAGCTGCTTAAATTTACATAAAAAAATGTATACATGTAATATTATATGTATGTCCTTCCTGCTAGAGTATGATCAATTATCAGAGAGAGTTTCTCATACATTATCTCTGCAGTGACTATTTTAATATTCTGAGTTTCCTTTACAGAATGTACAAGACCTTTCTGCAGTGGCTCAACTTGGAATATTTATTCCTTCAAGAATGAATATTTACTATGTTATGGTTGCATGACTTTTACAGGGTGATGTACAAATCTCTGTTACATGCATGTTTTTAACCATATGTATGGCAGTTTTGTTTTGTCCAGCTCATAACATATTTGAATTCCTGCATCTCTAATTCTAGTAGTGTTCTAAGGAATACAGATTTAAAATGGCGTACTCTCCTTACAGTACATAAATACTATATATAGTTATGAAATTGTACAGCAGCTTATTTTGAATGTCATTACAGCATATTATTACCTGCAGTGAGCCAATAACTTGGGTTTACTTATCCAGTGATTATACCTTTCTATACAGATAGGTGTGCTTTATGTGTCCAAGTGATTGTATTTATAATTGGTTGTATAACCAGTTTATGTTAGCAATATATGTTTTATATGCTCTATCCTGTATAAACTCAAATATATTAAAGTCCCAAGTATAGCTTCAACAGGGTACTTGGTATTTTAATTTTATTAAAAAAATAAATTATATATATATATATATATATATATATATATATATATATATATATATATATATATATATATATATATATATATATATATATATATATATATATATATATATATATATATATATACATATAGTAACTCTGCTTAGTCTAACAGGTTGTATATAAAAATAATTCCTCTGGGCAGTATATTTAGGATTCATCCATATAATAGTTATGTAACCCTAACTATAGATATACATTTTTAACACCTGACTGGTATTGTACTTTAACATAGTCAATATTTAAATTCAGATAAGTGCAATGGGGCATGCATATGTGTACCAAATATAATCATTATGTAGACATGTGTTGTATTGAATTATATAGCTTTGTATTACCAGTACAAATGTTTCCACCTCAGCCTATGTACTGTGTTGCTTTCCTACTTTCTTTTCCTGTTACACAACAGAGATACTATTTTGATAGAACAGGATACTTTTATGTATTTTTTTGGTTCGGTTACTACTGACCTCATTAATATTATGTACTTTGGCTAATCTCATTATTTTGAGTAGTATATAGTCTGTTTTTTGACAGACCATGAAAATTACTTTTATCTCAGATTCTAAATTTTATGTTCACCTACAGATATGGATCTTGCATCAACATGCATTGCTAGTCTAAATACACACGATCTATGTCAAGCTTAGTGTTAACATACCTAGCTTCACTAATAAATCATCTAAAGTTTGATTAGACCTGTGGATGCTGTTTTCCTCTTTAGAGTTATCTTTTATATGTGTGTTTAACATTTTTTTTATTATAGGGAGATTTTCTGATTCAAGATTTTACCTCAGCCCTCCTGTGCTTCAAGGACAAACCAGATGCTGCAAACCAGGAATCACAGACTCATTTTCAGCTGCAGGTGCTATACTCTGTATTTCACTACCTAGAAAATGTGGAAGGTAAGCCCTAATGCACAGGCAGCTCTTACAGTGTCTTACAAGGTTCCTGTCCTGTTTTCTTATGACTATTTAAAAGGTACTTTGTTTCCTTGCTCTGTAACATTTCTGCATCCTTTTTTATTTCCTTTCCTTGTTTTCAGTGCTCACATCAGCACTCGCTTGGGCCAGGATGCCATCTGGAGGTCTCAAGAGATGTAAGGAGTTTGGTTCCCTCTGGAACCAAGTCTACCACTCAACATTCTGGAACTCAAAGCATTTCTTAGTGTTCCTCAGACCATGGTCCCTTCTCAGCCAAGACTCATCTCCTTTTCTGATCAGACATCATATTAGCAGTTACTTAAATCAACTGTCAATGGGGGACTCACATCTCTCTTGTCATGCAAGAAGTGTCTCTCATCCTGTTATGTATAGAGAAGGAAAGCTGTTCTCTATCAACTTCATAGGAGATAACAATTTGGAAGCAGACTACTTTAATTTGTTCAGTCAGGAGGTTTTTCATCAAGATATATTTGACTAGCTTATTCTAAACTGGGTTCTATCATGTATAGATCTAATGGTGTACAAGCTGAATCACAGCTTCAAGCATATTGTGCCAGATATAGTGACTCCAGTGCTCTATGATAGATGCCTTAGTATGTCCATGAATATTTCATTTAGCATTCCTGTTTTCACAATTTGCTCTTTTTTCAAGAGTCATTGCAAGAATCAAACAGGATTCAGCTTCAGTTATTCTCATAGCTCTGGATCTAATTCAGATGTCTTCTCTTCCTACATGGACCCTACCCCTATGCAAGGATCTTTTGCCTCAAGGACCTCTGTTTCACCCGGATCTCAATTTTCTGAATCTGACGGTGTGAAGGTTAAATGCTTAGACCTCAGGTTCAAGGGTTTCTCTGACTCAGATATTTATACTTTACTTCATGCAAGTAAGCCTGTTAAGCAAATAATGTATCTTAACATTTGGAAAGCTTACTTTCTTTGGTGTTCTTCTTTAGGTTTTTTTTTTGGAAACCCTAGAATACTTAATTTCCTTCAGGATGTACTATATTAGGCCCTGGTGAGAATTTGTCCTATTGTTAGACCAATTTCTCCTCCTTGGAACTTGAGTTTTGTTCTCTCTGTTCTGCAAGGTACTGCTTTTGAACCTAGGTTTATTTTAGACCTTAAATGGTTGTCCTGTAAGATTATATTTCTTCTAGCCATTTAATCAGCTAGAAGAGTTTCTGAATTATCAGCTCTATCTTGTGATCCTCCATTTCTGATTTTTTTCACCAATATAAGGCAGTCCTCTGGATCAAATATGATTATATTCCAAAGGTGGTATCTTCAGAAAATATAAGTCAGAACATAGTTGTTCCTTCTTTGTGTCCAAAGCCTTCCAATCCAAAGGAAATATTACTTCACAACCTAGATGTTGTCAGAGCCAGTGGCGTCACTAGGGTTGGTGTAACCTGGTGCGGTAAGTTATGGTGTCACCCCCCCCCCAGAAAGCAGACACACACAAAAACACTGGCACACACACATACAAACACTCAGACACACTTAAAATAGACTCAGATGCACACACACAAACTCAGAAACACAGACATACACACAAAAAAACACACAGAAAAACACTCAGACACACACACAAAAACACACACAGAAAAACACTCAGACACACACACACACAAACACTCAGGCACAAACACAAACACTTAGACACACACACACACACACAAACACTTAGACACACACACGCACACACGCACACAAAAACACTAAGACACACACACAAAAACACTCAGACACACACACAAAAACACTCAGACACACACACACACACAAAAACACTCAGACACACACACACACAAAAACTCAGACATGCACACACAAAAACTCAGACACACACACATACAAAATATGTAAACTGCACTGCATTAATTATAAAGCTCATGCCTAGAGCTGCTCCCTGGCTCAGCAGAGCATTAAATGAAAGATAAACAGAGCACTCTAAAATAAATCACTAAAGCAAAGGTTTAGGGGCGCAAACTATGAAAATTCTGCTCTCTGACTCTGTTCCAAGTCTGTCAGTGCACAGCCCCGGGCCGCGTGCCTACCGCTTCTTATTGCCAATCACCTCTGCACTCTGCCCCCGCCCGCCCCTCCTACCTCTTCAGTGTGCACTTAGTGTACCATAAACCATACCAGTCTGGTGGGCATCATACGTCACTCCTTCACTTTAGAGACAGTGTCAGACAGTCATGCGGTCAGGTGCCAGGCATCCCCTCACAATTTCCCAGTTCCCGTTTAGAGAGACAGCACAGCAGTGAGTGACTCCACTGCTCCACACGTCACTGAGCAGTGAGCACAGATAAGCAGGCAGGTTTAGGCTAGCAGCGCAACTTCGCAAGCCCCACGGCACGCCCACAACATTCATAGTGAAATTGGACAGAGGAGCAAAAGCAGCCAGGAAAACTATTCATGGAAATTGCAGCGCTGGCTCAAGGGGCAAACAAATGAAGTGTCTACAACTTCCCCAGTCCCACTAATGTTCACAAATGCTGGCCCCTCTAATAAAAATTCTATGCATATCTACATTGTATTTCTTTGGAGGGTGTCACCCGGGTGTGGCCCGCACCCCCTAGTGACGCCACTGGTCAGAGCTTGAAAGTTCTATATTCAGGCTACTAAAGACTTTAGACAAACTTCCGGTTTATTTGTCAACTACTCTGGTCAGAGGGCCAGAAATATATGGTGGGAGTCCTGGCATCCTGGATTAAGCAGATTTTTTGTACGCTTCTTGTTTGCGGTAAAACCACCACTAAAAAGAGTAATTGCTCATTCTACAAGATCAGTATCTACTTCTTGGAATTTGAATGATGATGTCTCCTTGGAACATATCTGCAATGCTGCAACCTGGTCTTCCCTTTACACTTTTTCCAAATTTTATCATATTGACATTTATGCTTCTTCTGATGCAGCTTTTGGCAGTAACTCCTTCAGGCCACACTGTCCGGCAAATAGGAACTGCTTACTTTTTGTCCCACCCATCCTTAACATAGACTCTCAGCTTGGGTATTGTACCGATAAATTTATTTCCTTCAGGCTGATGAGAGTCCATAGCCCCCACCTTATTTTTGTATATGGGTGACTCTTCTCATTTGCACCTCGTAACTTTGCTTTCTAAATTTCCTATCTTTTTTTCTTTCTCTCTCCTCTGCTCGGCTATACATAAGCTGAAAAGGGAGAGGAAGTGGAAGGAACTAAAGCTCTATCAGGGTTCTTGACCTCCTCCTGAAAGGCTGGAACATATACCACATGTTATGAAATTATGGACTCTCATCAGCCCGAAGGAAATACATTTATCGGTAAGTATAAATTATTTTTATTCTTATTATTAATTGACCGTTATAATAAATAATAATAAACAATAATAATACTATAATAAAAAATGTAAAATTAAAGTTTTCTTGCAATACAGTGAGAGAAAAGCAGACTTTTATTCAATACACACACATGCATACTGTATATCAAATTTCATTAATCATGTGAATTCAACTCAGATAAAGCAATATCCTACCTGGACATCCATAAAATGAATCTTCTTTATTTTTTTTCTCACCAGGAATAAGCCATATCTTAAACAATGTGTTAAGAACTGTGCTTCACATACAGTATAAATATTATAGTTTGAAATGTATCAGTTTGAAGATTAGAAAACATTTATGTAAACATTCAACAACAACTAGCAGAAAAAATAGAAATTATTAGAATTCAAAATCTAGCAAAATGCAAAGCCATTTCATGCATGATTCAAAATATAATAGGTTTTGATTGTAGAAAACATAGTTTATCTATTTATCTATCACCTATCTATCTATCTATCTATCTATCTATCTATCTATCTATCCATATTTCATCCTGTTTCCCAATACCATGTTAAAAGCATGATAGTTGTTATTTTGTGCACTGATACATTTTCTATCTATTGAGATTTTTATTGCTGGAAAAAAAATCTAATTTAAAGCCAAAGTTTTATAATATCACAAGCCCAAACAGACTTTAAAACATTTATGTAAACATTCAACAACAACTAGCAGAAAAAAAAGAAATTATTAGAATTCAAAATCTAGAAAAATGCAAAGCCATTTCATGCATGATTCAAAATATAATAGGTTTTGGTTGTAGAAAACATAGTTACAAATTCTATCTATCTATCTATCTATCTATCACCTATCTATCTATCATCTATCTACAGTATCTATGTATCTATGTATCTATCTATCTATCTATCTATCTATCTATCTATCTATCTATCTATCTATCTATTTATCTATCACCTATCTATCTATCTATCTATCTATCTATCTATCTATCTATTTATCTATCACCTATCTATCTATCATCTATCTACAGTATCTATGTATCTATGTATCTATCTATCTATCTATCTATCTATCTATCTATCTATCTATTTATCTATCACCTATCTATCTATCTATCTATCTATCTATCTATCTATTTATCTATCACCTATCTATCTATCATCTATCTACAGTATCTATGTATCTATGTATCTATCTATCTATCTATCTATCTATCTATCTATCTATCTATCTATCTATCCATATTTCATCCTGTTTCCCAATACCATGTTAAAAGCATGATAGTTGTTATTTTGTGCACTGATACATTTTCTATCTATTGAGATTTTTATTGCTGGAAAAAAAATCTAATTTAAAGCCAAAGTTTTATAATATCACAAGCCCAAACAGACTTTAAAACATTTATGTAAACATTCAACAACAACTAGCAGAAAAAAAAGAAATTATTAGAATTCAAAATCTAGAAAAATGCAAAGCCATTTCATGCATGATTCAAAATATAATAGGTTTTGGTTGTAGAAAACATAGTTACAAATTCTATCTATCTATCTATCTATCTATCACCTATCTATCTATCATCTATCTACAGTATCTATGTATCTATGTATCTATCTATCTATCTATCTATCTATCTATCTATCTATCTATCTATCTATCTATCTATCTATCTATCTATCTATCTATCTATCTATCTATCTTATCCATATGTTATCCTGTTTCTCCATACCATGTTAAAAGCATGATAGTTGTTATTTTGTGCACTGATACATTTTCTATTCATTGAGATTTTTATTGCTGGAAACAAATTCAAAAGCCAAAGTTTTATAATATGACAACCCCAAACAGACTTTAAAAAGTATGGCTGTGAAGTAAATTGTCAAAAAACTTCTAATACTACTACTTCTAATACTTCCATGCTGTGCTGCACCCTTAGAAAATGTTATGGGATTTGGCTTAGATCTAGGTTATAGTTAGTGGTAGTTATGGTTTCGGGCTAGGATAAGGTTCAGAAGTTAGGGTTAGTGCTAGCGATAGGTTTAATGATAACTAGACATGTGCAGAGACAAATAAAAGTATTTTATTCCGATAGTCACTCATTATTTGTTAATGTGAAAATATGCATCTGCTATTTTATATAAAGTACATCTGTAGAGGAGCAGCCAAACAACATATAAAATGTAAATAAAGTACAAGTAGTAGCTAGTGCTACTGCTGTAAGCCATTGTATTTTTTAATGGGGCTGGTATTGGCAGAGAACAAAACTTAAACTTATATACCTATTGACTGACACCAGAATCAATCAACTGTCAAGGACATTGCTACCCTGGTATGGAATAATGTAAATTTGAACTTTTAAAGCCTAAATAGTGTAAATTTGAACTTTTCTGAAGCTTTTTCAATTTGCACATAAGCCTTTTCTGTCTTTAGAGTAATTATTTAAATCACATAAACAAGTCAATTAAACAATTTTGTTGTATACATACATAAATTTGTTTTTCATTAAAGTGATTGCTCATTGTTTTTAGACAAATATAATGAAAAACACAATTTAAATTTTTCTATATAAAACAAATTCAAAGCTGCACACTGAATAAACAGTATAAAATAAAATGAAAACACTAAAGATAAAATACAGGAACCAATCTCCATATAAAGTCTGTACTGTAAAAGTGTTGTCTTGTATCCAAGAATTGATACAATTAGAGGTAGGAATGGCTGCTTCTGTATAAAATCATCCGATACCAACACAGAACTTCTCAAATCAAGGCAATCTGAAAAAAGCAAGATCCTCCTCGTAGGGTAATACGTTTAATACAAATAACACAGAGATAATTACAAACAGAAACCCCACCTTATGTCATGGGTTTCGGATAAAGGAATCCGATTTTAAACTGTGTTACATTTATATTATCTACTGGAAACCATTTGCCTTAATCTTTAGTGACATTGTTTCACGCTATGACATGTCCAGTTCAGCAAGCCTAGCATTCAGGATTTGACATCTGTTAGATCCAGGATTGCAGCCTTGATTCACCTGTAACTGCTGGAGCACTGACTTTTAGAACGCGATACTTATCTCATATGATTGAGGTTTTGGAGAGTGAGTACCCCTGCACAGGGGAACTGTTTGTGAATATCTCTATGTTATTTGTATTAAACATATTACCCTATGAGGTGGATATTTGTGTGTTTTTTCAGATTGCCTTGATTTACATTTCTTTCATGTAATTAGTAAGAGTCCATGAGCTAGTGACGTATGGGATATACAATCCTACCAGGAGGGGCAAAGTTTCCCAAACTTTAAAATGCCTATAAATACACCCCATCACCACACCCACAATTCAGTTTTACAAACTTTGCCTCCTATGGAGGAAGTGAAGTAAGTTTGTGTTTCTACGTTGATATGCGCTTCTCAGCATTTTGAAGCCTGACTACTCTCAGAGTACAGTGAATATCAGAGGGATGTGAAGAGAGTATCACCTATTGAATGCAATGGTTTTCCTCACAGGAGATCTATTTCATAGGTTCTCGGTCGTAGAAAATCATCTCCTACCTAACTTTTCAGATTGACTAAATACTTTCATATTCCATTACCTCTACTGTTAACCATTTCAGTTCTGGTTTGGCTATCTGCTATATGTGGATGGGTGTCTTTTGGTAAGTATGTTTTCATTACTTAATACACTCTCAGCTATGGTTTGGCACTTTATGTATTTATATAAAGTTCTAAATATATGTATTGTACTTATATTTGCCATGATTCAGGTTTCAGTATATTTCCTATTGCAGACTGTCAGTTTCATATCTGGGAAATGCATTTTTTAGGAAAAATGTATTTCTTACCTGGGGTATAGTCTTTTTTCAATTGACTGTAATTTTTATTTCGCGGGCAGAATTTGGCTCGCAAGGGTGCAAAATGCCAAAGTATAGTGCGTCATTTTTGGCGCAAGATTTTTTGGCGCAAAGTTACGTGCGATGATGCAAATTTGTCATTTCACAAGGTTGTGTCTTCATTGACGCGAGTGTGTCCTTTCCGGATGTTATTAGCGCCCCAAATTTTTTTTTTTTTTTGTGTTTTGCATCATACTTGCCGCCAAATATTTTCATTATTTAAAACCCCATTCCTATATGCCTCTTGACTTTTTTCTCTATCAGAGGGCTATGCTGTTTGCATTTTTTTCCCATTCCTGAATCTGCCATATAAGGAAATTGATAATTTTGCTTTATATGTTGTTTTTTTCTCTTACATTTGCAAGATGTCTCAATCTGATCCTGTCTCAGAAATCACTATTGGAACCCTGCTGCATGATCAGTGCTACCAAAGCTAAGTACATTTGTTGTTTGTAATAGTTGTCATGATAAACTTTTACATGCAGAGAATGTGTCCATCAGTAATAGTACATTGCCTGTTTCTGTTCCTTCAACATCTAATGTACAAGATATACCTGTGAATTTAAAAGAATTTATTGCTGATTCTATTCAGAAGGCTTTGTCTGCCATCCCGCCTTCTAATAAATGTAAAAGGTCTTTTAAAACTTCTCATAAAGCTGATGAAATTTCAAATGACCGACAACATAATGAATTATCCTCCTCTGATGAGGATCTAGCTGATTCAGAAGATCCTTCCTCAGATATTGACACTGACAAATCTACTTATTTATTTAAAATGGAGAATATTTGTTCTTTGTTTAAAGAAGTGTTGATTACATTGGATATTGAGGAAACTAGTCCTCTTGATATTAAAACTAGTAAACATTTAAATTCTGTTTATTAACCTCCTGTGGTTACTCTAGATGTTTTTTCCAGTTCCTGATGCTATTTCTGATATGATTTCTAAGGAATGGAATATGCCTGGTACTTCTTTTATTGCTTCTTCAAGGTTTTAAAAATTGTATCCTTTGCCAGCAGTTACATTGGAGTTTTGGGAAAAGATCTCCAAAGTTGATGGGGCTATCTCTACTCTTGCTAAAGATACTACTATTCCTATGGAAGATAGTATTTCTTTTAAAGATCCTTTAGATAGGAAAATTGACTCTTATCTAAGGAAATCTTATTTATATTCAGGTCATCTTCTCAGGCCTGCAATTTCTTTGGCTGATGTTGCTGCTGCATCAACTTTTTGGTTGGAAAATTTAGCACAACAAGAATTGGATTCTGATTTGTCTAGCATTGTTCACTTGCTTCAACATGCTAATCATTTTATTTGTGATGCCATTTTTTATATAATCAAAATTGATTTTAAATCTATTTCTTTAGCTATTTTAGCTAGAAGAGCTTTGTGGCTTTAATCTTGGAATGCTGACATGACTTTTAAGTCCAGATTGCTATCTCTTTCTTCCCAAGGTAATACATTATTTGGTTCTCAGTTGGATTTGATTATTTCAACTGTCACTGGGGGGAAGGGAGTTTTTTTGCCTCAGGATAAAAGACCTAAGGGTAAATCTAAAGCTTATAACCGTTTTCGTTCCTTTCAATAAAATAAGGAACAGAAACCTTATCCTTCCCCCAAGGAATCTGTTTCCAATTGGAAACCTTCAAATTGGAATAAATACAAGCCATTTAAGAAACCAAAGCCAGCCCCCAAGTCTGCATGAAGGTGCGGCCCTCATTCCAGCTAAGCTGGTAGGGGGCAGATTATGATTTTTCAAGGATGTTTGGACAAATTCTGTCCAAAATCAATTGATTCTGAGACAGAATAGGATTCAGAGTAAGACCTCCTGTGAGAATATATTTTCTCTCATGCATCCCAGCAAATCCAGTAAAGGCTCAGGCTTTCCTGAAGTGTGTTTTAGACCTGGAGTTTTCAGGGGTAATCATGCCAGTTCCGTTTCAGGAACAGGGTCTGGGGTTTTATTCAAATTTATTCATTGTCCCAAAGAAAGAAAATTCATTCAGACCAGTTCTGGAACTGAAAATTCTGAATCATTTTGTAAGAGTACTAACTTTGAAGATAGTGACTATAAGAACTATTCTGCCTTTTGTTCAGCAAGGGCATTATATGTCCACAATAGACTTACAGGATGCATATCTTCATATTCCGATTCATCCAGATCATTTCCAGTTTTTGAGATTCTCTTTTCTAGACAAGCATTACCAATTTGTCACTCTTCCTTTTGGCCTAGCGACAGGTTCTCGGTGCCCTACTCTCTGTAATCAGAGAGCGGAGTATTGCAGTGTTTCCTTATTTGGACGATATCTTGGTACTAGCTCAGTCTTTACATCCTGCAGAATCTCAAATGAATCAACTAGTGTTGTTTCTTCGAAAAGATGGTTGGAGGATCAATTTACCAAAAAGTTCTTCGATTCCTCAGACAAGGGTCACCTTTTTAGGTTTACAGATAGATTCAGTGTCCATGACTCCGACAGACAAGAGACGTTTAAATTGGTTGCAGCCTGTCGGAACCTTCAGTCTCAGTCATTCGTTTCAGTAGCTATGTGCATGGAAGTTTTAGGTCTCATGACTGCAGCAGCAGACACAATCCCCTTTGCTCGTTTTCATATGAGACCTTTCCAGCTTTGTATGCTGAACCAATGGTGCAGGGATTATACAAGGATATCACAATTAATATCCTTAAATCCCAATGTTCGATTATCTCTGACTTGGTGGTTAGATCAATATCATATAGTTCTAGGGGCCTGTTTTCTTTGTCCAACCTGGACTGTGATCACAACAGATGCAAGTCTTTCAGGTTGGGGAGCTGTTTGGGGATCCCTGACAGCACAAGAGGTTTGGAAATCTCAAGAGGCGAGATTACCAATCAATATTTTGGAACTCTGTGTGATTTTTAGGGCTCTTCAGATTTGGCCTCTGTTGAAGAGAGAACCATTAATTTGTTTTCAGCCAGACAATATCACAACTGTGTCATATGTCAATCATCAGGGTGGGACTCACAGTCCCCAAGCTATGAAAGAAGTATCCCGGATACTTGCTTGGGTGGAATCCAGCTCCTGTCTAATTTCTGCGGTTCATATCCCAGGTATAGACAATTGGGAAGCGGATTATCTCAGCCGTCAGACTTTACATCCAGGGGAGTGGTCCCTCCATACAGATGTTTTTTCTCAGGTTGGCTTCTCAACTAAACAAGAAATTTCCCAGGTACCTGTCCAGGTCCAAGTATCCTCAGGCGGAAGCAGTGGATGCGTTGACACTTCCTTGGTGTTATCAACCTGCTTATATTTTCCCGCCTTTAGTTCTTCTTCCAAGAGTGATCTCCAAAATCATCATGGAGCAATAGTTTGTGCTGCTGGTGGCTCCAGCATAGCCTCACAGGTTTTGGTATGCAGATCTTGTTCGGATGTCCAGTTGCCAACCTTGGCCACTTCCATTAAGGCCGGACCTTCTGTCTCAAGGTCCGTTTTTCCATCAGGTTTTCAAATCATTAAATTTGAAGGTATGGAAATTTGAACGCTTAGTGCTTAGTCATAGAGGTTTCTCTAACTCTGTGATTAATACTATGTTACAGGATCATAAATCTGTTTCTAGAAAGATTTATTATCTAGCTTGAAAGACTTACATTTCATGGTGTTCCTCTCATAAATTCTCTTGGCATTCTTTTAGAATTCCTAGAATTTTACAGTTTCTTCAGGATTGTTTGGATAAGGTTTTGTCTGCAAGTTCCTTGAAGGGACAAATCTCTGCTCTTTCTGTTTTATTTCACAGAAAGATTGCTAAGCTTCCTGATATTCACTGTTTTGTTCAGGCTTTGGTTCGTATCAAGCCTGTCATTAAATCAATCTCTCCTCCTTGGAGTCAATTTGGTTTTGAAGGCTTTACAGGCTCCTCCATTTGAGCCTTTGCATTTGAGCCTATGCAGTGTTGTTTCTTTTGTTCATCTCTTCTATTAGAAGAGTTTCTGAATTAGCTGCTCTCTTGTGAATCTCCTTTTCTGATTTTTTATCAGGATAAGGCAGTTTTGCGGACTTCATTTAAATTCTTACCTAAGGTTGTGAATTCTAACAACATTAATAGAGAAATTTTTGTCCCTTCCTTATGTCCTAATCCTAAGATTTCTTTGGAGAGATCATTCTTTGGATGTGGTGAGAGCTCTGAAATATTATGTTGAAGCTACTAAAGATTTCAGGAAGACTTCTAGTCTATTTGTTATCTTTTCTGGTTCTAGGAAAGGTCAGAAGGCTTCTGCCATTTCCTTGGCATCGTGGTTAAAGCTTTTGATTCTTCAATCTTAATTGGAGTCGGGTCAAGCCCCGCCTCTGTGAATTACAGCTCATTCTACTAGATCAGTCTCCACTTCGTGGGATTTTAGAAATAAAGCTTCAGTTGATCAGATTTGCAAAGCAGCAACTTGGTCCTCTTTGCATACATTTACGAAATTCTACCGTTTTGATGTATTTGCTTCTTCGGAAGCAGTTTTTGGTAGGAAAGTTCTTCAGGCAGTTGTTTCAGTTTGATTCTTCTGCTTATGTTTTATTTTTTTTCTGTTAATTCATGAGAATAAATTTACATTTTGGGTTGTGGATTAATTTTCTTCAGCGAAAAATGGCTTTTTTTATTTTATCCCTCCCTCTCTAGTGACTCTTGCATGGAGTTCCACATCTTGTGTATTGCTATCCCATACGTCACTAGCTCATGGACTCTTGCCAATTACATGAAAGAAAACATAATTTATGTAAGAACTTACCTGATAAATTCATTTCTTTCATATTGGCAAGAGTCCATGAGGCCCACCCTTTTTATGGTGGTTATGATTTTTTTGTATAAAGTACAATTATTTCCAAATACCTTTGTTGATGCCTTTTACTCCTTTCTTTATCACCCCACTACTTGGCTATCCATTAAACTGAATTGTGGGTGTGGTGAGGGGTGTATTTATAGGCATTTGAGGTTTGGGAAACTTTGCCCCTCCTGGTAGGATTGTATATCCCATACGTCACTAGCTCATGGACTATGAAAGAAATGAGTTTATCAGGTAAGTTCTTACATAAATTATGTTTTTTCTGAATCCATTTAAATATCTAAAGAGAATATGATACAAATTAACCAAAAATATCCTGTGCCAAGCATGAGCATAGTCTCACTGAAAAGTTGTGTTCCTTCTTATCTGAGCATAATTAAAGGGACAATAAAGTAAAAAATAAATTCAGATAGGACATACAATTTTATTTAACTTTCCTATTTAGTTCTATTAGCTAATTTTCTTTGTTATCTTTTTACCCATTTCTAAGGAGCAGCAATGCACTACTAGGAGTTAGCTTCTGATTGTTGGCTGCACATATATGCCTCTTGTCATTGGCTCACCAGATATGTTCAGCTAGCTCCCAGCAGTGCGCTGCGGCTCCTTCAACAAAGTATACTAAGAGAAGGAAGCACATTTGATAATAGAAGTAAAGACAAAATTGGGTTTTATGTTCCTTTTTTAATCTAGATGCTCATCACTGTTTGTACATTATCTAACACACACCAAGATTACAATTTGTGCGCTAAATAACTCTAAACATTTAGCGCTACCGCACACTTTCCATAGCGCTGCCATTAAAAGTTACAGAAAAACCTTTGTTTGTTGAATGGTGCCTTAAGCTCCATACCGGACAAAAGCCAAGGCCTGACTTTACGTGCTCGTGCACATTTTCTCCCATAGACATCAATGGAGAGAAAGTGTTAGAAAAAAACTAACATCTGCGATTGCAGAATGGAGATTGCTATAACTCAATCCCTATTGATGTCTATGGGGACAAGAAGGTTACGTAAAAACCTAACAACCTAACATAAAACCCTAGTCTAAATACCCATAATCCGCTGCCCTGACACTAAATAAAGTGATTAACCCTTAAACCGCCACCCCCGCATTGCTGACACCTAAATAAACCTATTAACCCCTAAACCGCCGGCCCCCGACATTGCAAATGCTATAATAAACCTATTAACCCTTAAACCGCTGCCCCCCACATCGCAACTACTAAACTAAACCTATTAACCCCTAAACCACTGGCCCCCACATCACGACACACTAAATTGAACTATTAAACGCTAAACCTAACACCCCCTAACTTTAAATTAAAGTTACAATATAACTATCTTAAAATAAATAAAAACTTACCTGTGAAATAAAGAAAAACTAAGCTTAAACTATAAAGAAATCTAGCATAACTATTTTAAAAAATAATAATAATAATAATAAAAAACTAAGTAACAAAATTAAAAAATCCTAACACTATGAAAAAAAACCTAACATTCTAAAAAACAAAAACAAAAATTAAGAAAAATAAAAAAAACTAACATTGCAAAAACCAAACACTCAAATTACGAAAATTAATAAACAAAATTATCCAAAATAATAACCATTAAACCTAATCTAATATCCCTATAAAAACAAAAAATCTACCCCAAAATAAAAACACCTCCTAATCTAAAAATAAACTAGCTCTCACCCTATTGGCTGATTTGAAAATGTCAGCCCATAGGAATGCAAGGTACCCCAAATATAAAAGCGGTACGCTGCATTCAATCTTCAGTGTGTGGTGGAGATCGCATGAAGAGGAGCCTCCACGCCACTCAGGACCGCTGTTCCGAATCTGCACATTGGGGAAAAATGCTCCGCAACTCCGGGAAGGAGATAGAAGATGGTTCCGCGTTGGATGACGATGCAGTCACCTGGAAGAAGACCTTCACCACAGGACTTCAGGAACTGTGAGAACCTATTTCGGGGTTAGACTTAGGTATTTTTTTGGGGGGGCAACAAAAGAGCTGATTGCCCTTTTAAGGGCAATGTCCATACAAATGCACCTTAAGGTTTTTTTAGAGTTAGGTTTTTTATTTTGGGGGGTTGGTTGGGTGGGGGGTTTACTGTTAGAGGGTACTTTGTCATTTTTAGGTAAAAGATCTGATTGATTCAGGACAATGCCCTACAAAAGGCCCTTTTAAAGGATATTAGTAGTTTATTGTTAGATTAGGTGGTGTTTTTATTTGGGGTGCTTTTTTGTTTTTATAGGGGTATTAGATAAGCTTTAATTTTTGTAATCTTAAATATTTTTTTTTATTTTTCGTAATTTTAGTGTTTGTTTAGTTTTGTAATGTTAGATTTTTTTTATTTTTCATTAGTGTTAGGATTTTTTAATTTTGTAATTGTAATTATAATTGTTAGGTTCATTTATAGTTTAAGCTTATTTTTTTTTATTTCACAGGTAAGTTTTTATTCATTTTAAGGTAGTTAGTATATTGTACCTTTAATTTAAAGTTAGGAGGTGTTAGGTTTAGGGGTTAATAGTTTAATTTAGTGTGTCGCGATGTGTGGGGGTGGCGATTTAGGGGTTAATAGGTTTGGTTTAGTATTTGTGATATGGGGGCCGACGGTTTAGGGGTTATTAGGTTTATTATAGCAGTTGCAATGTGGGAGTCGGCAGTTTAGTAGTTAATAGGTTTGTTTAGTGTTGGCAATGTGGGGGGTTGGCGGTTTAGGGGTTAATACTTTATTTTAGTGTTGGCTATGTGGGTGGGCAGCGGATTAGGGGATTATAAATTTAATAAAGTATTTGCGATGCAGGGGGATGGCGGTTTAGGGGTTAATAGGTAGTTTATGGGTGTAAGTGTACTTTGTAACATTTTTGTTAAGAGTTTTGTGAAACATTTTTGTTTCTCAAAATCCATAACTACTGGTCTTTGATCGCGGAATGGATTGCAGCGATATAAGCTGTAACGCTTGCGGAATAGCCTGACCGAACAACTTGTAAAACGGGTGACCTGAAACTTCACACTCAAAAGCCATTTTTTAAATGCGGAATGGAGAGTTGCGGTACAGGCTAAAATGCTAGCGGTATAGTTGTATAGCCACAACTTGTAATACGGTTTCAGAGGTATAGCTGTACTGCAAAACTTGTAATTTGGCCCACTGTGAGGTAGAGGAATCCAGACAGTGAGCTCTTGTGCAATGCTTCTAGAATTCATATCCACATTACAGGCCACACCCAACATGGTAAAAAATATTTTATTCAGAGGAGAAGTTCCTAGTATTTCTGAGATTAAATGTCCTATTCTTTGATCATCTGATCATCTCATCTGATGAGAATGATAAACTAAGAAAGAAATATATAGGAAGTGAAAGACTTAAATTATAAAGTATAGCTATGGTTAAATATAACCAGAGATACATTGTGGAGAAGGAATAATTACTTAGATTAACTAAGTTACATGAAGCAACCAAGAGACAAAGGGAGCCCACAGTGTAGAAATGCACAACATATATTTATATAATTTATAAAGGGTGACTGAAGATGATTAGGTAATGTTAATTGGATGGGAATAAACTATAGAGTTTTGGTGAAAACATCCATAATCCCCATATAAACCAAACTCAACTATGGGCTAAGCTCCTACAATCTGGGAGCTGTATGATTTTTGACATTAACTAGATTTCCCCATCCATAACTTCCCCACTTAATTATAGTTCAGGCACACACAAACATAAAAAGGAGATAAAACTCCAAGTGCAAAACACCCCTAACACGTGTTTCACACACACTTATTTAGAGGGGGAGGGGGTGATAAACTGATTAAAAAATTTCCTCTGTGTATGGCTCAAGTATGTTTTTTTAAAACAAAAAAGGTAATTGGCTGTTCTCTCCTTTCCTTCCATGATTTCATCAGAAGTTCGTGCAGCTCTGCCCCCTGTGTTGGCTCAACCAATTACATTAGAGCAGGGCTTGTCAATTACACCAGTTGGATCAAATTAGTTACTTACTATGCTATTGTTGTTCCTCCTGTGCCTGCAGCTTTCTTCAAAGCCGTTCCTTTATTTTAACCCATTAAAGGTTTTAGTTGGTTAAGATCCACCTCGTTATACTGTGTGTTGCCACCGTGGAGCGCACATATTGTTGCTTCTTATGGCAGAGTGGTGCACATTCACAGATTAGTGATGTTGCGTGCTTTCTGACCCCTGTAACTTTTGTCTTACTTTAGTTTGCACAATAGACAGTGGAAGACTGAAATATAAAAAAAAGCCCATTTGAATAACAAAGTAATGGAACCACTGCAAAAACGCACAACTCAGGCTCTGTAGTGTGCAGGCTTTAACTTAAAGGGACATGATTTACAAATGTTGAAGCACATACAAGTGATGAAGCGTAGCTAGAAAAGGCTGACTAGAAAATATCACCTGAGCAGCTATGTAAAAAAGTAAGATATTTTACTTTAATTTTCCTAAGTATTCACACCCCGCTGTAAAGAGACTCAAAGCAGCAAGTCAGGATGCTTGTCCCAGGACTTTCTAGGGAGTGTGCATCTGTCATGTTATTTCCCTATTCTGATTAAGTAAGTTCTATGAAATCTCATGAGATCACAGCAAAGGCAAAGCAGATGGACAGCAGCTGAAGTATGACTGTTTACACAGCACTTACTCTGGTGAGCTGAAGAAATTTTGAGGTAAAACAGAATTTATGCTTACCTGATAAATTACTTTCTCCAACGGTGTGTCCGGTCCACGGCGTCATCCTTACTTGTGGGATATTCTCTTCCCCAACAGGAAATGGCAAAGAGTCCCAGCAAAGCTGGTCACATGATCCCTCCTAGGCTCCGCCCACCCCAGTCATTCGACCGACGGACAGGAGGAAATATATATAGGAGAAACCATATGATACCGTGGTGACTGTAGTTAGAGAAAATAATTCATCAGACCTGATTAAAAAACCAGGGCGGGCCGTGGACCGGACACACCGTTGGAGAAAGTAATTTATCAGGTAAGCATAAATTCTGTTTTCTCCAACATTGGTGTGTCCGGTCCACGGCGTCATCCTTACTTGTGGGAACCAATACCAAAGCTTTAGGACACGGATGAAGGGAGCAAATCAGGTCACCTAAATGGAAGGCACCACGGCTTGCAAAACCTTTCTCCCAAAAATAGCCTCCGAAGAAGCAAAAGTATCAAATTTGTAAAATTTGGCAAAAGTGTGCAGTGAAGACCAAGTCGCTGCCTTACATATCTGGTCAACAGAAGCCTCGTTCTTGAAGGCCCATGTGGAAGCCACAGCCCTAGTGGAGTGAGCTGTGATTCTTTCAGGAGGCTGCCGTCCAGTAGTCTCATAAGCCAATCGGATAATGCTTTTAAGCCAAAAGGAAAGAGAGGTAGAAGTCGCTTTTTGACCTCTCCTTTTACCAGAATAAATAACAAACAAGGAAGAGGTTTGTCTGAAATCCTTAGTAGCCTCTAAATAGAATTTTAGAGCACGGACTACGTCCAAATTGTGTAACAAACGTTCCTTCTTTGAAACTGGATTCGGACACAAAGAAGGTACAACTATCTCCTGGTTAATATTTTTGTTGGAAACAACTTTCGGAAGAAAACCAGGCTTAGTACGCAAAACCACCTTATCTGCATGGAACACCAGATAGGGCGGAGAACACTGCAGAGCAGATAACTCTGAAACTCTTCTAGCAGAAGAAATTGTAACCTAAAACAAAACTTTCCAAGATAATAACTTAATATCTACGGAATGTAAGGGTTCAAACGGAACCCCTTGAAGAACTGAAAGAACTAGATTTAGACTCCAGGGAGGAGTCAAAGGTCTGCAAACAGGCTTGATCCTAACCAGAGCCTGAACAAATGCTTGAACATCTGGCACAGCTGCCAGTCTTTTGTGAAGTAAAACAGATAAAGCAGAGATCTGTCCCTTCAGAGAACTTGCAGATAATTCTTTCTCCAAACCTTCTTGTAGAAAGGATAGAATCTTAGGAATTTTTATCTTGTTCCATGGGAATCCTTTAGATTCACACCAACAGATATATTTTTTCCATATTTTATGGTAAATTTTTCTAGTTACAGGCTTTCTAGCCTGAATCAGAGTATCTATTACAGAATCTGAAAACCCACGCTTTGATAAAATCAAGCGTTCAATCTCCAAGCCGTCAGTTGGAGGGAAACCAGATTCGGATGTTCGAATGGACCCTGAACAAGAAGGTCCTGTCTCAAAGGTAGCTTTCATGGTGGAGCCGATGACATATTCACCAGGTCTGCATACCAAGTCCTGCGTGGCCATGCAGGAGCTATCAAGATCACCGAGGCCCTCTCCTGATTGATCCTGGCTACCAGCCTGGGGATGAGAGGAAACGGTGGGAATACATAAGCTAGGTTGAAGGTCCAAGGTGCTACTAGTGCATCTACTAGGGTCGCCTTGGGATCCCTGGATCTGGACCCGTAGCAAGGAACCTTGAAGTTCTGACGAGACGCCATCAGATCCATGTCTGGAATGCCCCATAATTGAGTTATTTGGGCAAAGATTTCCGGATGGAGTTCCCACTCCCCCGGATGGAATGTCTGACGACTCAGAAAATCCGCTTCCCAATTTTCCACTCCTGGGATGTGGATCGCAGACAAGTGGCAGGAGTGATCCTCCGCCCATTGAATTATCTTGGTCACTTCTTTCATCGCCAGGGAAGTCCTTGTTCCCCCCTGATGATTGATATATGCAACGGTCGTCATGTTGTCTGACTGAAACCTTATGAATTTGGCCTTTGCTAGTTGAGGCCAAGCTCTGAGAGCATTGAATATCGCTCTCAGTTCAGAATGTTTATCGGGAGAAGAGACTCTTCCCGAGACCATAGACCCTGAGCTTTCAGGGATTCCCAGACCGCGCCCCAGCCCACTAGGCTGGCGTCGGTCGTGACAATGACCCACTCTGGTCTGCGGAAGCTCATTCCCTGTGACAGATTGTCCAGGGTCAGCCACCAACGGAGTGAATCTCTGGTCTTTTGATCTACTTGAATCGTCGGAGACAAGTCTGTATAATCCCCATTCCACTGTCTGAGCATGCACAGTTGTAATGGTCTTAGATGAATTCATGCAAAAGGAACTATGTCCATTGTTGCAACCATCAATCCTATTACTTCCATGCACTGCGCTATGGAAGGACGAGGAACAGAATGAAGTACTTGACAAGAGCTTAGAAGTTTTGATTTTCTGACCTCTGTCAGAAAAATCCTAATTTCTAAGGAATCTATTATTGTTCCCAAGAAGGGAACTCTTGTTGACGGGGACAGAGAACTTTTTTCTTTGTTCACCTTCCATCCGTGAGATCTGAGAAAGGCTAGGACGATGTCCGTATGAGCCTTTGCTTTTGACAGGGACGACGCTTGAATCAGGATGTCGTCCAAGTAAGGTACTACTGCAATGCCCCTTGGTCTTAGAACTGCTAGAAGGGACCCTAGTACCTTTGTGAAAATCCTTGGAGCAGTGGCTAATCCAAATGGAAGTGCCACAAACTGGTAATGCTTGTCCAGAAAAGCGAACCTTAGGAACTGATGATGTTCCTTGTGGATAGGAATATGTAGGTACGCATCCTTTAAATCCACGGTAGTCATAAATTGATTTTCCTGGAAAGTAGGTAGGATCGTTCGAATAGTTTCCATTTTGAACGATGGTACCCTGAGAAATTTGTTTAGGATCTTTAGATCCAAAATTGGTCTGAATGTTCCCTCTTTTTTGGGAACTATGAACAGATTGGAATAAAATCCCATTCCTTGTTCTCTTATTGGAACTGGATGTATCACTCCCATCTTTAACAGGTCTTCTACACAATGTAAGAATGCCTGTCTCTTTATTTGGTTTGAAGATAAATGAGACCTGTGGAACCTTCCCCTTGGGGGTAGTTCCTTGAATTCCAGGAGATAACCTTGAGAAACTATTTCTAGCGCCCAAGGATCCTGAACATCTCTTGCCCAAGCCTGAGCAAAGAGAGAAAGTCTGCCCCCCACTAGATCCGGTCCCGGATCGGGGGCTATCCCTTCATGCTTTTTTGGTAGCAGTGGTAGGCTTCTTGGCCTGCTTACCCTTGTTCCAGCCTTGCATTGGTTTCCAGGCTGGTTTGGGTTGTGAAGTATTACCCTCTTGCTTAGAGGATACAGAATTAGAGACTGGTCCGTTTCTGCGAAAGGGACGAAAATTAGGCTTATTATTAGCCTTAAAAGACCTATCCTGTGGGAGGGCGTGGCCCTTTCCCCCAGTGATGTCTGAAATAATCTCTTTCAAATCAGGTCCAAATAATGTCTTACCTTTGAAAGGAATGTTAAGCAATTTTGTCTTGGAAGACACATCCGCTGACCAAGACTTTAGCCAAAGCACTCTGCGCGCCACGACAGCAAACCCTGAATTTTTCGCCGCTAATCTAGCTAATTGCAAAGCGGCATCTAAAACAAAAGAGTTAGCCAATTTAAGTGCTTGAACTCTGTCCATAACCTCCTCATACGAAGATTCTTTACTGAGCGATTTTTCTAGTTCCTCGAACCAGAAACACGCTGCCGTAGTGACAGGAACAATGCATGAAATTGGTTGTAGAAGGTAACCTTGCTGTACAAAAATCTTTTTAAGCAAACCCTCTAATTTCTTATCCATAGGATCTTTGAAAGCACAACTATCTTCGATAGGAATAGTAGTGCGTTTGTTTAGAGTAGAAACCGCCCCCTCGACCTTGGGGACTGTCTGCCATAAGTCCTTTCTGGGGTCGACTATAGGAAATAATTTCTTAAATATAGGGGGGGAACAAAAGGTATGCCGGGCCTTTCCCACTCTTTATTTACTATGTCCGCCACCCGCTTGGGTATAGGAAAAGCGTCGGGGGGCACCGGAACCTCTAGGAACTTGTCCATCTTACATAATTTCTCTGGAATGACCAAATTGTCACAATCATCCAGAGTAGATAACACCTCCTTAAGCAGTGCGCGGAGATGTTCTAATTTAAATTTAAATGTCACAACATCAGGTTCAGCTTGATGAGAAATTTTTCCTGAATCTGAAATTTCTCCATCAGACAAAACCTCCCTCATGGCCCCTTGAGATTGGTGTGAGGGTATGTCAGAACAGTTATCATCAGCGTCCTCTTGCTCTTCAGTGTTTAAAACAGAGCAATCGCGCTTTCTCTGATAAGTAGGCATTTTGGATAAAAGATTTGCTATGGAGTTATCCATTACAGCCGTTAATTGTTGCATGATAATAAGTATTGGCGCACTAGATGTACTAGGGGCCTCCTGTGTGGGCATAACTGGTGTAGACACAGTAGGGGATGATGTAGTATCATGTTTACTCCCCTCATTTGAGGAATCATCTTGGGCAATATCATTATCTGTTGCATTACTGTCCTTACTTTGTTTGGACACTATGGCACAATTATCACATAAATTTAAATGGGGAGACACATTGGCTTTCATACATATAGAACATAGCTTATCTGATGGTACAGACATGTTAAACAGGCTTAAACTTGTCAACAAAGCACAAAAAACGTTTTAAAATAAAACCGTTACTGTCACTTTAAATTTCAAACTGAAAACACTTTATTACTGAATATGTGAAAAAGTATGAAGGAATTGTTCAAAATTCACCAAAATTTCACCACAGTGTCTTAAAGCATTAAAAGTATTGCACACCAAATTTCAGAGCTTTAACCCTTAAATTAACGGAACCGGAGCCGTTTTTACATTTAACCCCTATACAGTCCCAGAATGAGGCTCTGTCTATAACTAGAAAGGCCCCCATCTGAAAAAGGTGTCCAACACAGTGCCTGCCGTTTTTCTAAACGTTCCCCAAGATTATAATACCAATAATTAGTTAGAATCTGCATAATATGCCTAGTAAAGCAATTGTTTTAGCCCAGAAAAATGTCTACCAGTTTTTAAGCCCTTTTTGAAGCCCTTTATTCTTTTATGTTTAACTAAGAAAATGGCTTACTGGTCCCCATGAGGGGAAATGACAGCCTTCCAGCATTACATGGTCTTGTTAGAAATATGGCTAGTCATACCTTAAGCAGAAAAGACTGCTAACTGTTTCCCCCAACTGAAGTTACTTCATCTCAACAGTCCTGTGTGGAAACAGCAATCGATTTTAGTTACTGTCTGCTAAAATCATCTTCCTCTTACAAACAGAAATCTTCATCCTTTTCTGTTTCAGAGTAAATAGTACATACCAGCACTATTTTAAAATAACAAACACTTGATAGAAGAATAAAACTACATTTAAACACCAAAAAACTCTTAACCATCTCCGTGGAGATGTTGCCTGTGCAACGGCAAAGAGAATGACTGGGGTGGGCGGAGCCTAGGAGGGATCATGTGACCAGCTTTGCTGGGACTCTTTGCCATTTCCTGTTGGGGAAGAGAATATCCCACAAGTAAGGATGACGCCGTGGACCGGACACACCAATGTTGGAGAAAATATATTCCTTTTTTTACATAGAAATGCTCAGGTGATATTTTCTTGTCAGCCTTTTACAGTTATGCTGCATCACTTTCAAGTAATTTAGCATATGAGTATTATGTAGACATGTGCAATGCGCAGAGGTCCAGGCCGAAGTCTGTGCGGAGGTCCATCGATCCAATGTGGATGTCCTCTTCATGCTATCATCCGCTGCACACTGAGGATTGAAATGCAAGGTACCCCTTTTATACTGGGGGTACCATTGCATTCCTATTGGCTGAAAATTTTTAATCAGCCAATAGGAATAAGAGCTGCTTAAATCATATTGGCTGTTCAAATCAGCCAATAGGATTTAAGCAGCTCTCATACCTATTGGCTGTTCAAATCATAATGCATAATTATGTACATTGTAACATACATACATAGTAACATAGTAGTTGAGGGAGAAAGAAGTACATTGTACATCAAGTTTAACCTATACAGAGACTACCTTATTTACACCAAAGAAGATGACAATTGAACTTACATTAAATAATTAGAAATCTGACCCATTTAACACAAAGAATTATATCCCTGAATTCTGTTTTAGTTAGAAATATATCTAAACCATTTTTAACCCCTAGACGCTGTTAGGACTGGGCTTTAATGCCTTTAGGATGGCATGGAACATCTGACTGGGGAACATACCTAGTAACTCAGGCAGTCCCCCAGGAGCCAATCAGCATACTTTTGAGTCACATGATCACAGTGACGATCTTGTGACTTCATTTTGGCACTTTTGTTTACGTTCTAAACTTGAACTATTGCCTCCATCCTGAAGGTGTAAAATGTATCCGTTATTGGCAGTTGCTACCTCCTTAGGCAAGATATTTTACAATTTGATTGCTCTTACCTTGAAAAAATGTTTACATTGCTGGAGATTAAACTCCTTTTCTCTAGCCTTAAATTGTGACTGTGTGTCACAAACAACTGCCTTGGAATAAACAGCTCTTCCCCCAACACGGTATATGGGCCTTAAATATATTTATTTAAATCATATCACCTCTCAAGTGCTTTTTTCTATAGTAAACAGATCCAATTTTGGTAACCTTTCTTCTTAGTTTAAATCCTCTATTTGCCATTTACCAACCTAATACTCTAAATTTTGTAAATCCCCTTGCAAAGCAACTACAACCTGCCCTGACCTAATAATAGGGTGACCATATTGCCGCTTTAAAAGCGGCAATATGGTCACCCTACCTAATAACCTTACACAGTTTTCTATCATCTGCAAACATGTTGCTATTTAATCCTTCCTCCATGTCAGTTATAAAAATATTAAAAAGAACAGGGCTCAGCACCTATCCCTGAGGGAATGAGGTAATGCTTTGCCTTTCCTGTGATGAGATTTCAGAGAACTTAAAGGGCCACTAAACCCAAAATCATTCTTTCATGATCCAGATAGAGAATACACATTTAAACAACATTACAATTTACTTCTATTATTTATTTTGCTTCAATTTTTAGATATCCTTAGTTGAAGAAAAAGCAATGCACATGGTGAGCCAATCACACGAGGCTTCTATGTGCAGCAACCAATCAGCAGCTACTGAGCATATCTAGATATGCTTTTCAGCAAAGAATATCAAGAGAATAAAACAAATTAGATAATAGAAGTAAATTGGAAAGATGTTTAGAATTGCATTCTCTTTCTAAATCATGAAAGAAAAAATGTGGGTTTCATGTCCCTTTAAACTGAATAGGAAAATAACATGACTGTGCGTGCAAAATGAGAGATGCACACTCCCTAGCTTTTCTGGGGACAAGCATTCGGACTGGCTGCTTAAATTCTCTTTACAGTGGATGTGAATACTTATGGCTAGATTTAGAGTTTTGCGGCCAAAGGGGTGCGTTAGCTACGCGTGTTTTTTCCCCCCCGGACCTATTGAATAACGCTGGTATTTAGAGTTCTCTGAAGGGCTGCATTAGGCTCCAAAAAGGGAGCGTAGAGCATAATTTACCGCCACTTCAACTCTCAAAACCTGCGTTGCTTATGGTAGCGGCCAGCTTGAAAAACGTGCTCGTGCACGATTCCCCCATAGGAAACAATGGGGCAGTTTGAGCTGCAAAAAAACCTAACACCTGCAAAAAAGCAGCGTTAAGCTCCTAACGCGGCCCCATTGTTTCCTATGGGGAAACACTTCCTAAGTCTGCACCTAACACTCTAACATGAACCCCGAGTCTAAACACCCCTAATCTAACACTTATTAACCCCTAATCTGCCGACCCCGCTATCGCTGACACCTGCATTATACAATTAACCCCTAATCTGCCGCTCCGGACACCGCCGCCACCTACGTTATCCCTATGAACCCCTAATCTGCTGCCCCCAACGTCGCCCACACCTACATTATAATTATTAACCCCTAATCTGCCCCCCCAACGTCGCCGCTACCTTACCTACACTTATTAACCCCTAATCTGCCGATCAGACCTCGCCGCCACTATAATAAATGTATTAACCCCTCACTCCCGCCTCGCAAACCCTATAATAAATAGTATTAACGTGCACAGAGGGTAAGCGCGGTGTAGCAGCGTCCGGAACCGGAACCGGCAAAGGTAAGTGAAATCCTCCAATTGAAGTAGCTGGCAGAGTGCCGTAGCCTGCGATCAACTCAAATCGCTGATATTGACTGAAACAGGAGGGCAAATGGCAGGCACTTCGAAAACCAAATAAGCGCAACTAAATTGTGTAAAAAATGAAAAACTTTAATGAAAAAATATATATAAAATACACATAAGGCTGAACACAGAAACAGGGGGGGGCAAGACAAACAAGCCTGACGCGTTTCGCGCCCTCTAGTGGCGCTTATTCATAGGCTGCAGCACCAAGTGAGTAGTGCCTTTTTAAAGGGAAGAAAAACCATTAACCCTTTGTGTGCAAAACATGATTAAAAACAGAAATATGTTAAAAGCATTAACAAATTTACATTGGGATTACTTACAAAAATATATACAGCTTCAGACATACTATGACAGTTAGGTGGAGTTCTAAGATACCTAAACATGATAATCAATTGAATGGATACCAATTATAAAAATTAAAATAATAATAACAAATGGAATCCATATCTTCCAAAAATGTATATACTTACTTGATATGTATACTATAGGAATTACATTACACTGGAACTTAATTCAGACTTAGAAGAAATAAATTAATTAATTAAGGGGTATCAAATTGTGGCCACTGTTTTTAAATCATAATGGGCAAATAGAAAAAAAGGGAGCATATGTACAATGCACCTAATCAATTATCTATAAGGTAGTTTATATCACATGCTTTATTCATTCCATGAGGATGGCATGTATTAAGCTTGATTATCCAAAATATTTCTTTCTTATCTAATATTTTTTGCCTATTACCCCCTCTAGTTGGAACTTTAGCAATATCAATAATTTGAACAGAAATGTCAGCCTTATGGGTAAAGTGCAATCCATTAAAGTGACTAGCGACTGCTGAGTCCTTAGAATAGTATTTAACGTCTCTCATACATGTTCCCCATACCTGGTTCTGACTTCACGTGAGGTTTTACCTACATATTGACTTTTGCAAATATTGCAGGTCAAAAGGTAGATAACAAATCTGGTTTTACAATTAGCATAAAAATCTATAACATATTGTTTGTTATCTACACTTGAAGAAAAATGTGTACCCCTAATAAGATTAGGGCAAGTCAAACAGTCTCGGCTCCCACATTTAAATAGGCCCTTTTTTGATAACCAATCTCCTGAGGGGACACTCTCAATGTCAGTGACCAAACTGGGAGCAAGTACCTTCCCTAATGTCTTTGGTTTTTTGGAGACATACCTAAAATTATTTACAAATGGTTTAAGAATGTCATCTCCTAATAGGACATGTGAATGTTTCTGTAAAATCTTTACTACCGCATCATAATGCATGGAATACTCAGTAGTAAAGACTATGGTATCATTGGTGCCTTGTTTTGGCTTATGAGCATTGGTGGCTTGTTTATTATAAACTTTAACTGCTAATCTGCATTGTTCAAGCCCATTTGGATTATAACCTCTCCTAATAAGTCTGTCTTTTAGCTCTAAAGACTGTTTTTCATAAATAGAGTCATCCTTGGTATTCCTGCATAGCCTAATAAACTGCCCTCTTGGAATGACTTTTTTGACATGTTCTGGATGTTGAGATGCTGCATGCAAAATAGTATTGCCTGCCACTGGTTTCCTGTAGGTTTGTGTGACTATTTGATTGTCAATGATTTGTAAAGTTAGATCTAAATAATTAATCTGCTGGCTATTCTGTTCACCTGTAAATTTCAAACCCATAAGATTGTCACTCAAATATGACAACAAATCTTCCAAATTGACAACTTTTTTATCATTACTGATTATTAGCAACAAATCATCTATGTAACGAACAAAAAGTACTACTTCATCCACCCAAGGGTTATTAGTTGAAAAAATATAAGTTAGTTCCCACCACGAGACATAAATATTTGCAAAAGCTGGGGCAAATTTTGCCCCCATGGCGGTCCCTCTGATTTGTAAGTAGTACTCCTTGTTGAACATAAAATAATTGTGCGAAAGCAAAAATTGCAAAATTTCACATATATAATCAATTTCATGATCACTCAGATCTGTGTCCCTCTTTAAAAAATAGTTGACAGCTCTTATACCTGAATGTTGAGGTATACTAATGTATAGTCAAACTATATCGGCTGTAATCCAACTATAGTTGTCCTGCCATTGGATAGTGTTCAGTGTAGTTAGCAGATGCGATGTATCCCTCAAATAGCTAAGTTGTCTTTGTGCTATAGGTTGTAATATTGTGTCAATCCATTCTCCTAAAGGTTCTAACAGGGAGCCTATGCCCGCAACTATGGGCCTTCCCGGAGGGCTATCCCTGTTTTTATGAATTTTGGGGACATGGTGGAATAAAGGAGTGACGGGATATTCTGGTATAAATGTTTCCACATCTTCATCTTTGAAAATCCCTAAAATGACTCCATCTGCTATAAGTTTACCCATTTCTTTTTTAAAAGAATGAACAGGATTGCTAGGCAACAACCTATATACAATATTGTCTGAAAGTTGTCTCCGTGCTTCCTCGAAGTAATAAGACTTATCCATAACAACGATGCTGCCACCCTTATCCGAATTTCTGATGACTATATCATCATTATTTTTAAGAGTTTTAATAGCTACACGCTCCTGGTATTTCAGATTATGGGTGGCAGCATCGCTGCCAGAGCTGATGTCAGCCTCCAACTTTAGTATGTCTTCTTGTACCAGCCTATGGTAAGCATTGACCATGGGGCACCTATAATTAATAGGATAAAAACTCGACCCATGTTTCTTAGGTCTATCCAGTATCTCCTTACGGCCCTCCTGGTCAATGCCACCCATATTGTACAATTCATTCAGGGTCGCTACAGAGCAAGCATCAGCAAATGGTAAATGTGGGGAAACTTCATCTGCATCTGGTGTAACAATCTCCATTTGTTCCCTTTCACTACCAATATCAGTTAAAGCAAAGAACCTTTTTAAAGACAATTTACGAATGAATTTGTTTACATCCAAAAGTGTATTAAAGCATGAAAGCCTATTAGTTGGGGCAAAACCCAGACCTTTTGATAACACTGAAATTTCACTGTCCTTTAACTCATATTGAGAGATATTAATGACATTTAGTCCTTCTTCAAAAGACTTCTGTGGCGATGTTGAGGTTATTACTTCTGCCCTTTCTTCATCTTGTTCTTTCTTTTCTCTTCCTTTACGCCATCTCCTTCTATATTTTTTTCTTTTTCTGCATTTTTCTTTGTTTTCAAACTTGTCACCGGTTGTCCTTCCGTTTCTTCCCCCGACTGCACCTGTAAAAAAGCACATGAGGATAGAGGAGTAGGCGAGGAAGGAGGAGAAGAGGCAGGAGAAGAGGACGAAGAAGCAGTAGAAGAGCAGAAAGATGAAATTGAGGATACTGCTGAAGTGTTAGCTTCTGAATCTGTGGACTCTCCCTCTGAGGCGCTGAATGCCACCTTCCTTGCATTCTTATTTTTATTTTTGAGGATGGATTTGGGAGCTTGCTTCACTTGATCTTTATCTTTATCTTTATGCATATTTTTGGACTGTTGTCTGTTTTTCAGGACTTGTTTCTTTGGTCACGTTGCTGAGTATTCCATGCATTATGATGTGGTAGTAAAGATTTTACAGAAACATTCACATGTCCTATTAGGAGATGACATTCTTAAACCATTTGTAAATAATTTTAGGTATGTCTCCAAAAAACCAAAGACATTAGGGAAGGTACTTGCTCCCAGTTTGGTCACTGACATTGAGAGTGTCCCCTCAGGAGATTGGTTATCAAAAAAGGGCCTATTTAAATGTGGGAACCGAGACTGTTTGACTTGCCCTAATCTTATTAGGGGTACACATTTTTCTTCAAGTGTAGATAACAAACAATATGTTATAGATTTTTATGCTAATTGTAAAACCAGATTTGTTATCTACCTTTTGACCTGCAATATTTGCAAAAGTCAATATGTAGGTAAAACCTCACGTGAAGTCAGAACCAGGTATGAGGAACATGTAAGAGACGTTAAATACTATTCTCAGCAGTCGCTAGTCACTTTAATGGATTGCACTTTACCCATAAGGCTGACATTTCTGTTCAAATTATTGATATTGCTAAAGTTCCAACTAGAGGGGGTAATAGGCAAAAAAAAAAAAAAAAAAAAAATGGAGATTGTTACACCAGATGCAGATGAAGTTTCCCCACATTTACCATTTGCTGATGCTTGCTCTGTAGCGACCCTGAATGAATTGTACAATATGGGTGGCATTGACCAGGAGGGCCGTAAGGAGATACTGGATAGACCTAAGAAACATGGGTCGAGTTTTTATCCTATTAATTATAGGTGCCCCATGGTCAATGCTTACCATAGGCTGGTACAAGAAGACATACTAAAGTTGGAGGCTGACATCAGCTCTGGCAGCGATGCTGCCACCCATAATCTGAAATACCAGGAGCGTGTAGCTATTAAAACTCTTAAAAATAATGATGATATAGTCATCAGAAATTCGGATAAGGGTGGCAGCATCGTTGTTATGGATAAGTCTTATTACTTCGAGGAAGCACGGAGACAACTTTCAGACAATATTGTATATAGGTTGTTGCCTAGCAATCCTGTTCATTCTTTTAAAAAAGAAATGGGTAAACTTATAGCAGATGGAGTCATTTTAGGGATTTTCAAAGATGAAGATGTGGAAACATTTATACCAGAATATCCCGTCACTCCTTTATTCCACCATGTCCCCAAAATTCATAAAAACAGGGATAGCCCTCCGGGAAGGCCCATAGTTGCGGGCATAGGCTCCCTGTTAGAACCTTTAGGAGAATGGATTGACACAATATTACTACCTATAGCACAAAGACAACTTAGCTATTTGAGGGATACATCGCATCTGCTAACTACACTGAACACTATCCAATGGCAGGACAACTATAGTTGGATTACAGCCGATATAGTTTCACTATACACTAGTATACCTCAACATTCAGGTATAAGAGCTGTCAACTATTTTTTAAAGAGGGACACAGATCTGAGTGATCATGAAATTGATTATATATGTGAAATTTTGCAATTTTTGCTTTTATTATTATTTTATGTTTAACAAGGAGTACTACTTACAAATCAGAGGGACCGCCATGGGGCAAAATTTGCCCCAGCTTTTGCAAATATTTATGTCTCGTGGTGGGAACTAACTTATATTTTTTCAACTAATAACCCTTGGGTGGATGAAGTAGTACTTATTGTTTGTTACATAGATGATTTGTTGCTAATAATCAGTAATGACATATTTATCATATTTGAGTGACAATCTTATGGGTTTGAAATTTACATAAGCCAAAACAAGGCACCAATGATACCATAGTCTTTACTACTGAGTATTCCATGCATTATGATGCGGTAGTAAAGATTTTAAAGAAACATTCACATGTCCTATTAGGAGATGACATTCTTAAACCATTTGAAAATAATTTTAGGTATGTCTCCAAAAAACCAAAGACATTAGGGAAGGTACTTGCTCCCAGTTTGGTCACTGACATTGAGAGTGTCCCCTCAGGAGATTGGTTATCAAAAAAGGGCCTATTTAAATGTGGGAGCCGAGACTGTTTGACTTGCCCTAATCTTATTAGGGGTACACATTTTTCTTCAAGTGTAGATAACAAACAATATGTTATAGATTTTTATGCTAATTGTAAAACCAGATTTGTTATCTACCTTTTGACCTGCAATATTTGCAAAAGTCAATATGTAGGTAAAACCTCACGTGAAGTCAGAACCAGGTATGGGGAACATGTATGAGAGACGTTAAATACTATTCTAAGGACTCAGCAGTCGCTAGTCACTTTAATGGATTGCACTTTACCCATAAGGCTGACATTTCTGTTCAAATTATTGATATTGCTAAAGTTCCAACTAGAGGGGGTAATAGGCAAAAAATATTAGATAAGAAAGAAATATTTTGGATAATCAAGCTTAATACATGCCATCCTCATGGAATGAATAAAGCATGTGATATAAACTACCTTATAGATAATTGATTAGGTGCATTGTACATATGCTCCCTTTTTTCTATTTGCCCATTATGATTTAAAAACAGCGGCCACAATTTGATACCCCTTAAAGGGACAGTCTACACCAAAATTTTTCTTATTTAAAAAGATAGATAATCCCTTTATTACCCATTCCCCGTTTTTGCATAACCAACACAGTTATAGTAATATACTTTTTACCTCTGTGATTACCTTGTATCTAAGCCTTTGCAGACAGCCTCCTTATCTAAGTGCCTTTGACAGACATGCAGTGTAGTCAATCAGTGAAGACTCCTAAATAACTTCACGGGAGTGAGCACAATGTTATCTATATGACACATGTGAACTAGCACAGTCTAACTGTGAAAAACTTTCAAAATGCTCTGAGCTAGGAGGCGGTTTTCAACTGTTTAGAAATCAGTTTGAGCCTAGCTAGGTTTAGCTTTTCAAAAATACCACCAAGGGAACAAAGCAAATTTGATGATAAAAGTAAATTGGAAAGTTGTTTAAAATTGCATGCCCTATCTGAATCATGAAAGTTTAGTTTTGACTTTACTGTCCCTTTAATTAATTAATTTATTTCTTCTAAGTCTGAATTAAGTTCCAGTGTAATGTAATTCCTATAGTATACATATCAAGTAAGTATATCAATTTTTGGAAGATATGGATTCCATTTGTTATTATTATTTTAATGTTTATAATTGGTATCCATTCAATTGATTATCATGTTTAGGTATCTTAGAACTCCACCTAACTGTCATAGTATGTCTGAAGCTGTATATATTTTTGTAAGTAATCCCAATGTAAATTTGTTAATGCTTTTAACATATTTCTGTTTTTAATCATGTTTTGCACGCAAAGGGTTAATGGTTTTTCTTCCCTTTAAAAAGGCACTACTCACTTGGTGCTGCAGCCTATGAATAAGCGCCACTAGAGGGCACGAAACGCGTCAGGCTTGTTTGTCTTGTCCCCCCCTGTTTCTGTGTTCCGCCTTATGTGTATTTTATATATATTTGTTCATTAAAGTTTTTCATTTTTTACACAATTTAGTTGCGCTTATTTGGTTTTCGAAGTGCCTGCCATTTGCCCTCCTGTTTCAGTAAATAGTATTAACTATTATCTGCCCTCCCTAACATCGGCGACACCTAACTTCAAGTATTAACCGCTAATCTGCCGACTGGAGCTTGCCGCTACTCTAATAAAGTTATTAACCCCTAAAGCTAAGTCTAACACTAACACCCCCCTAAGTTAAATATAATTTTTATCTAACAAAATAAATTAACTCTTATTAACTAAAGTATTCCTATTTAAAGCTAAATACTTACCTGTAAAATAAACCCTAATATAGCTACAATATAACAAATAATTATATTGTAGCTATTTTAGGATTTATATTTATTTTACAGGCAACTTTGTATTTATTTTAACTAGGTACAATAGCTATTAAAACAACATTTATGCTTACCTGATAAATTTATTTCTCTTGTGGTGTATCCAGTCCACGGATTCATCCATTACTTGTGGCATATTCTCCTTCCCAACAGGAAGCTGCAAGAGGATCACCCACAGCAGAGCTGTCTATATAGCTCCTCCCCTAACTGCCACCTCCAGTTATTCAACCGAAGACAAGCAAGAGAAAGGAGAAACTATAGGGTGCAGTGGTGACTGTAGTTTAAAAATAAAAAACACCAGCCTTAAAAAAATGACAGGGCGGGCCGTGGACTGGATACACCACAAGAGAAACAAATTTATCAGGTAAGCATAAATTTTGTTTTCTCTTGTAAGGTGTATCCAGTCCACGGATTCATCCATTACTTGTGGCATATTCTCCTTCCCAACAGGAAGCTGCAAGAGGATCACCCACAGCAGAGCTGTCTATATAGCTCCTCCCCTAACTGCCACCTCCAGTTATTCAACCGAAGACAAGCAAGAGAAAGGAGAAACTATAGGGTGCAGTGGTGACTGTAGTTTAAAAATAAAAAACACCAGCCTTAAAAAAATGACAGGGCGGGCCGTGGACTGGATACACCACAAGAGAAACAAATTTATCAGGTAAGCATAAATTTTGTTTTCTCTTGTAAGGTGTATCCAGTCCACGGATTCATCCATTACTTGTGGGATACCAATACCAAAGCTATAGGACACGGATGAAGGGAAGAACAAGGCAGGCGCTTAAATGGAAGGCACCACTGCCTGTAAGACCTTTCTCCCAAAAATAGCCTTTGAAGAAGCAAAAGTATCAAATTTGTAGAATTTAGAAAAAGTATGAAGCGAAGACCAAGTCGCCGCCTTACAATTCTGTTCAGCAGAAGCCTCATTTTTAAAAGCCCATGTGGAAGCCACCGCTCTAGTGGAATGAGCTGTAATTCTTTCAGAAGGTTGCTGGCCAGCAGTCTCATAAGCTAAGCGGATTATACTTCTTAACCAAAAAGAAAGAGAAGTTGCTGAAGCCTTTTGGCCTCTTCTCTGTCCAGAGTAGACAAAAAACAATGCCGATGTTTGACGAAAATCCTTAGTAGCTTGTAAATAAAACTTTAAAGCACGAACCACTTCAAGATTATGTAATAGACGTTCCTTCTTTGAAGAAGGATTAGGACACAGTGACGGAACAAAAGAATAGACAGAGCAGAAATCTGTCCCTTTAAGGAACTAGCTGACAATCCCTTCTCCAATCCTTCTTGGAGAAAAGATAATATCCTGGGAATCCTGACTTTACTACATGAGTAACCCTTGGATTCACACCAATGAAGATATTTACACCATATCTTATGATAGATTTTCCTGGTGACAGGCTTTCGAGCCTGAATTAAGGTATCAATGGCCGACTCGGAGAAACCACATTTTGATAAAATCAAGCGTTCAATCTCCAAGCAGTCAGACGCAGAGAAATTAGATTTGGATGGTTGAAAGGACCCTGAAGTAGAAGATCCTGCCTCAGCGGCAGAGTCCATGGTGGAAGGGATGACATGTCCACCAGATCTGCATACCAAGTCCTGCGTGGCCACGCAGGTGCTATCAAAATCACCGAAGCTCTCTCCTGCTTGATCTTGGCAATCAGACGAGGGAGCAGAGGAAACGGTGGAAACACATAAGCCAGGTTGAAGGACCAAGGCGCTGCTAGAGCATCTATCAGCGCTGCCTTGGGATCCCTGGACCTGGATCTGTAACAAGGAAGCTTGGCGTCCTGACGAGACGCCATGAGATCCAGTTCTGGTTTGCCCCAAAGTTGAATCAACTGTGCATACACCTCCGGATGGAGTTCCCACTCCCCCGGATGAAAAGTCTGCCGACTTAGAAAATCCGCCTCCCAGTTCTCTACTCCTGGGATATGGATAGCTGATAGATGGCAAGAGTGAATCTCTGCCCATAGAATTATTTTTGAAACCTCCAACATTGCTAGGGAACTCCTTGTTCCCCCTTGATGGTTGATGTAGGCTACAGTCGTGATATTGTCTGACTGAAATCTGATGAACCTGACCGCAGCAAGCTGAAGCCAAGCCTGAAGAGCATTGAATATCGCTCTCAGTTCCAGAATGTTTATCGGAAGGAGTGCCTCCTCCTGAGTCCACGAGCCCTGAGCCTTCAGGGAGTTCCAGACTGCACCCCAGACCAGAAGGCTGGCATCTGTCGTTACTATTGTCCAATCTGGCCTGCGGAAGGTCATACCCTTGGACAGATGGACCCGAGATAGCCACCAGAGAAAAGAATCACTGGTCTCTTGATCCAGATTTAGTAGAGGGGACAAATCTGTGTAATCCCCATTCCACTGACTGAGCATGCAGAGTTGCAGCGGTCTGAGATGTAGGCGGGCAAATGGCACTATGTCCATTGCCGCTACCATTAAGCCGATTACTTCCATACACTGAGCCACTGAAGGGCGAGAAGTAGAATAAAGAACACGGCAGGAATTAAGAAGTTTTGACAACCTGGCCTCTGTCAGGTAAATCTTCATTTCTACAGAATCTATCAGAGTTCCTAGGAAGGAAACTCTTGTGAGAGGGGATAGAGAACTCTTTTCTTCATTCACTTTCCACCCATGAAACCTCAGGAATGCCAGCACAATGTCCGTATGGGACCTGGTGATTTGAAAATTCAACGCCTGTATCAGAATGTCATCTAGGTAAGAGGCTACTGCTATACCCTGCGGCCTTAGGACCGCTAGGAGTGACCCTAGAACCTTCGTAAAGATCCTTGGTGCCGTAGCTCACCCAAAGGGAAGAGCCACAAACTGGTAATGCCTAGGAAGGCGAACCTGAGAAACTGATGATGATCTCTGTGTATCGGAATGTGAAGATAAGCATCCTTTAAGTCCACGGTAGTCATATATTGACCCTCTTGGATCATAGGTAGGATGGTTCGAATAGTATCCATCTTGAAGGATGGGACCCTGAGAAATTTGTTTAGGATTTTGAGATCTAAGATTGATCTGAAAGTTCCCTCTTTCTTGGGAACTACAAACAGATTTGAATAGAAGCCTTGCCCCTGTTCCTCCTTTGGAACTGGGTGGATCACTCCCATAACTAGGAGGTCTTGAAAACAATGTAAGAATGCCTCTATCTTTATCTGGTTTGCAGATAATTGTGAGAGATGAAATCTCCCTTTTGGTGAAGAAGCTTTGAAGTCCAGAAGATATCCCTGGGACACAATTTCCAACGCCCAGGGATCCTGGACATCTCTTGCCCAAGCCTGGGCGAAGAGAGAAAGTCTGCCCCTACTAGATCCGTTTCCGGATCGGGGGCTGATCTTTCATGCTGTCTTAGAGGCAGCAGCAGGTTTTTTGGCCTGCTTTCCTTTGTTCCAAGCCTGGTTAGGTCTCCAGACCGGCTTGGACTGGGCAAAATTTCCCTCTTGTTTTGTATTAGAGGAAGTTGAAGCTGCGCCACTCTTGAAGTTTCGAAAGGAATGAAAATTAGTCTGTTTGGTCCTTAATTTGTTGGACATATCCTGAGGAAGGGCGTGACCTTTTCCTCCAGTAATATCAGAAATGATCTCCTTCAGTCCAGGCCTGAATAGGGTCTGCCCCTTGAAGGGAATGTTGAGAAGCTTAGACTTTAACGTCAGCTGACCAGGATTTAAGCCATAGCGCCCTACACGCCTGAATAGCAAAACCTGAGTTTTTAGCCGTTAGCTTGGATAAATGAACAACGGCGTCAGAAACAAATGAATTGGCTAGCTTAAGAGCTTTAAGCTTGTCAAGGATTTCATCCAATGGGGTTTCTACCTGTAGAGCCTCTTCTAGAGACTCAAACCAGAAGGCCGCAGCAGCAGTGACAGGGGCAATGCATGCATGGGGCTGGAGAATAAAACCTTGTTGAATAAAAATTTTCTTAAGGTAACCCTCTAATTTTTTGTCCATTGGATCTAGAAAAGCACAACTGTCCTCGACAGGGATAGTTGTATGCTTCGCTAGGGTAGAGACTGCTCCCTCCACCTTAGGGACCGTTTGCCACAAGTCCCGCATAGCGGCATCTATAGGAAACATCTTTTTAAAAACAGGTGGGGGAGACAACGGTACACCTGGTCTATCCCATTCCTTAGTAATAATTTCTGAAAACCTCTTAGGTATTGGAAAAACATCAGTGTAAACAGGCACTGCATAGTATTTATCCAATTTACACAATTTCTCTGGGACTACAATGGCGTCACAGTCATCCAGAGTTGCTAAAACCTCCCTGAGCAACATGCGGAGGTGTTTAAGCTTAAATTTAAATGTAGACATATCAGAATCAGGTTGAAGTGTCTTCCCTGAGTCAGAAAAATCACCCACAGATAGAAGCTCTCCTGCTTTGGCTTCTGCACATTGTGAGGGTATATCAGACATAGCTACTAAAGTGTCAGAGAGCTCTGTATTTGTTCTAGCCCCAGAGCTGTCTCGCTTTCCTTGTAACCCTGGCAGTTTGGACAATACCTCTGTAAGGGCTACGATTCATAACTGCCACCATGTCTTGTAAAATATACGCAATGGGCGCGATTGATGTACTTGGTGTCCCTTGAGCGGGAGTTATAGGCTCTGACACGTGGGGAGAGTTAGTCAGCATAACTTCCCCCATGTCAATTTCCTCTGGTGATAAATCTTTTAAAGCCAGAATATGGTCTTTATAACTTATAGTAATATCAGTGCATTTGGTACACATTCTAAGAGGGGGTTCCACAATGGCTTCTAAACATAATGAACAAGGAGTTTCCTCTATGTCAGACATGTCTAACAGACTAGTAATGAGACCAGCAAGCTTGGAAAACACTTTAATTAATGTGAGAAAGCAGAATATAAAAAACGGTACTGTGCCTTTAAAGGAAAAAAACAAACACAAAAACTGCAAAACAGTGAAAAAAAGCAGTTAACTCTACAAAGTTTTTACAGTGTGTATAATAGACTAAAATAGCATTGCACCCACTTGCAAATAATTGATTAACCCCTCAGGCTCAAAAACGAAGCAAAAAAACGGTAAAACCGTTATAACAGTCACAAGCAAACTGCCACAGCTCTACTGTGGCTCCTACCTTCCCATAAAACGACTTTTGTAGGCACAAAAACCCCTTACAGAGGTCCAATATGTCAGGGGACTCCTTCAGGGAAGCTGGATGTCTCAGAATGTAAAAACTACTGCGCAATTAGAGCGCGAAAATAGGCCCCTCCCACCATGCACTCAAAGGGCCATAAATAACTACTCCTAGGAGAAATCTAGTCAGCCATGTGGAAAACTAGGCCCCAAATAAAGATTTATCACCCTCAGTAAAAAACGTTCTTTATATATCATGCAAATGTTTTACATACTAAGCCATAAGAGCAAGTAATATGAATATTACCCTTTACTGCAAGCATGATGCCAGTCGTTTGTTAAATCACTGCAATCAGGCTTACCTTAAATATATCAGGCACTGTCAGCATTTTCTAGACCTTATCATCTCTCTAGGAAAAAATATACTGAACATACCTCAGAGCAGTTAATTCTGCAGGCCGTTCCTTCAGCTGAAGTTTTCCCATACTCTTCAGTTATGTGTGAGAACAGCAGTGGACCTTAGTTACAACCTGCTAAGATCATCAAAAACCTCAGGCAAAACTCTTCTTCTAATTTCTGCCTGAGGTAAAAACAGTACAACGCCGGTACCGTTTAAAAATAACAAACTTTGATTGAAGATAAACTACACTAATTCACCACACCTCTCTTGATACTTCCTTTCTTGTCGAGAGCTGCAAGAGAATGACTGGGGGTGGCAGTTAGGGGAGGAGCTATATAGACAGCTCTGCTGTGGGTGATCCTCTTGCAGCTTCCTGTTGATAAGGAGAATATCCCACAAGTAATGGATGAATCCGTGGACTGGATACACCTTACAAGAGAAATAGTTATTTACTATTTAATAGCTACCTAGTTAAAATAATTACAAAATTACCTGTAAAATAAATCCTAACCTAAGTTACAATTAAACCTAACCCTACACTATCAATAAATTAATTAACTAAACTACCTACAATTACCTACAATTAAATCAACTAAACTAAATTACAAAAAAAAAAAAAAACACTAAAGTACAAAAAAATAAAAAAAATTACAAGAATTTTAAACTAATTACATCTACTCTAAGCCACCTAAAAAAATAACAAAGCCCCCCAAAATAAAAAAAAATACCCTACCCTATTCTAAAATAAAAAGTTAACAGCTCTATTACCTTACCAGCCCTTAAAAGGGCTTTTTGCGGGGCATGCCCCAAATAAATCAGCTCTTTTGCCTGTAAAAAAAACCATACAATACCCCCCCCAACATTACAACCCACCACCCACATACCCCTACTCTAACCCACCCAAACCCCCCTTAAAAAACCTAACACTAAGCCCCTGAAGATCTCCCTACCTTGTATTCACCCAGCCGGGTATCACCGATCCGTCCAGAAGAGGGTCCGAAGTCTTCATCCTATCCGGCCAGAAGAGGTCCTACAGAGGGTCGGAAGTCTTCATCCAGGCGGCATCTTCTAACTTCTTCCATCCGGAGCGGAGCGGGTCCATCTTGAAGCAGCCGACGCGGAGCCATCCTTCCTCACCGACGGACTAACGACGAATGAAGGTTCCTTTACATAATGTCATCCAAGATGGCGTCCCTCGAATTCCGATTTGCTGATAGGATTCTATCAGCCAATCGGAATTAAGGTAGGAAAAATCTGATTGGCTGATTGAATCAGCCAATCAGATTCAAGTTCAATCCGATTGACTGATCCAATCAGCCAATCAGATTGAGCTTGCATTCTATTGGCTGATCGGAAGAGCCAATAGAATGCAAGCTCAATCTGATTGGCTGATTGGATCAGTCAATCAGATTGAACTTGAATCTGATTGGCTGATTCAATCAGCCAATCAGATTTTTCCTACCTTAATTCCGATTGGCTGATAGAATCCTATCAGCCAATCGGAATTCGAGGGACGCCATCTTGGATGACGTCATTTAAAGGAACCTTCATTCGTCGTTAGTCCGTTGGTGATGAAGGATGGCTCCGCGTTGGCTGCTTTAAGATGGACCCGCTCCGCTCCGGATGGAAGAAGTTAGAAGATGCCGCCTGGATGAAGACTTCCGCCCCTCTGGAGGACCTCTTCTGGCCGGATAGGATGAAGACTTCGGACCCTCTGGAGGACCCCTTCTGGCCGGATAGGATGAAGACTTCGGACCCTCTTCTGGATGGATCGTGATACCCGGCTGGGTGAATACAAGGTAGGGAGATCTTCAGGGGCTTAGTGTTAGGTTTTTTAAGGGGGGTTTGGGTGGGTTAGAGTAGGGGTATGTGGGTGGTGGGTTGTAATGTTGGGGGATATTGTATGTTTTTTTTACAGGCAAAAGAGCTGATTTCTTTGGGGCATGCCCTGCAAAAAGCCCTTTTAAGGGCTGGTAAGGTAATAGAGCTGTTAACTTTTTATTTTAGAATATGGTAGGGCATTTTTTTATTTTGGGGGCTTTGTTATTTTTTTAGGGGGCTTAGAGTAGGTGTAATTAGTTTAAAATTCTTGCAATCTTTTTTTATTTTTTGTAATTTAGTGTTTGCCGATGTTAGGGAGGGCAGATTAGGGGTTAATACTATTTATTATAGGGTTTCCGAGGCGGGAGTGAGGCGGTTTAGGGGTTAATATATTTATTATAGTGGCGGCGAGGTCCGGTCGGCAGATTAGGGGTTAATAAGTGTAGGTAGATAGTGGTGACGTTGGGGGGGGGCAGATTAGTGGTTAATAAATATTATGTAGGTGTCGGCGATGTTAGGGGCAGCAGATTAGGAGTACATAGGGATAATGTATGTGGCGGCGGTGTGCAGTCGGCAGATTAGGGGTTAAAAAAAATTATTAGAGTGGCGGCGATGTGGGGGGGGCCTCGGTTTAGGGGTACATAGGTAGTTTATGGGTGTTAGTGTACTTTAGAGCACTGTAGTTAAGAGCTTTATAAACCGGCGTTAGCCCATAAAACTCTTAACTCCTGACTTTTTTCTGCGGCTGGAGTTTTGTCGTTAGAGTTCTAACGAAGATCCCATTGAAAGATAGGATACGCAATTGGCGTAAGGGGATCTGCGGTATGGAAAAGTCGCGGCTGGAAAGTGAACTTTAGACCCTTTCCTAACTGACTCTAAATACCAGCTGGCGGTAAAAAGCAGCGTTAGGACCCCTTAACGCTGCTTTTGATGGCTAATGCAGAACTCTAAATCTAGGCGTTAGGAAATTTGAGATAAAATATCTTATAATATTTTACATATATATTTTACATAGAGGTGTTCAGGTGATATTTTCAAGTGATTCAACATTTGGGTATCATGCCCCTTTAAGTAATATTTATGTGCACAAAGGTAAGAACTTGCACCCCAAATGAATTTATCTTGCCACTTTTTTTGTAATTTTATGGAGCCTCTTTTACAAGGTAGAATGAGTTAGGTAACCTTTATCTTAGTAGGCAGAGAACTTTATTTAAAGAAACTCATTGTTTCTGCTCATAATGGGCCAGATTACAAGTGGAGCGCTAATTAACCCACCCTCTTGAGCATTAACTGCGATAGAAGTTCTGCTTTTGCGCTCGTTAGGTTGCGCTCGTATTATGATTTGAAAGTAAATTGTTTTCGCTTATGCACTAACCCGATTAGCGCAAAAAGCCAAAGTTAGAATGTCATGTTCGCATTAATGTATTCCCCCATAGAAGTTAATGGAGCAAAAAAAGTGTGGGGAAAAACACTCTACTTGCGCGTAAAAAAACCTGATCACATATTCTCATGTGCGCTAACCCGACATGAAAATATTAATATTTCACATTCCAATGTTCTTTACATAGCAGAATATGTTCTATTTAGGATATATTCTATTTTTTCATAAATACATATTTCTACATAGATATATGATTTTTTGGTACAATATACATCTATACCTATATATACTGTGTATATATATATATATATATATATATATATATATACACTGTGTGCAGAATTATTAGGCAAATGAGTATTTTGACCACATCATCCTCTTTATGCATGTTGTCTTACTCCAAGCTGTATAGGCTCGAAAGCCTGCTACCAATTAAGCATATTAGGTGATGTGCATCTTTGTAATGAGAAGGGGTGTGGTCTAATGACATCAACACCCTATATCAGGTATGCATAATTATTAGGCAACTTCCTTTCCTTTGGCAAAATGGGTCAAAAGAAGGAATTGACAGGCTCAGAAAAGTCAAAAATAGTGAGATATCTTGCAGAGGGATGCAGCACTCTTACAATTGCAAAGCTTCTGAAGCGTGATCATCGAACAATCAAGCGTTTCATTCAAAATAGTCAACAGGGTCGCAAGAAGCGTGTGGAAAAACCAAGGCGCAAAATAACTGCCCATGAACTGAGAAAAGTCAAGCGTGCAGCTGCCAAGATGCCACTTGCCACCAGTTTGGCCATATTTCAGAGCTGCAACATCACTGGAGTGCCCAAAAGCACAAAGTGTGCAATACTCAGAGACATGGCCAAGGTAAGAAAGGCTGAAAGATGACCACCACTGAACAAGACACACAAGCTGAAACGTCAAGACTGGGCCAAGAAATATCTCAAGACTGATTTTTCTAAGGTTTTATGGACTGATGAAATGAGAGTGAGTCTTGATGGGCCAGATGGATGGGCCCGTGGCTGGATTGGTAAAGGGCAGAGAGCTCCAGTCCGACTCAGACGCCAGCAAGGTGGATGTGGAGTACTGGTTTGGGCTGGTATCATCAAAGATGAGCTTGTGGGGCCTTTTCGGGTTGAGGATGGAGTCAAGCTCAACTCCCAGTCCTACTGCCAGTTTCTGGAAGACACCTTCTTCAAGCAGTGGTACAGGAAGAAGTCTGCATCCTTCAAGAAAAACATGATTTTCATGCAGGACAATGCTCCATCACACGCGTCCAAGTACTCCACAGCGTGGCTGGCAAGAAAGGGTATAAAAGAAGAAAATCTAATGACATGGCCTCCTTGTTCACCTGATCTGAACCCCATTGAGAACCTGTGGTCCATCATCAAATGTGAGATTTACAAGAAGGGAAAACAGTACACCTCTCTGAACAGTGTCTGGGAGGCTGTGGTTGCTGCTGCACGCAATGTTGATGGTGAACAGATCAAAACACTGACAGAATCCATGGATGGCAGGCTTTTGAGTGTCCTTGCAAAGAAAGGTGGCTATATTGTCACTGATTTGTTTTTGTTTTGTTTTTGAATGTCAGAAATGTATATTTGTGAATGTTGAGATGTTATATTGGTTTCACTGGTAAAAATAAATAATTGAAATGGGTATATATTTGTTTTTTTTTAAGTTGCCTAATAATTATACACAGTAATAGTCACCTGCACACACAGATATCCCCCTAAAATAGCTATAACTAAAAACAAACTAAAAACTACTTCCAAAACTATTCAGCTTTGATATTAATGATTTTTTTGGGTTCATTGAGAACATGGTTGTTGTTCAATAATAAAATTAATCCTCAAAAATACAACTTGCCTAATAATTCTGCACTCCCTGTATATATATATATACATGATTATATACAGGTATAGATATACATATATATATATATATATATCTTTATAAATACTTAGAACATATTCTGGTTTGTGCAGCACATTGGAATGTGAAATATTTACAATAAATACAAACTATAACACTTTATTAAATACTAGTCCTAAAGCCTGTGTACACAGGCCATTTTTTGCAGTACAGCGATCCCACTCCTTCCTCTCTCCCCCTCTCTTTTGCTCTCTCTCCCCCCTCTCTTTTGCTCTTTCTCTCTCCCCCCCACTCTTTTGCTCTATCTCTTCACCACCTCTCTCTCTCGCCCCCCTCTCTTTTGATCTCTCTCTTCTCCCTATCTTTTGCTCTCTCTCCCCCCTCTCTTTTGCTCTATCTCACCCTTCTCTTTTGTTCTCTCTCTCTCTCCCCCTCTCTTTTACTCTCTCTCTCCTCCCTCTCTTTTGCTCTCTCTCCCCCCCCTCTATTTTGCTCTCTCTTCCCCTCTCTTTTGCGCTCTCTCCCCCCTCTTTTGCTCTCCCCCCCCTCTCTTTTGCTTTCTCTCCACCCTCTTTTGCTCTCTCTCCCCACTCTTTTGCGCTCTCTCACGATGACGCCCACTCCCAGCCAGCCACGCCCCCAATCACATCAGCTTCTGCCCAGCCATGCCCCCATCACGACGCTCCCGCCCGGTCAAGCCTTTGTCATGGCCCTTCCGGTCCGGTCACACCCCCACCACAAGGCTCCTGCCAGACAACGTCACCTGCAACGGCCACTTCCAGTTCCACCCACTCTCTCTGCTGTCTGATCCTCAAGGCCAGGTATGTTTTTATATTGTGCAGTCTCTTCTGCGCATGACAGCTTCGGACAAACATACCTGGCCTTTTATTATATAGGATGAATATTGCATAAATATGCTTTCACATGTTTTCATCTACTTGATTGCAATGTACTTTTATATATATATATATATATATATATATATATATATATATATATATATATATATATATATATATATATATTATATATATGTGTGTGTGTGTGTGTGTGTGTGTGTGTGTACATATATGTATACATATGTATTTATGTGTTTATATGTGTATATATGTGTCTAAATACATATTTACACATATAAATACATATGTATATACATACATATATATATATATATACATACATATATATATATATATATATATATATATATATATATATATATATATATATATATATATATTCACATACATACATATACATCTTTAGACATGTATATGTATATTTTCCAATGTTAAAGTCCTTTGCCTGCCTTTTTTTCCTAACACCTGAGATCTCATATCTTTTAGCCCTTATAACTTTTTTGTGCAATATTTATTTTTAAGAATGTTTATTAGATGGTGTTATTATGAGTGTAACTGTACATTGTAATGTATTTTTGATGTGTTTTGTGAAACTTTTTTGTTTCGTGAATCAGTTAACCAGAGCTCTGAGAATGCAGTAATCATTCTAGCGTAAATCGTGATTGCTCTAAAGCGATCACATTTCCTTTAACCTCGTAATACCACCAGCAAAACACCTATGATAAACCCCTTACGCTTTGCACGCAAACCTTTGCGCTACACTCGTAATCTGGCTCAAAATGTTGAACCCTGTATGTTTTAAGGGGACTTTGCTTACAAAAATTTGATCTGAATGTATAACATACTAAATTATATTAAAGTGGCTTGTGTTTTCAGAATTAGAGAATCTTTTTCATCAAATAGCTGATTTTAACTCAGTAAAAATACATTTTTTATTTCTTTCTGCTAATGAAAAGAGTTTAATAATAGATATATAGAGCTTCCTTTTTTTTAACTAGAAATTCTATAACAGAACTGTGACACTCTGCATTACATGCACCCTTCTTGTGACGAGTTGGCCTTAGGGCTTGAAAATACATTATCAGCTCTGTTGCTTAAATCCTATTGATCTGCAGGCTTGACAAAATTGCTGTATGAATGTCAAGTAAGGATTCATGAAAAATAAAGCAGTTAGCATGCTGATACATGAGGTTATGGAAAAAAATAACATTTATAGCAAATAAGGATACAAGAGGCATGCTCTCATAAAGCACTTTGGCTAAAGATTCACCAATGACATGCTTGTCGCGATCCCATCTTGCACCTTCCATGTAAAGGCCATTGATATATATCCCATCGGACTAAGGTGGAAAGAAGAAGTTATATTAGTAAGAATAATTGAAGGTTTTTTAAACAAGGCAATACATGATAAAAAATAAATTACTAAAATTTTATATTTAAAGGGATTTAACTAATCACATTTTTTAATGGTGTTAAAGAGAGGTGACATTTGGGCTGTCTGGGTCTAACATTTGGGTAGTTTAGGGGTGGTATTTAAAAGGACTGAGAAAGGACTTGCACTGGGTTGGTGAATAGGGAGCGATACTTGCTTGTAGCAGACCTGGCTGGTTAGAATGGCAGTGAGTACACCTTGTAACAGCAAAGCCTGATCAATTAATCACTGTCAGGTAGATTACGAGTTTTGTGTTATGACTTTTAAAGCTTAAAAAATGGCAATTTCAGCGTAAAAGCAGTAACGCAGCTATTGCGAGTTGTGTCGGTATAGCTATACCGCAAGCATTTTAGCCTGTAACGCAACGTCCATTCCACACTCAAAAAAATGACGTTTTTGCGGGGGATTTTAATAACGCTGGTATTACAGGTTGTGCGATGAGGCTAAAAAAGATTGCGTTACAGCCTATACCGACACAATCCGTACCGCCATCTGAAAGCAGTAGTTATGAGTTTTGCGCCACAAAAATGTTTTACAAAACTCATAACTAAAGTGTTACAAAGTACACTAACACCCATAAACTACCTATTAACCCCTAAACCGCCGCCCTCCCGCACCGCAAACACTATATAACACCTATTAACCCCTAATCTGTGGCCCACCCACATCGAGACTATAAAATAAAGTTATTAACCCCTAATCTGCCGCCCCACCCCCATCGCCAACACTATTTAAATATATTAACCCCTAAACCGCTGCTCCCGACATCGCTGACACTAATAAAAATTATTAACCCCTATTCTGCCGCTCCCCGACATCACCGCCACTATAATAAAGTTATTAACCCCTATTCCGCTGCTCCCCGACATCACCGCCACTATAATAAAGTAATTAACCCCTATTCCGCCGCTCCCCGACATCACCGCCAATATAATAAAGTTATTAACCCCTATTCCGCCATTCCCCGACATCACCGTCAATATAATAAAGTTATTAACTCCTAAACCTCCGGCCTCCCACATCTCCACCACTAAATAAACCTATTACCCCCTAAACCTAACACCCCCCCTAACTTTACATTAAAATTACAATATAACTATATTTAAATAAATAAAAACTTAACTGTGAAAGAAATAAAAAACTAATTTTAAACTATAAATTAACCTAACATTACTATTCTAATAAAATAAAAATACTACTAATTAAAAAATCTAAATTACAAATTTAAAAAAACCTAACACTACAAAAAAAAATAAAAAAATCTAAAATTACAAAAAATAATAAACACTAAATTACGAAAAATAAAAAACACTAAGCTTACAAAAATAATAAACAAAATGATCAAAAATAAAAACAATTACACCTAATCTAATAGCCCTATAAAAATAAAAAAGCCAGCCCAAAATAAAAACACCCCCTAGCACACAATAAACTACCAATAGCCCTTAAAAGGGCATTTTGTAGGGCATTGCCCTAGGTTAAACAGCTCTTTTACCTGTAAAAAAATACAAAGTCACCCCAACAGTAAAACCCACCACCCAACCAACCCCCAAAATAAAAAAAACAAACTCTAAAAAAAACCTAAGCTACCCATTGCCCCTAAAGGGGCATTTATATAGGCATTGCCCTTAAAAGGGCATTCAGCTCTTTTAATTGCCCTTAAAAGGGCATTTAGCTCTGTTTCAAAAGCCCAAACCCTAATCTGAAAAAAAAACACCCCCCCCCAAAAAAAAAATACCTTACACTAACCCCAGAATATCTACTCATGGTTTCTGAAAGTCCGGACATCCAGGCGGGGAGAAGTCTTCATCCAGGCAGCGACATTTTCATCCATTGTGGGGGTGTCTTCTATCTTCATCCCTGTGGAGGGGAGTGCTGAAGACATCCAGCGCGGAACGTCCTCTTCATACGGTACCCGCCGTACACTGAAGCTTTAATGCAAGGTAGCCATTTCAAAATGGCGTACCTTGCATTCCTATTGGCTGATTTGATTCTTCAAATTCAAATCAGACAATAGGATGAGAGCTGTTTTGAACAGCCAATAGGATTTTTGAAGCTCTTATCCTATTGGCTGATTTGAATTTGAAGAATCAAATCAGCCAATAGAAATGCAAGGTTCGCCATTTTGAAACGGCTACCTTGCATTGAAACTTCAGTGTACACCCGGACCCTATGAAGAGGACACTCTGCGCTGGATGTCTTTACCGCTCCATCGCCTGGATGTCTGGACTTCAGCAATTGTGAGTATATATTCTGGGGTTAGTGTTAGCTATTTTTTTTTTTTTTTGGAAGTGGGTTTTTTCCAGATTAGGGTCTGGGCTTTTGTAATAAAGCTAAATGCCCTTTTAAGGGCAATGAAAAAGAGCTAAATGCTCTTTTAAGGGCAATGCCCATACAAATGCCCCTTTAGGGGCAATGGGTATCTTAGGTTTTTGTTGGGGGGGGGACTTAGTATTTTTTTTACAGTTAAAGGAGCTTTTTAACTTAGGGCAATGCCCTACAAAAGGCCCTTTTAAGGGCTATTGGTAGTTTATTGTAGGCTAGGGGGTGTTTTTATTTTGTGGGGGCTTTTTTATTTTTATAGGGCTATTAGATTAGGTGTAATTGTTTTTATTTTTGATAATTTAGTTTATTTTTTTTTTAAGCTTAGTGTTTTTTATTTTTCATAATTTAGTGTTTATTATTTTTTATAATTTTAGATTTTTAAATTTTTCTCGTAGTGTTAGTTTTTTTAAATTTTAAATTTATATTTTTTAATTAGTAGTTTATTTTTATTTTATTAGAATATTTATGTTAGGTTAATTTATAGTTTAAACTTTTTCTTTTATTTCACAGGTAAGTTTTTATTTATTTAAATATAGTTATATTGTAATTTTAATTTAAAGTTAGGGGGGTATTTTAGGGGTAAATAGTTTAATTTAGTATTTTGCGTTGAGGGGGCCAGTGGTTTAGGGGTTAATAGGTTTATTTAGTTGCAGAGATGTGGGAGACCGGAGGTTTAGGGGTTAATAACTTTATTATTGTGTCGGCGATGTCAGGGAGCGGTGTAATAGGGGTTAATAACTATTATAGCGGTGGTGATGTCGGGGAGTGTCGTAATAGGGGTTAATAACTTCATTATAGTGGCGGTGATGTCGGGAAGCAGCGGAATAGGGGTTAATAACTTTTATTAGTGTTGGCGATGTCGGGAGCAGCATATTAGGGCTTAATAACTTTATTTAGGTGTTGGCGTTGTCGGGGGGTGTTTAGACTTGGGGTTTATGTTAGGTTTAAAAGTAGCTTTTCCCCCCCCCATAGACATCAATGGGGTTGCACTACGGCAATCTCCATTCCGCAATCTCAGGTGTTAGTTTTTTTTCTAACACACTCTCCCCATTGATGTCTATGGGGGAAAGCATGCACCGGCACGTCAAAGCAGCCCTTGGATTTTATGCGGTATGGAGTTTAACGCCACCATATCGCATGCACAAGGAGGCTTTTCAGTAACTCGTAATGGCAGCGCTATGGAGGGTGAAATAATGCAACTTTTTTGGCGTTAGTTTCACACCCTGTTTATCTCGTAATCTAGGTGTGTGTTAGGTAAAGTTGAAACAAGATGGGATGAAGTTTGGTCAGTGGGACAGAGGTCACAAATTTGAGAGTACTGCTTCTTATTCCCCCTCTTCGAGACATATGACACCTGACATTTCTCTGACAGTTGGATAAACACCTCACCCCAGGTCCACTGTCTTGGGGTCACACTTGACTCTGAACTCACATTCACCCCACATATACAAGCATTTACCAAATCCCGCTGAGCGCACCTATGCAATATTTCCAGGATTTGTCCTTTCCTTACTCCAACAAACTACAAAAATACTAATTTATTCCCTCATTTTGTCATGCATTGACTATGGAAATCTACTTCTAAATGGCCTTCCCAAACACCACCTCTCCTCCCTCCAATCTGCTATGAATGCTTCAGATAGACTCATCCACCTAAGTCACCGATCTACATCATCTGCTCCAATCTGCCAGTCTCTATATTGGCTCCCCATGCTAAACAGCCTCACTCCCAACTGTATTTCCTCTCTCATCTCCAAATATTCCCCCACCGTTTTCTTCGATCAACCTCTGACCTACATCTCTCCACTCCTATTATGTCTAAGTCCTACTCCTCCCTCTAATCTCTCCCCTGTTTTTCATCCTAACCAAAATAATTCTTGAACTGCCTTGGCTGCAATTATAATCCAAGTGACAAACTACCCAAAACCTTATGTTATCTGGAAAAAAAAATAAATAAATCATAATATAAAACTTATTTGCTGCTAAAACCATGGACTATTCTTATTCACTTTCTCCTTCTATTGAGCATTCTCTGCTACTTTGGCATTTATGTCACTGTTTAACTTTAATTTAATCACATTTCTCTAACCATGCTATATGTCATATTTAGTATCACTTCAACACTTCTCTCACAGCCTATAGAGGTACCCAAAACCTTAATACTGGATCCACTGGCCTTTTCAATGTATTAACTTGAAAAACTTATACAGCTCATAATCTCATTTGGGTTTCAGTAACACCTGTATTCTGATAACATCCTAATCTATAAATCATTCCACAAATGATTCTCCTCCCTTTTAACTCATGTAAAAGATTTTCTCCCAAACATCTCTATCTACAGTCTGTCTTGCAGACATCTCTATCTACAGTCTGTCTCACAAAAATCTCTATCTGCAGTCTGTTTCACAAACATATATATCTACAGTCAGTCTCAAAAACAACTTTATCTATAGTCTGTCTCACAAACATATATATCTAGAGTCTGTCTCACAAACATCTCTATCTACAATCTGTTTCACAAACATCTCTATAGTCTGTCTCACAAACATATATATCTAGAGTCTGTCTCACAAACATCTCTATCTACAATCTGTTTCACAAACATCTCTATAGTCTGTCTCACAAAAATCTCTATCCACAGTCTGTCTCACAAACATCTCTATCTAAACTCTGTCTCACAAACATCTCTATCTACAGTCTGCCTCACAAACATCTCTATCTATAGTCTGCCTCACAAACATCTCTAACTACAGTCTGCCTCACAAACATCTATATCTATAGTCTGTCTCACAAACATCTCTATCTATAGTCTGTCTCACAAACATCTCTATCTACAGTCTGTCTCACAAACATCTTTATCTACAGTCTGCCTCACAAACATCTCTATCTACAGTCTGCCTCACAAACATCTCTAACTACAGTCTGCCTCACAAACATCTATATCTATAGTCTGCCTCACAAACATCTCTATCTACAGTCTGTCTCACAGACATCTCTATCTACAGTCTGTCTCACAAACATCTTTATCTACAGTCTGCCTCACAAACATCTCTATCTACAGTCTGTCTCACAAACATCTTTATCTACAGTCTGCCTCACAAACATCTTTATCTACAGTCTGTCTCACAAACATCTCTATCTACAGTCTGTCTCACAAACATCTCTATCTACAGTCAGTCTCACAGACATCTCTATCTATAGTCTGCCTCACAAACATCTCTATCTACAGTCTGTCTCACAAACATCTCTATCTATAGTCTGCCTCACAAACATCTCTATCTACAGTCTGTCTCACAGACATCTCTATCTATAGTCTGCCTCACAAACTTCTCAATACACAGTCTGTCTCACAAACATCTTTATCTACAGTCTGTCTCACAAACAGTCTGCTCAAGAAACGCGTCTGTGTTGTTGATGATTTTACTTTGTGTGCTTATATGACCTTTGAGTCCTATCTGTGCTTTTAATTTTTGCCTATAATAAAAGTGTTTTTGTTTTACATAATGAAAAGTCTCGGTGCTGCTATATCTTTATCTACAGTCTGTCTCACAAACATCTCTATCTACAGTCTGTCTCACAAACAGTCTGCTCAAGAAACGCGTCTGTGTTGTTGATGATTTTACTTTGTGTGCTTATATGACCTTTGAGTCCTATCTGTGCTTTTAATTTTTGCCTATAATAAAAGTGTTTTTGTTTTACATAATGAAAAGTCTCGGTGCTGCTATATCTTTATCTACAGTCTGTCTCACAAACATCTCTATCTACAGTCTACCTCACAAACATCTCTCTCTTCATGGATACCCTCTAAACACTAACATCTCTATCTAAAGTCTGTCTCACAAACGTCTCTATCTACAGTCTGTCTCACAAACATCTCTATCTACAGTCTGTCTCACAAATATCTCTATCTACAGTCTGTCTGACAAATATCTCTATCTACAGTCTGTCTGACAAACATCTCTAACTATAGTCTGTCTCACAAACATCTCTATCTACAGTCTGTGTCACAAACATCTCTATCTACAGTCTGTGTCACAAATATCTCTATATACAGTCTGTCTCACAAACATCTCTATCTATAGTCTGTCTCACAAACATCTCTATCTACAGTCTGTCTCACAAACATTTCTATCTACAGTCTGTCTAACAAACATCTCTATCTATATTCTGTCTCACAAACATCTTTATATACAGTCTGTCTCATAAACATCTCTATCTATGGTCTGTCGCACAAACATCTCTATCTATAGTCTGTCTCACAAACATCTCTATATACAGTCTGTCTCACAAACATCTCTATATACAGTCTGTCTCACAAACATCTCTATATACAGTCTGTGTCACAAACATCTCTATCTACAGTCTGTCTATTCTCTATCTACGGTCTATCTGATAAACATCTCTATCTACAGTTTGTCTCACAAACATCTCTATCTATAGTCTGCCTCACAAACATCTCTTCCTGGATACCCTCTCAACACTAACATCTCTATCTAAAGTCTATCTCACAAACATCTCTATCCACAGTGTGTCTGACAAACATCTCTATCTACAGTTTGTCTCACAAACATCTCTATCCACAGTCTGTCTCACAAACATCTCTATCTACAGTCTGTCTGACAAACATCTCTATCTACTATCTGTCTCACAAACATCTCTACAGTCTGTCTCACAAACATCTCTATCTCCATCTGTTTCACAAACATCTCTATCCACAGTCTGTCTCGCAAACATCTCTATCTACAGTCTGTCTCGCAAACATCTTTATCTCCATCTGTCTCACAAACATCTCTATCTACAGTCTGTCTCACAAATAGCTCTATCTATAGTCTGTCTCCCAAACATCTCTATCTACAGTCTGTCTCACAGACTTCTCTACAGTCTGTCTCACAAACATCTATATCTACAGTCTGTCTCACAAACATCTCTATCTACAGTCTCTCTCACAAATATATCTATCTACAGTCTGTCTCACAAACATCTATATCTATAGTCTGTTTCACAAACATCTCTATCTCCATCTGTTTCACAAACATCACTATCCACAGTCTGTCTCGCAAACATCTTTATCTACAGTCTGCCACACAAATATCTCCATCTACAGTCTCTCTCACAAATATATCTATCTACAGTCTGTCTCACAAACATCTCTATCTACAGTCTGTCTCACAAACATCTCTATCTACAGTCTGTCTCACAAACATATCTGTCTACAGTCTGTCTGACAAACATCTCTATCTACATCTCTATCTACAATCTGTCTGACAAACAACTCTATCTACAGTCTGTCTCACAAACATATCTACAGTCTGTCTCACAAACATCTCTATCTCCATCTGTTTCACAAACATCTCTATCCACAGTCTGTCTCACAAACATCTTTATTTATAGTCTGTCTCGCAAACATCTTTATATCCATCTGTCTCACAAACATCTCTACCTACAGTCTGTCTCACAAATAGCTCAATCTATAGTCTGTTTCACAAACATATCTATCGACAGTCTGCCTCACAAACATCTATATTCATAATCTGTTTCACAAACCTCTCTATATATAGTCTGTCTCACAAACATCTATATCTATAGTCTGTCTCACAAACATCTCTATCTACAGTCTGTCTCACAAACATATCTGTCTACAGTCTGTCTGACAAACATCTCTATCTACATCTCTATCTACAATCTGTCTGACAAACAACTCTATCTACAGTCTGTCTCACAAACATATCTACAGTCTGTCTCACAAACATCTCTATCTCCATCTGTTTCACAAACATCTCTATCCACAGTCTGTCTCACAAACATCTTTATTTATAGTCTGTCTCGCAAACATCTTTATATCCATCTGTCTCACAAACATCTCTACCTACAGTCTGTCTCACAAATAGCTCAATCTATAGTCTGTTTCACAAACATATCTATCGACAGTCTGCCTCACAAACATCTATATTCATAATCTGTTTCACAAACCTCTCTATATATAGTCTGTCTCACAAACATCTATATCTATAGTCTGTCTCACAAACATCTCTATCTACAGTCTGTCTCACAAACATCTATATTCATAGTCTGTTTAACAGACATCTCTATCTAAAATCTGTTTCACAAACATATCTACTGTATATACAGTCTGTTTCACAAACATCTCTATCTACAGTCTGTCTCACAAACTTCTCTATCCACGGTCTGTCTCACAAACATCTCTATCTATAGTCTATCTCACAAACATCTCTATCTAAAGTCTGTCTCACAAACATCTCTATCTATAGTCTGCCTCACAAACATCTCATCCTGGATACCCTCTCAACACTAACATCTCTATCTACAATCTTTCTGACAAACATCTTTATTTATAGTCTGTCTCGCAAACATCTTTATATCCATCTGTCTCACAAACATCTCTACCTACAGTCTGTCTCACAAATAGCTCAATCTATAGTCTGTTTCACAAACATATCTATCGACAGTCTGCCTCACAAACATCTATATTCATAATCTGTTTCACAAACCTCTCTATATATAGTCTGTCTCACAAACATCTATATCTATAGTCTGTCTCACAAACATCTCTATCTACAGTCTGTCTCACAAACATCTATATTCATAGTCTGTTTAACAGACATCTCTATCTAAAATCTGTTTCACAAACATATCTACTGTATATACAGTCTGTTTCACAAACATCTCTATCTATAGTCTGTCTCACAAACTTCTCTATCTACGGTCTGTCTCACAAACATCTCTATCTATAGTCTATCTCACAAACATCTCTATCTAAAGTCTGTCTCACAAACATCACTATCTACAGTCTGTCTCACAAACATCTCTATCTACAGTCTGCCTCACAAACATCTGTATCTACAGTCTGTCTCACAAACATCTCTATCTACAGTCTGTCTCACAAATATCTCTATCTAAGTCTGTCTCACAAACATCTCTACAGTCTGTTTCAAAAACATCTCTATCTCCATCTGTTTCACAACCGTCTCTATCCACAGTCTGTCTCACAAACATATCTATCTATAGTCTGTTTCACAAACATCTCTATCTATAGTCTGTTTCACAAACATCTCTATATACAGTCTGCCTCAAGAACATCTCTATCTACAGTCTGTGTCACAAACATCTCTATCTACAGTCTGCCTCACAAACATCTCTATCTATAGTCTGCCTCACAAACATCTCTATCTATAGTCTGCCTCACAAACATCTCTATATACAGTCTGTCTCACAAACATCTCTATCTATAGTCTGTTTCACAAACATCTCTATCTACAGTCTGCCTCACAAACATTTCTATCTACAGTCTGTCTAACAAACATCTCTATCTATATTCTGTCTCACAAACATCTTTATATACAGTCTGTCTCACAAACATCTCTATCTAAAGTCTGCCTCACAAACATCTCTATCTACAGTCTGCCTCACAAACATCTCTATCTAAAGTCTGCCTCACAAACATCTCTATCTACAGTCTGCCTCACAAACATCTCTATCTACAGTCTGCCTCACAAACATCTCTATCTACAGTCTGCCTCACAAACATCTCTATCTAAAGTCTGCCTCACAAACATCTCTATCTACAGTCTGCCTCACAAACATCTCTATCTACAGTCTGCCTCACAAACATCTCTATCTACAGTCTGCCTCAAGAACATCTCTATCTACAGTCTGTGTCACAAACATCTCTATCTACAGTCTGCCTCACAAACATCTCTATCTACAGTCTGCCTCACAAACATCTCAATCCACAGTCTGTCTCACAAACATCTCTATCTACAGTCTGTCTCACAAACATCTCTATATACAGTCTGTCTCACAAACATCTCTATCTACAGTCTGTCTCACAAACATCTCTATCTACAGTTTGTCTCACAAACATCTCTATCTATAGTCTGTCTCACAAACATCTCTATCTATAGTCTGCCTCACAAACATCTCTATCTACAGCCTGCCTCACAAACATCTCTATCTATAGTCTGCCTCACAAACATCTCTATCTATAGTCTGTAGATAGAGATGTTTGTGAGGCAGACTGCAGATAGAGATGTTTGTGAGGCAGACTATAGATAGAGATGTTTGTGAGGCAGACTGTAGTGTTGAGAGGGTATCCAGGAAGAGATGTTTGTGAGGCAGACTATAGATAGAGATGTTAGTGCGACACACTATAGATAGAGATATTTGTGACACAGACAGTAGAGATGTTTGTGACACAGACTGTAGATAGAGATGTTTGTGACACAGACTGTAGATTGAGATGTTTGTGACACAGACTGTAGATAGAGATGTTTGTGAGACAGACTTTAGATAGAGATGTTTGTGAGTCAGACTTTAGATAGAGATGTTTGTGAGACAGACTATAGATAGAGATGTTTGTGAGACAGACTGTAGATAGAGATGTTAGTGAGACAGACTGTGGATTGAGATTATTTGTGTGGCAGACTGTAGATAGAGATGTTTGTGAGGCAGACTGCAGATAGAGATGTTTGTGAGGCAGTCTGCCACACAAATAATCTCAATCCACAGTCTGTCTCACAAACATCTCTATCTACAGTCTGTCTCACAAACATCTCTATCTATAGTCTGTCTCACAAACATCTCTATATAAAGTCTGTCTCACAAACATCTCTATCTAAAGTCTGTCTCACAAACATCTCTATCTACAGTCTGTGTCACAAACATCTCAATCTACAGTCTGTGTCACAAACATCTCTATCTACAGTCTGTGTCACAAACATCTCTACTGTCTGTCTCACAAACTTCTCTATCTATAGTGTGTCGCACAAATATCTCTATCTATAGTGTGTCGCACAAACATCTCTATCTATAGTCTGCCTCACAAACATCTCTTCCTGGATACCCTCTCAACACTACAGTCTGTTTCACAAACATCTCTATCTACAGTCCGTCTCACAAACATCTCTATCTGCAGTCTGTCTCACAAACATCTCTATCTACAGCATGTCTCACAAACATCTCTATCTACAGTGTGTCTCACAAACATCTCTATCTATAGTCTGTCTCACAAACATCTCTATCTAAAGTCTGTCTCACAAACATCTCTATCTATAGTCTGTCTCACAAAAATATCTATCATGAGGGGTCATGCCTAAAGATAAATACATTTCACTCAAGACACAATATAAATCCAGGTCTACTCACTTATACCTCCCTTACTACTGCAAACCTGTTTATTTATATTGCATCTCATTATATCATCCCCATTCATATCAACTGCTCTTTTGAACCACTTTAAATCTTCCACCTTTTCTATATGTACTCATTTAGCAGCCTCCTTCATTGTGCTTGTGACCTTCACCTATCAGTTCCATTCTTTACCTTTTCTCCACCATTCTTCATATTTCCTGCTTTTATTCCAGAAAAACCTCCTCCTCAATCTGCCTCACGAACATCTCTATCTACAGTCTGCCTCAAAAACATCTCTATCTATAGTCTGCCTCAAAAACATATCTATCTATAGTCTGCCTCATAAACATCTCTAACTACAGTCTGTCTCACAAACATATCTATCTACAGCCTGCCTCACAAACATCTCTATCTATAGTCTGCCTCACAAACATCTCTATCTATAGTCTGCCTCACAAACATCTCTATATACAGTCTGCCTCACAAACATCTCAATCCACAGTCTGTCCCACAAACATCTCTATCTAGAGTCTGTCTCACAAACATCTCTATCTACAGTCTGTCTCACAAACATCTCTATCTATAGTCTGTCTCACAAACATCTCTATCTATAGTCTGCCTCACAAACATCTCAATCGACAGTCTGTCTCACAAACATCTCTATCTATAGTCTGCCTCACAAACATCTCTATATACAGTCTGCCTCACAAACATCTCTATCTACAGTCTGCCTCACAAACATCTCAATCCACAGTCTGTCTCACAAACATCTCTATCTAGAGTCTGTCTCACGAACATCTCTATCTACAGTCTGTCTCACAAACATCTTTATCTATAGTCTGTCTCACAAACATCTCTATCTATAGTCTGCCTCACAAACATCTCAATCGACAGTCTGTCTCACAAACATCTCTATCTATAGTCTGCCTCACAAACATCTCTATATACAGTCTGCCTCACAAACATCTCAATCCACAGTCTGTCCCACAAACATCTCTATCTAGAGTCTGTCTCACAAACATCTCTATCTACAGTCTGTCTCACAAACATCTCTATCTATAGTCTGTCTCACAAACATCTCTATCTATAGTCTGCCTCACAAACATCTCAATCGACAGTCTGTCTCACAAACATCTCTATCTATAGTCTGCCTCACAAACATCTCTATATACAGTCTGCCTCACAAACATCTCTATCTACAGTCTGCCTCACAAACATCTCAATCCACAGTCTGTCTCACAAACATCTCTATCTAGAGTCTGTCTCACGAACATCTCTATCTACAGTCTGTCTCACAAACATCTTTATCTATAGTCTGTCTCACAAACATCTCTATCTATAGTCTGCCTCACAAACATCTCAATCGACAGTCTGTCTCACAAACATCTCTATCTACAGTCTGTCTCACAAACATCTATATCTATAGTATGTTTTACACACATATCTATCTATAGTCTGTTTTACAAACATCTCTATCTATAGTCTGCATCACAAACATCTCTATCTACAGCCTGCCTCACAAACATCTCTATCTATAGTCTGTCTCACAAACATCTCTATCTATAGTCTGCCTCACAAACATCTCTATCTACAGTCTGCCTCACAAACATCTCTATCTATAGTCTGCCTCACAAACATCTCTATCTACAGTCTGTCTCACAAACATCTCTATCTACAGTCTGTCTCACAAACATCTCTATCTACAGTCTGTCTCACAAACATCTCTATCTAAAGTCTGTCTCACAAACATCTCTATCTGTAGTCTGCCTCACAAACATCTCTATCTACAGCCTGCCTCACAAACATCTCTATCTATAGTCTGCCTCACAAACATCTCTATCTATAGTCTGCCTCACAAACATCTCTATCTATAGTCTGCCTCACAAACATCTCTATCTACAGTCTGCCTCACAAACATCTCAATCCACAGCCTCACTTTAGATAGAGATGTTTGTGAGACAGACTATAGATAGAGATGTTTGTGAGACAGACTGTAGATAGAGATGTTAGTGAGACAGACTGTAGATAGAGATGTTTGTGAGAAACATAGAAACATAGAAACATAGAAACATAGATATTGATGGCTCTTATCTGCCATCAATATCTATGTTTCTATGTTTCTATGTTTCTATGTTTCTCACAAACATCTCTATCTACAGTCTGTCTCACTAACATCTCTATCTACAGTCTGTCTCACAAACATCTCTATCTATAGTCTGTCTCACAAACATCTCTATCTAAAGTATGTCTCACAAACATCTCTATCTACAGTCTGTGTCACAAACATCTCTATCTACAGTCTGTGTCACAAACATCTCAATCTACAGTCTGTGTCACAAACATCTCTATCTACAGTCTGTGTCACAAACATCTCTATCTACAGTCTGTGTCACAAACATCTCTACTGTCTGTCTCACAAACTTCTCTATCTATAGTGTGTCGCACAAATATCTCTATTTATAGTGTGTCGCACAAACATCTCTATCAATAGTCTGCCTCACAAACATCTCTTCCTGGATACCCTCTCAACACTACAGTCTGTTTCACAAACATCTCTATCTACAGTCCGTCTCACAAACATCTCTATCTGCAGTCTGTCTCACAAACATCTCTATCTACAGCATGTCTCACAAACATCTCTATCTACAGTCTGTCTCACAAACATCTCTATCTATAGTCTGTCTCACAAACATCTCTATCTAAAGTCTGTCTCACAAACATCTCTATCTATAGTCTGCCTCACAAAAATATCTATCATGAGGGTTCATGCCTAAAGATAAATACATTTCACTCAAGACACAATATAAATCCAGGTCTACTCACTTATACCTCCCTTACTACTGCAAACCTGTTTATTTATATTGCATCTCATTATATCATCCCCATTCATATCAACTGCTCTTTTGAACCACATTAAATCTTCCACATTTTCTATATGTATTCACTTAGCAGCCTCCTTCATTGTGCTTGTGACCTTCACCTATCAGTTCCATTCTTTACCTTTTCTCCACCATTCTTCATATTTCCTGCTTTTATTCCAGAAAAACCTCCTCCTCAATCTGCCTCACGAACATCTCTATCTACAGTCTGCCTCAAAAACATCTCTATCTATAGTCTGCCTCACAAACATATCTATCTATAGTCTGCCTCACAAACATCTCTAACTACAGTCTGTCTCACAAACATATCTATCTACAGCCTGCCTCACAAACATCTCTATCTATAGTCTGCCTCACAAACATCTCTATCTATAGTCTGCCTCACAAACATCTCTATCTACAGTCTGTCTCACAAACATCTCTATCTATAGTCTGCCTCACAAACATCTCTATCTGTAGTCTGCCGCACAAACATCTCTATCTACAGTCTGTCTCACAAACATCTCTATCTATAGTCTGCCTCACAAACATCTCTATATACAGTCTGCCTCACAAACATCTCTATCTACAGTCTGCATCACAAACATCTCAATCCACAGTCTGTCTCACAAACATCTCTATCTAGAGTCTGTCTCACAAACATCTCTATCTACAGTCTGTCTCACAAACATCTCTATCTACAGTCTGTCTCACAAACATCTCTATCTATAGTCTGTCTCACAAACATCTCTATCTATAGTCTGCCTCACAAACATCTCAATCGACAGTCTGTCTCACAAACATCTCTATTTATAGTCTGCCTCACAAACATCTCTATATACAGTCTGCCTCACAAACATCTCTATCTACAGTCTGCCTCACAAACATCTCAATCCACAGTCTGTCTCACAAACATCTCTATCTAGAGTCTGTCTCACAAACATCTCTATCTACAGTCTGTCTCACAAACATCTCTATCTATAGTCTGCCTCACAAACATCTCTATCTACAGTCTGTCTCACAAACATCTCTATCTGCAGTCTGTCTCACAAACATCTCTATCTACAGTCTGCCTCACAAACATCTCTATCTACAGCCTGCCTCACAAACATCTCTATCTATAGTCTGCCTCACAAACATCTCTATCTATAGTCTGCCTCACAAACATCTCTATCTACAGTCTGTCTCACAAACATCTCTATCTATAGTCTGCCTCACAAACATCTCTATCTGTAGTCTGCCGCACAAACATCTCTATCTACAGTCTGTCTCACAAACATCTCTATCTATAGTCTGCCTCACAAACATCTCTATATACAGTCTGCCTCACAAACATCTCTATCTACAGTCTGCATCACAAACATCTCAATCCACAGTCTGTCTCACAAACATCTCTATCTAGAGTCTGTCTCACAAACATCTCTATCTACAGTCTGTCTCACAAACATCTCTATCTACAGTCTGTCTCACAAACATCTCTATCTATAGTCTGTCTCACAAACATCTCTATCTATAGTCTGCCTCACAAACATCTCAATCGACAGTCTGTCTCACAAACATCTCTATTTATAGTCTGCCTCACAAACATCTCTATATACAGTCTGCCTCACAAACATCTCTATCTACAGTCTGCCTCACAAACATCTCAATCCACAGTCTGTCTCACAAACATCTCTATCTAGAGTCTGTCTCACAAACATCTCTATCTACAGTCTGTCTCACAAACATCTCTATCTATAGTCTGCCTCACAAACATCTCTATCTACAGTCTGTCTCACAAACATCTCTATCTGCAGTCTGTCTCACAAACATCTCTATCTACAGTCTGCCTCACAAACATCTCTATCTATAGTCTGTCTCACAAACATCTCTATCTATAGTCTGCCTCACAAACATCTCTATCTACAGCCTGCCTCACAAACATCTCTATCTATAGTCTGCCTCACAAACATCTCTATCTATAGTCTGCCTCACAAACATCTCTATCTATAGTCTGCCTCACAAACATCTCTATCTACAGTCTGCCTCACAAACATCTCAATCCACAGCCTCACAAACATCTCTATCTACAGTCTGTCTCACTAACATCTCTATCTACAGTCTGTCTCACAAACATCTCTATCTATAGTCTGTCTCACAAACATCTCTATCTAAAGTCTGTCTCACAAACATCTCTATCTACAGTCTGTGTTGCAAACATCTCTATCTACAGTCTGTGTCACAAACATCTCAATCTACAGTCTGTGTCACAAACATCTCTATCTACAGTCTGTGTCACAAACATCTCTATCTACAGTCTGTGTCACAAACATCTCTATCTACAGTCTGTGTCACAAACATCTCAATCTACAGTCTGTGTCACAAACATCTCTATCTACAGTCTGTGTCACAAACATCTCTATCTACAGTCTGTGTCACAAACATCTCTACTGTCTGTCTCACAAACTTCTCTATCTATAGTGTGTCGCACAAATATCTCTATCTATAGTGTGTCGCACAAACATCTCTATCTATAGTCTGCCTCACAAACATCTCTTCCTGGATACCCTCTCAACACTACAGTCTGTTTCACAAACATCTCTATCTACAGTCCGTCTCACAAACATCTCTATCTGCAGTCTGTTTCACAAACATCTCTATCTACAGTCCGTCTCACAAACATCTCTATCTGCAGTCTGTCTCACATACATCTCTATCTACAGCATGTCTCACAAACATCTCTATCTACAGTCTGTCTCACAAACATCTATATCTATAGTCTGTCTCACAAACATCTTTAACTAAAGTCTGTCTCACAAACATCTCTATCTATAGTCTGCCTCACAAAAATATCTATCTACAGTCTGCCTCACAAACATCTCTATCATGAGTGGTCATGCCTAAAGATAAATACATTTCACTCAAGACACAATATAAATCCAGGTCTACTCACTTATACCTCCCTTACTACTGCAAACCTGTTTATTTATATTGCATCTCATTATATCATCCCCATTCATATCTACTGCTCTTTTGCACCACATTAAATCTTCCACCTTTTCTATATGTATTCACTTAGCAGCCTCCTTCATTGTGCTTGTGACCTTCACCTATCAATTCCATTCTTTACCTTTTCTCCAGCATTCTTCTTATTTCCTGCTTTTATTCCAAAAAAACCTTCTCCTCAATCTTTCATTTTCACCTAGTTGTTTGTAAATCTTCCCTATTCAGAGACACATACCACCTAACCTCAAAGCACTTCAAGAACAGTTCTCCAAGCCAGAAACTCAGTATCCTCAACAGAGTCGGTCTGACAATCATCTCACTTCTACTAATCCTCCACCCTTTTCCTCCAACATTGTCCTATAATCCTTCTGTCTCAGCTTGATTACCCCTGCCTTGCATTTATTTATTGTATGCCCCTTAAAGTGATCTGAAATATTGAATCACAGGCTTTGCATTATTTTTGCTTTGGCCATGTTTTTTGCTAATACCTGATAATATGGTTATATTAAATATGTAATTTGGCACCTGAATGAAATCAAATGGCACTACTTAAAATGATAGTAAACACTTTGAGATTTTGTTTTTATATATATATATATATATATATATATATATATATATATATATATATATATATATATATTCATTCATATAGCTCTGAAAACAGAGGATTTTCTAATTCTCATAACTTGAAATCCATCCTGCTTTCTTCTCAAGGGTAATCCAACCCAGCTACATATCTATCACTAATTGGCTTTTACTGATAACAACTGCAAAATAATGCATTGTATACTAACATGACAGTGGCTAGCCTTGTTGTGTAAAGCCCATACTGGCTCCTCCAAATAAGGTAAATGATAGGTGGAGTTTGGCTCTTGACTTAACTGATATGCCATTATATAGCAACACAATAGAAATGTCTTGTAATAACAAGGTGTTTACTGTTCCTCTAATATCATACAAAAGGAAACCAATGAGTTCATAGTTTTCACACACCAATTTGTAATATATTCAAATTTGGTTTAGGTGAATGTCTTTATTATTTCTGATTTTTTTTTGTAAATAATCAAACTTCATTTATTAGAATGAAAATGCAGAACATAATTAGAAGCTAAACAAACGTGATTTAATAATATAAAGTATTACCGGAGAGCTGGTTATATCATAGTCGTTCTCTTGATCAATTACATGAAAATTAGGTTGCAGTAAGTCAATTGGTGTCTTGTATTTCCTGGCATAATTTTGCATTGCTCCAGTAAGAAAAGACTGAGTAAAGAAGAATCCAGAAATCCAAAAAACTTTTGGTGTTCCCTTTTGGATCCAGTCCTAAATCATAAATGGCAGTGGTTTAGTCAAAACTATGCACTTGAATAATATTCGCTCATCTTTTCTAAAACCGATGGGGCTTTTTAATCATAACAAACAAATATTTTTCTAATTGATTAATAACATTTTTTCATTCTATATGAGGAGTTTTGTCTCATAGCAGCTGTTTACAACAGTAAAAGAAGATGATCAAGCAGTGGACTATTTGTTAATTATTCAGTAGCTTTAAAGGACATTAGTAGTACAGATCGGCCATAATGGAAAAGTCATGGGCCCCCAGGCCTGTACCAAAGTATATATACTTATTTACATATATATTTACAACTTGTTTACATGATCATAGGGGCTGGTAACATCACACATGGCATCACTGGACATTTGATCAATCACCCAATAGCACAGTGCACCAGATGTAAAAGGAGAACATGCATTCTTAGTTGCCCCATATACCAAATAATGTTTCTTTAATTAAGCTGATTTTGAAGAAAAAAAGTAACCTGTAATACATTTCTCCATTAGCTCTGTTTCCACAACAACAGCAAGGGAAGTATAACAAAGTTTAACAATCCTATTGCTGTGTATCTTTAGCGACCTTCAATGTGCTTTTTTGTTTTACGTTACCAAATTCAGGAAATTAAATAACATACACCTAGATTATGAGTTTTGCGTTCTGGTTTTAACGCCATTTCAGCGTAAAAAACGGAATGCAGCCATTATGAGTCTTGTCGGTATAGCTATACCGCAAGCATTTTAGCCTGTAACCCAACGGCAGTCCCACACTCAAAAAAATGATGTTTTTGCGTGGGATTTCCATAGCGCTGCCATTACAAGTTTTGCAGTGAGGCTAAAAAGTTGCGTTCCAGCCTATACCGACACGATCCGTTCCACAATCTGAGACCAGTAGTTATGAGTTTTGCGCTACAAAACTGTTACACAAAACTCATAACCAAACTGTTACAAAGTACTGTACACTAACACCTATAAACTACCTATTAACCCCTAAACCGCGGCCCTCCCACATTGCAAACACTATATTAAAGTTATTAACCCCTAATCTGCCACTCCTAACATTGCCGCCACTAATAAAATGTATTAACCCCTATTCTGCCGCTCCCCGAGATCGTCACCACCATAATAAAGTTATTAACCCCTATTCCCCCGCACCCCAACATCGCCCACACTATAATAAAGATATTAATCCCTATTCCGCCGCTCCCCAACATCGCCACCACTAAATAAAGTTATTAACCCCTAAACCTCTACCCTCCCACATCACCGGGGAAATTAAAAGAACCTAAGTTTAAACTATAAATTAAACTAACATTACTATTATGCTAAAATTAACCCCTTAACGACCGAGGACGTGCAGGGTACGTCCTCAAAAAAAAGGCAGTTAATGCCTGAGAACGTACCCTGCACGTCCTCGGTGTGGAAAGCAGCTGGAAGCGATCCTGTTTGCTTCCAGCTGCTTTCCGGTTATTGCAGTGATGCCTCGATATGGAGGCATCCTGCAATAACCTTTTGAAGCCATCCGATGCAGAGAGAGCCACTCTGTGGCCCTCTCTGCACCGGAGATCGGTGGCTTCCTTCGTTGGTGGGTGGGAGCACTACCGGGAGGCGGGTGGCGGCCATCGATGGCCCTGGAGATGTGGAGGGGGGCGGGATCGTGGGCGGGGATGCCCGGGGGCGCGCGCGCGTGCACGGAAGGGCGGGGGAAGGCGCGTGCACGGGGAGGGAGCGGGTGGGAACCGCTACACTACAGAAAAAGGCAATCAGTTCAAAAAATTTAAAAAAAAAATACGATCAATGAGGTGGTGGGGGTTTGTGGTGGTGGGGGGGGTGGGGGGTGTTTGGGGAAGCTACACTACAGAAAAAAAAAAACACTAAGAAAAAAAAAAAAAAAGCCCTTTTTTGTGCAAGCTGGGTACTGGCAGACAGCTGCCAGTACCCAAGATGGCCCCCAATAAGGCAGATAGGGAAGGGTTACAGAGCTGTTTTGGGGGGGATCAGGGAGGTTGGAGGCTAAGGGGGGTCCTACACAGCAGAAGAATTATTTTTTTATTTTTTTAAAAAACCTAAACCCCCCAAAAAGCTTTTATTTTAGTACTGGCAGACTTTCTGCCAGTACTTAAGATGGCGGGGACAATTGTGGGGTGGGGGAGGGAAGGGAGCTGTTTGGGAGGGATCAGGGGGTCTGATGTGTCAGGTGGGAGGCTGATCTCTACACTAAAGCTAAAATTAACCCTGCAAGCTCCCTACAAACTTCCTAATTAACCCCTTCACTGCTAGCCATAATACACGTGTGATGCGCAGCAGCATTTTGCGGCCTTCTAATTACCAGAAAGCAACGCCAAAGTCATATATATCTGCTATTTCTGAACAAAGGGGATCCCAGAGAAGCATTTACAACCATTTGTGCCATAATTGCACAAGCTGTTTGTAAATGATTTCAGTGAGAAACCTAAAATTGTGAAAAATTTAACGTTTTTTTTTTATTTGATCGCATTTGGCGGTGAAATGGTGGCATGAAATATACCAAAATGGGCCTAGATCAATACTTTGGGTTGTCTACTACACTACACTAAAGCTAAAATTAACCATACAAGCTCCCTACAAGCTCCCTAATTAACCCCTGCACTGCTGGGCATAATACACGTGTGGTGCGCAGCGGCATTTAGCGGCCTTCTAATTACCAAAAAGCAATGCCAAAGCCATATATGTCTGCTATTTCTGAACAAAGGGGATCCCAGAGAAGCATTTACAACCATTTGTGCCATAATTGCACAAGCTGTTTGTAAATAATTTCAGTGAGAAACCGAAAGTTTGTGAAAAAATTTGTGAAAAAGTGAACGATTTTTTGTATTTGATCGCATTTGGCGGTGAAATGGTGGCATGAAATATACCAAAATTGGCCTAGATCAATACTTTGGGATGTCTTCTAAAAAAAAATATATACATGTCCATTGATATTCAGGGATTCCTGAAAGATATTAGTGCTCCAATGTAACTAGCGCTAATTTTGAAAAAAGTAGTTTGGAAATAGCAAAATGCTACTTGTATTTATGGCCCTATAGCTTTCAAAAAAAGCAAAGAACATGTAAATATTAGGTATTTCTAAACTCAGGACAAAATTTAGAAACTATTTAGCATGTTTTCTTTTTGGTGGTTGTAGATGTGTAACAGATTTTGGGGGTCAAAGTTAAAAAAAGTGTGTTTTTTTTCCATTTTTTCCTCATATTTTATAATTTTTTTTATAGTAAATTATAAGATATGATGAAAATAATGGTATTTTTAGAAAGTTAATTTAATGGCGAGAAAAACGGTATATAATATGTGTGGGTACAGTAAATGAGTAAGAGGGAAATTACAGCTAAACACAAACACCGCAAAAATGTAAAAATAGCCTTGGTCCCAAACGGACAGAAAATGGAAAAGTGCTGTGGTCATTAAGGGGTTAAAATAACTATCAATTAAATAAATTAAATTACACATTAAAAAAACCTAACAGGGCTAAAAAAATAAAAATCTACAATTTCAAAAAAATAATAATACTAAATTACAAAAAATAAAAAACACTAAATTATTAAAAATAACATATTTTTGAATTTCAAATCAGCCAATAGGATGAGAGCTACTGAAATACTATTGGCTGTTCAAATCAGTCAATAGGATGAGAGTTACTGAAACTGTAAGTGGATCGTCGAGGGTTAGTGTTAGTTTTTTTTTTACTTTTTTTGGGTGTTTTTTTTTTTTTTAATTAGGGTTTGGGAGTTCTTAAAAGAGCTAAATGCTCTTTTCAGGGCAAGAAAAATAGCTGATTTCTTTAGGGCAATGCTCTACAAAAGGCCCGTTTAAGGGCTATTGGTAGTTTATTGTAGGCTAGGGTTTTTTATTTGGGGGGGGGGGGGGCTTTTTTATTTTTAAAGGGCTATTAGATTAGGTGTAATTGTTTTTATTTTGGATAATTTCGTTATTTTAGTATAATAGTAATGTTAGTTTAATTTATAGTTTAAACTTAGGTTTTTTTAATTTCCCAGGTAAGTTTTTATTTATTTTAAGATAGGGATATTGTAATTTTAATATAAAGTTAGGGGGTTGTTAGGTTTAGGGGTTAATAGTTTAATTTATTTTTTTGCAATGTGGGGGCTGTCGGTTTAGGGGTTAATAGGTTTATTTAGTGGCAGTTATGTGGGAGACCAGAGAATTAGGGGTTAATAACTTTATTTAGTGGCTGCGATGTCGGGGAGCGGCGGAATAGGGGTTAATATCTTTATTATAGTGTGGGTGATGTTGGGGTGCGGGGGAAATAGGGGTTAATAACTTTATTTCGATGACAGCGATGGGGGGAGCGGCAGATTAGAGGTTAATAACTTTATGTAGGTGGCGGCGGCGGCAGCAGATTAGGGGTTTATAGACGTGGGATTTATGTTAGGGTGTTTAAACATAACTTTTTTTCCCATAGACATCAATGGGGTTTTGTTACGGTGATCGCCATTCCGCACTTCATGTGTTAGTTTTTTTTTCTAACACCTTCTCCCCAATGATATGTATGGGGAAAGCATGCACGAGCACATATTCTCAGCCCTTGGATTTTGTGCGGTATGGAGCTCATCGCAACCATATCGCACGCACAAGGCAGCTTTTTAAAAACTTGTAATGGCAGCACTATGGAAGGTGAAATAACGCAACTTTTGTTGTGTTCATTTCACACCCTCTATACCGCAAAACTGGTAATCTAGGTGATAGTAATTGTGTTACCATAAACATAGAGAATATTTTGAACTATTTAGCCATAGATTAGAAGTGAATTGCACTTTCTCGAGTGTGATATTTACAATCCACTCAGTAATACCAGTGCACACAATGCGAACGCAACCTCACATTCACATTATCTGGAAGCCTTGTGCTTACAAGAGCTCGCTTCCATAGACTTCAAAAGGAGCCTCATTTTCATGTGGTGAGACACAGCAAAGAACCTAGCACAGCGGAGGGGGTAATTCGTGCAGCGTTGGGCTGCAAATTAAAAATATATATGAATATTATTTATTTATAAAATATTTTACCAGGAAGAATACATTGAGATTTCTCTCTTTTTCAAGTATGTCCTGGGTCCACAAAACATTGCATTGATACAATAGGGTACAATAAAATACAAAAACAATAATAATACACAATATATGCAAACTTTAACATAGAACAGGTAAGAATTTAAGAAATATATAATCAACCATGACAGATGCCTTCTGTTTTGAGATATATAGAGAGGGATCTCTTAAAGGATTTTAGACTTGGGTGAAGGTTTAAAAGTGTGCGGGAGGTCGTTCCATAACTGTGGTGCTCTGTAGGAAAAGGAGGATCGAGCTGCTGTCTTTTTGTATGGAGGCAGACTAAATAATGTGCTGGTACTGGATCGGAGGTTATAGGAGGTGGGAACAGCCGGGGAGAGCATTCTGCTCAGGTAGGGTGGTGCTTCCCAGAAAAGCTCTTAAACACAAGGCAGGAAAGATGGAGGGTGCGTCTGGATTCCAGCGTCAGCCAGTTTAGTTCTTTTAGCATGTCACAATGGTGGGTCCTGTAGTTACATTGTAGCACAAAGCAGCAGAACGAGTTATATAACGTATTTAGTTTATTAAGGTGAGTTTGCGGTGCAGGTGCTTATACTACATCCCCATAATCCATGATAGGCATCATTAGGCAGATCATTTATAAATAATGTGAATAGTAGGGGGCCGAGAATGGAAGCTTGGGGAACACCACACGTGACTGAGAGAGAGAGGGAGTCACTGTCAGAAATGGAGACATATTGTGATCAATCCGATACATATGATTGAAACCAGGTTATCAGACGATCAGCAATACCTGAGTTTTTTAGTTTGAGCAGTAGTATGTTGTGGTCTACTGTGTCAAAGGCCTTTGCAAAATCAAGGAAAATAGTTCCAGTTAGGTCTCCTTGTTTCATGCCAGTTTGGATGTCGTTGCAAACTTTTAGGAGGGCAGTTGTAGTGGAGTGATTCGGGCGAAAACCTGATTGATCAGGGGTCAGATAGTTAGATTGTTGGTAATAATCACATGATTACGTATGGACGCATTTTTCTAAGATTTTTTACAATACTGGGAGCAATGATATTGGGTAATAGTTAGAAACCAAGGTTATCTCCACACTTTTATGGATAGGCACTACTCTTGCAGTCTTCCAAAGTTTGGGTATGTATCATGTATTGGGTATGTTATTGTTCAGATTTTCACAGAAATATTGGGCCTTGGCCAATTTTGTTTGTTTAGTGCATATATTTACTATTGTCTGTATACACAGTGATTGTTTATAGAGCCAGTATGCTTGAACTTTGACCACAATGAATCCCGAAACTGGTTCATTTGAATGAGGTCAACTGTGATCCAATTCAAATGTGCTCCTTTTACTCACACCTTACACAGCGGGGCATGTAAATTCCAACTTGTAGGAGTTCGGACTGAAATAATTCAACTGCAGAGTCAAAATCTGGGATTAGGTTTAATCTGTGCCAGGGGAGGTTCTTGATGTCATTTAGAAATTATTGAAGATTACATTTTTTGAAGGACCTGGTGATTTTAACCTTGGGAGAGGATTTAGTTGCCTTTATTTTGCGCACGCAGTACACTATGCAGTGGTCACTGAAATTGTTAGGGTGAACACCTGCCTCCTGGATTCGGTGAGGGAAAATGGAGAGAATACAATCAAGCAGGGTGTGATTATGGCTTTTGATGTTTATGTGAGTTGGGGAGGAGATTAATCGCGTTAGCTGCAAAGTTTTAAACAGCGAGCAACAACTATTATTTTTCGGATTCATCCAATCAATATTAAAATCTCCAAAAAACAAAATGTCACTTTTTGGGTTTTGAGCTATGGTTTCACTAAGAAGATGTGCTATGTCAGAAAGGGAATGCACAGGGGAGTTAGGTGGGCGGTAGATTCCTGCAACAATGATTGATTTACTGTGTGGGATCTCAATTGTGCCAGAAAGGAAATCAAAGGTGGCAGGAGAGCTAGATTTTTGTAAGGGGGTGTACTTTGTGGAATTGTCAACATAAATTACAATGCCGCCTCCTCTTTTTGCTCTGTCATTTCTATGGCATGAATACCCATGTATTGCAATGGCAGAGTCAGGTATTTTTGCTCTTAGCCACGATTCAGCGATCACAATCATTTTGGGCTTGTATTGTAAACACCAAGCTTGCAGTGCATCAATTTTTGGTAGTAAGCTGCGGATATTACAGTGCACAAAGAAGAGGCCTTTTTTAGCTGGAAGGCTAGGGATAGAATTTGTTAGGGGACCAGGGTTAGACTCTACATCATTTGCAAGGGCAAGTAACTTAAGGAATAGGAATTTGGACATAGTTTTTGTTTGGCCATATAGTGAATGCGATACTTTATAATTTTGTGAGGTAGGGGTAGGAGGGTTATTTTTTATAACTCTCCACCAGCACTCAGCAGATAAGTTACAGCAACAGAGCATGCCATGGTGTATGATATATATATATATATATATATATATATACTCATATATATTTATGTGTTTATATGTGTATATATACATATTAACAAATAAATATATATTTATTTTGAAATTGTTTTTATTTGCAATTTTGTCATGTTTACAAACATATTCAATCATAACTTTTCAGTATAAAAACATTATCATAATATTTCAACATTTATCTCATTTATACAATTAGTTAATAAAGAAAACTTTTGTATCAGTCCTATGCTTCTTTGTTTTATTATACGATAGGTGTTAACATAGGGCGTCGTACTAAATGGCAGGCGGACAGCTTCTTAACTCGCAAAGCTGTCCACCCGCCTTCACTACACACGGGCAGCAGATCTGTTGATCCGCTTGCCCGTATGTATCATTACACACTCATCGGAGTGTGTAATGCCCGCCCCTTCAATTGCGCGACCAATCACGTGACTGAAGGGGCTGTCAACCACCGAGAGCGAGCGTGCTCTCTGTGATTTTGCTTCGCCACCTAAGAGGTGGCGTAGGGTGTAGGAAGCAGCGGTCTAATGACCGCTGCTTCTTACATTGCGGGAAGCAGGCTTGCATATGCGAAACTGCCCCGCAAAGGCTCCGGAGCAGCTTTCGCTGCTTCGTACATGGAGCCCATAGTCTAATTTGGTTCATTGAACATCAATCGTTTCCTTAACAGGTATACTAACATATGTAACAGTTCTCAAAGTTGTAATATTTTGATGTACATAAAGAATTGAGAAATAGGCTGGTATGTGAGTTTAAGGGTCTCGGCCTTGCAAACAACAGTGAAATGACCCATAAATATAGATTTATATAAGCATATACATATATATTTAAAGTAAAAATACAGTCCCCATAGACATAAATGTAAAGCTACTAACACCCCACATCCCCTCACTTTAACCCCTAATAAACGCTCTGTGCAGTTTTTTCTTTAAAAATATAGAGATGCTCATTTTTTTTTAATAAAAGGAACTGTACACTTTAATTTGGGGGGCAATCGGGGCACATTTTCTTAATTAACCAGAGGTCTGACTTCTGGTTAATTGCGCTAAGTGCAAAGTGCTCCCGCAAAGTTGTGGGAGCATTAACCAGTCACTTGTAATGGCTTGTTATTTAACGTGCACCAGTAAACAGGCACATTTCCCCTTTTACTGGTGCATGCTAAAATAGCACTCCACTTGTAATCTATCCCTTAATAGAAAAACCACATCTTTAGCAAGAATTGTTATAGTGCAAGTAGCTCTGCAGTAGTCTGAGCAAGCTTGATATGACCTACAACCATAAGCTTGGTGGATTATACCTAGTGTTATCACAAATCCTGCGATACATCTTACTAGAAGCACTTACGTAAAAGCATATACCTGTAAATTGCAACATAAATTAGGTTTTATGAAGCAGCAAAGTATTTTATTAAAGGAAGAGAGTATGATCAAGGTGAGAGAAGTAGGTACCAGCACAGAAGCACAGATAGAATTTAAAGGCAGGTAAGAACACTTAGAATATTGACTGTCCCTACAATATCTGCTTTAGGAGCTTGGTTGCAAATACCAAATACATTTTCATTCCCTTAATGTATCAACACCACCTTGTGAGGGAAGCTCTGTAAATGTATCCTCTCTGTAAATTAGTATTGTGGAATTATTTCACTGGTAAGGAAACATTGGGCTCTGTTCGTAGAAGCTCATTATGCTGCTGAGAAGTCTCTTTATATAGGCAAGATAATGTTCAAAATGTATTGGAGTTCCAGTCACCTATCTTTTTTTAGCTGATCTCCAGTGGGATTTCCTGCCATTAAAAATACAGCTGTATTAAGTGGCCAAATGTGGTATCTCAAACATCAAATGAGAACCACTATAAATACAGAAAAATACAAATTACAACTGCAACACATACAGGTAGATTAGTTTAGATTAGTAGAGTTTTGCGTTATGGCTTTTAACGCTGAAAAATGGCAATTCCAGGGTAATGGCCACTAACAGATATTACGAGTCGTGTCGGTATTGCTATACCGCAAGCATTTTAGCCTGTAATGCAATGTCCATTCCGCACTCAAAAAAATGACTTTTTGCGTGGGATTTTCATAGCACCGGTATAACAGGTTGTGCGTTAAGGCTAAAATCCTTGCGTTACAGCCTATACCAACACGAGCCATACCGCAATCTGAGAGCAGTAGTGTTGAGTTTTGTGAAACAAAAATGTTTCACAAAACTCATAACTAAAGTGTTACAAAATACACTAACGCCCATAAACTACCTATTAACTCCTAAACCGCCACCCTCCCGCATGGAAAACACTAGTTAAAATGTATTAACCCCTAATTTGCCGCCCACCCACATTGCGACTATAAAATAAACCTAATAACCCCTAATCCGCCAGCCCCCGACAACTCTGACATTATAATAAAGCTATTAACCCCTAATCCGCCACTCGCCGACATTGCCGCCACTATAATAAAGTTATTAACCCCTAAACCTCTGGCCTCCCACATTGCCGACACTATAATAAAGTTATTAACCCCTAAACCTCTGGCCTCCCACATCACCACCTCTAAATAAACCTATTAACCCCTAAACCGCCGGCACCCCACACCACAAAACACTAAATTAAACTATTAACTCCTAATACTAACACCCCCTAGCTTTAAATTACAATATAACTATCTTAAAATAAATAAAATGTTACCTGTGAAATAAAAATAAACCTAACATTAAACTATAAATTAACCTAACATTACTATTCTAATAAAATAAAAAAATACTACCAATTAAAAAAATCTAAATTACAAAAAATAATGAACACTAAATTATGAAAAGTAAAAAACACTAAGCTTACAAAAAATAATAAACAAAATTATCAAAAATAAAATCAATTGCACCTAATCTAGCCCTATAAAAATAAAAAAGTCCTCCCAAAATAAAAACACCCACTAGCCTACAATAAACTACCTTAAAAGGGCCTTTTGTAGGACATTGCCCTAAGTTAAACAGCTCTTTTATCTGTAAAAAATACAAAGTCCCCCCAACAGTAAAATCCACCACCTAACCAACCGCCCAAAATAAAAAACCTAACTCTAAAAAAAATCTAAGCTACCCATTGCCCCTAAAGGGGCATTTGTATGGGCATTGCCCTTAAAAGAGCATTCAGTTCTTTTTCATTGCCCTTAAAAGGGCATTCAGCTCTTTTAAAAAAGCCCAAAGCCCTAATCTAAAAAAAAAAAAAGACAAAAAACACCCCTAACATTAACCTTAGAATATACAGTATACTTACGGTTCCTGAAGTGAACAGCCAATAAAAGTTAACTTAGGGCAATGCCCTACAAAAAGCCATTTTAAGGGCTACTGGTAGTTTATTGTAGGCTAGGGGGTGTTTTTATTTGGGGGGGTTATTTTTATGGGGCTATTAGATTAGGTGTAATTGTTTTTATTTTTGATCATTTCGTTTATTATTTTTTGTAAGCTTAGTGTTTTTTATTTTTCATAATTTAGAGTTTATTATTTTTTGTAATTTTAGATTTTTTTTATTTTTTTCGTAGTGTTAGCTTTTTTTAAATTTGTAATTTAGATTTTGTAATTGGTATTTTTTATTTTTATTTTATTAGAATAGTTATGTTAGGTTAATTTATAGTTTAAACTTAAGTTTTTTTTATTTCACAGGTAAGTTTTTATTTATTTTAAGATAGTTATATTGTAATTTTAATTTATAGTTAGGGGTTAATAATTCAATTTAGTGTTTTGCGATGTGGGGGGGGGGGGCTGGCAGTTAAGGGATTAATAGGTTTATTTAGTAGCGGCGATGTGCGCGGCCGGAGGTTTAGGGGTTAATAGGTTTATTTAATTGTGGCGATGTGGGAGGCCGGAGGTTTACGGGTTAATAACTTTATTTTAGTGTTGGCGATTTTGGGGAGCGGCATATTAGGGGTTAATAGCTTTATTATAGAGGTGGCGATGTCGGGGAGTTTCGGAATAGGGGTTAATAACTTTATTATAGTGGCGGCGATGTCTGGGAGCGGTGGAATAGGGGTTAATAACTTTATTATAGTGGTGGCGATGTTGGGGAGCGGCAGAATAGGGGTTAATAGCTTTATTATAGTGGCAGCGATGTCGGGGACTGGCGGAATAGTGGTTAATAGCTTTATTATAGTGGAAGCGATGTCGGGGACTGGCGGAATAAGGGTTAATAACTTTATTATAATGTCGGCGATGTCGGGGAGCAGCGGAATAGGGGTTAATAGCGTTATTATAGTGGTGGTGAAGTCGGGGAGCAGCGGAATAGGGGTTAATAACTTTATTATAGTGGCGGCGATGTCAGGGAGCGGCGGAATAGGGGTTAATAACTTTATTATAGTGGCGGCGATGTCGGGGAGCACGGGATAGGGGTTAATAACTTTATTATAGTTGCAGCGATGTCGGGGACTGGCGGAATAGGGGTTAATAGCTTTATTATAGTGGCAGCGATGTCAGGGACTGGCAGAATAGGGGTTAATAACTTTATTATGTCGGCGATGTCGGGAGCAGCGGAATAGGGGTTAATAGCTTTATTATAGTGGTGGGGAAGTCGGGGAGTGGCGGAATAGGGGTTAATAACTTTATTATAGTGGCGGCGATGTCGGGGAGCAGCGGAATAGGGGTTAATAGCTTTATTATAGTGGCAGCGATGTCGGGGACTGGCGGAATAGGGGTTAATAGCTTTATTATAGTGGCAGCGATGTCGGGGACTGGCGGAATAGGGGTTAATAACTTTATTATGATGTCGGGGAGCAGCGGAATAGGGGTTAATAGCTTTATTATAGTGGTGGTGAAGTCGGGGAGCGGCGGGAATAGGGGTTAATAACTTTATTATAGTGGCGGCGATGTCGGGGAGCGGCGGAATAGGAGTTAATAACTTTATTATAGTGGCAGGGCGATGTCGGGGAGCATGGGATAGGGGTTAATAACTTTATTATAGTGTTGGCAATGTCGGGGCGGCAGATTAGGGGTTAATAACTTTAGGTGTCGGCGATGTCGGGGAGCAGCGGAATAGGGGTTAATAGCTTTATTATAGTGGTGGTGAAGTCGGGGAGCGGCGGAATAGGGGTTAATAACTTTATTATAGTCGGGGAGCATGGGATAGGGGTTAATAACTTTATTATAGTGTTGGCAATGTCGGGGCGGCAGATTAGGGGTTAATAACTTTAGGTGTCGGCGATGTCGGGAGCGGCGGATTAGGGGTTAATAATTTTCTTATTAGTGTCGGCAATGTCGGGTGGCAGTTTAGGGGTTAATAACTTTAGGTGTCGGCGATGTCGGGAGTGGCGGATTAGGGGTTAATAACTTTCTTATTAGTGACGGCGATGTCGGGGGCGGCGGATTAGGAGTGTTTAGACTTTGGGTTTATGTTAGGGTGTTTTTTTCCCCCATAGACATCAATGGGGTTGTGTTACAGAGATTTTTAATTCCGCACTTCAGATGTTAGGTTTTTTCTAACACTCTCTCCCCATTGATGTCTATGGGGGAAAGCGGGCACGAGCACGTCAAGCAGCCCTTGGATTTTGTGCGGTATGGAGCTTAACCCCACCATATCACACGCACAAGGAGGCTTTCAGTAACTCGTAATGGCATCGCTATGGAGAATGAAATAACGCAACTTTTTTGGCTTTAGTTTCGCACCCTGTTTAGCGCAAAACTCGTAAACTACCTGATAGAAAACATATTGCAAAACGGGGATCTATAAATGCAGGTAAATATTAAATATTCACGTCTGTTTTTTATGTTAATGTAGTCTCCCTTGGTGGAATAGTATTTATATCCCAGGATGTTTAAAGGCGCTTTTGAGGTTTGGTCAAGATTTCTCGCCTGAACTGAGACTTAACATATGGGCTTCAAACTAACAAGATTCAAGAGTGAAGTGTATTGTTTCAGTATAGAGTATCACTATTACAAAGCTGGTAAGGTTGCAGCATATTTCTTTTTATTTTGATGGTGTTGAACTTCAATATTTTTTAAAGTGGGTTGTTTTCTATAGGATATTGTGCTATTTAATTTTGAGTAATTTCTTATGTCATGTTTTTAATACATTAACATTTTTGAATGCTGGTAAAACTCTGTGTGGTGAGACGCTAATCGATGTGAGACATAAGCGGCTCCATTTTATTTGATGAAACTGATGCTGCTACTGGCCAATCTGATGGGTCTGCATTTTCATGTGACAATGCTGCTGCAAGCTTTTTAATCAAAATATTAATTCAATAAAAAAGGTTTTATGAATCTCAGTCATCAAGAACCCCCCCCACCCCCCCCCCCCACATACAACATTACAAATAAATTATTGTAAAACTGGAAATATTGCAAATAAAATGTCCCTGTTAGAAATGAAGCAGTTTAGGATTAGGGTTAGAAAATGTAATTCATTTAAAGGGACACTCTAGACCCAATACTTAGGGCCCCATTTACCAAATGTCTTGCGGACATGATTCACTGTAGCAAATCATCTCCGCTGGACATCACTGCAGACGAACAGCATACACTGGGGGCTACTTATCAAGCCGTCTACTTTTCTTGCTTCGCCGGCCCAATACGTCCGCCTAAGCTCGCCTACCTTCGCCGCCGCGGACCTTGAATACGTTCGCCTAAGTTATCAAATAAAGCTGTCAAAAAGCCGCGGGGCGATGAGCAGCGGACTGTGACAGTTATCACTCATCCGATCTCGCTGCCCTTCGGCTTTTTCCCAGCTTTATTGCTAGCCTGTCACTAAGCACTCACACTAAACTACACTGTTCTACCCCCTATACCGGCGCCCCCGGAGCCCCCCGCAACTAAATAAAGTTACTAACCCCTAAACCGCCGCTCCTAGACCCCGCCGCAAGTCTTATAAATGTATTAACCCCTAAACCGCCGCTCCTAGACCCCGCCGCAAGTCTTATAAATGTATTAACCCCTAAACCGCCGCTCCCGGACACCGCTGCCACCTACATTATACCTAGTAACCCCTATCCTGCCCCCCTATACCGTCGCCCTCTATTATAAAATTATTAACCCCTATCCTGCTGATCCCGCACCTCTCCGCAACTAAATAAATAGTTTAACCCCTAAACCGCCGCTCCATGAACCCGCCGCAACCTATAATAAATTTATTAACCCCTATCCTGCCCCCCACTACGCCGCCGCCACTGTAATAAAATGATTAACCCCTAAACCTAAGTCTAACCCTAACCATAACGCCCCCCTAACTTAAATATTAATTAAATAAATCTAAATAAATTAACTCTTATTAACTAAATGAATCCTATTTAAAACTAAATACTTACCTTTAAAATAAACCCTAATATAGCTACAATATAAATAATAATTATATTCTAGCTATCTTAGGATTTATTTTTATTTTACAGGTACCTTTCAATTTATTTTAACCATGTACAATAACTATTAAATAGTTATTAACTATTTAATAGCTTACCTAGCTAAAATAAAGAGAAATGTACCTGTGAAATAAATCCTAACCTAAGTTACAATTACACCTAACACTACACTATACTTTAATAAATTATTCCTATTTAAAAATAAATACTTACCTGTAAAATAAACCCTAAGATAGCTACAATGTAATTAATAATTATATTATAGCTATCTTGATCGGAACAGCCAATAGAATGCGGTGATCGGAAAAGCCAATAGAATGCGAGCTCAATCTGATTGGCTGATTCCATCAGCCAATCAGATTTTCCTACCTTAATTCCGATTGGCTGATAGAATCCTATCAGCCAATCGGAATTGAGGGGACGCCATCTTGGATGACGTCCCTTAAAGGAGCCGTCATTCGTCGTAGTCCGTCGGTGAAGAAGGTGGTTCCGCGTCGGCGGAAGGAAGATTGAAGACCCGGCTTGGAAGATGACTTCGCCCGGATAGAAGACCTCTTCAGCGCCTCTTTGAAGATGACATCGGCCGGATCGAAGACTTCTTCAGCGCCGCCTGGATGATGACTTCATCGGATGGAAGATTTCTTCAGCGCCGCTTGGAGGATTAACTTCTTCCGCTCCGGATGTCCTCTTCAGTTCCATCGGTGGCTCGGCTGAGTGAAGACGACTCAAGGTAGGATGATCTTCAGGGGATTAGTGTTAGGTTTTTGTAAGGGGGGTTTGGGTTAGATTAGGGGTATGTGGGTGGTGGGTTTTAATGTTGGGGGGGGGGTTGTATTTTTATTTTACAGGCAAAAGAGCTGAACTTTTTGGGGCATGCCCCCACAAATGGCCCTTTTAAGGGCTGGTAAGGTAAAAGAGCTTTGAAATTTATGTAATTTAGAATAGGGTAGGGATTTTTTTTATTTTGGGGGGGTTTGTTATTTTATTAGGGGGCTTAGATTAGGTGTAAGTAGCTTAAAATTGTTGTAATATTTTTAGCATGTTTGTAACTTAATTTTTTATTTTTTGTAACTTAGCTTTTTTTATTTTTTGTACTTTAGTTAGTTTATGTAATTGTATTTCATTGTAGTTCTTTGTAGGTAGTTTATTTAGTTAATTTAATGATAGTGTAGTATTAGGTTTAATTGTAACTTAAGTTAGGATTTATTTTACAGGTAATTTTGTATTTCTTTTAGCTAGGTAGTTATTAAATAGTTAATAACTATTTAATAACTATTCTAACTAGCTAAAATAAATACAAAGTTACCTGTAAAATAAATATAAATCCTAAGATAGCTATAATATAATTATTAATTACATTGTAGCTATCTTAGGGTTTATTTTACAGGTAAGTATTTATTTTTAAATAGGAATAATTTATTAAAGTATAGTGTAGTGTTAGGTGTAATTGTAACTTAGGTTAGGATTTATTTCACAGGTACATTTCTCTTTATTTTAGCTAGGTAAGCTATTAAATAGTTAATAACTATTTAATAGCTATTGTACATGGTTAAAATAAATTGAAAGGTACCTGTAAAATAAAAATAAATCCTAAGATAGCTAGAATATAATTATTATTTATATTGTAGCTATATTAGGGTTTATTTTAAAGGTAAGTATTTAGTTTTAAATAGGATTCATTTAGTTAATAAGAGTTAATTTATTTAGATTTATTTAATTAATATTTAAGTTAGGGGGCGTTAGGGTTAGGGTTAGGTTTAGGGGTTAATCATTTTATTACAGTGGCGGCGGCGTAGTGGGGGGCAGGATAGGGGTTAATAAATTTATTATAGGTGGCGACGGTGTAGGGGGGGCAGATTAGGGGTTAATAAATGTATTATAGGTGGCGACGGTGTAGGGGGGGCAGGATAGGGGTTAATACATTTAATATAGGTTGCGGCGGGTTCAGGGAGCGGCGGGTTAGGGGTTAATACATTTATTATAGTTGCGGTGGGCTCCGGGAGCAGCGGTTTAGGGGTTAATATGTATAGAGTAGCTTGCGGTGGGCTCCGGGAGCGGCGGTTTAGGGGGTAATAACTTTATTTAGTTGCGGCGGTGTAGGGGGGGTCAGATTAGTGGTGTTTAGACTCGGGGTACATGTTAGGGTGTTAGGTGTAGACAGCTCCCATAGAAATCAATGGGATGTCTGTCAGCAGCGAACTTGTACTTTCGCTATGGTCAGACTCCCATTGATTCCTATGGGATCCGCTGCCTCCAGGCTGGCGCTTTGAAAACCAGGTACGCTGGGCCGTAAAAGTGCCGAGTGTACCTGCTAGTTTTTTGATAGCTAGCAAAAGTAGTGAGAATGTGCCGCACTTGTGTGCGGAACATCTGGAGTGACGTAAGAATCGATCTGTGTCGGACTGAGTCCGGCGGATCGAAGCTGACGTCACAAAATTCTACTTTTGCCGGTCTCGAGCCTTTGATAACTAAGGCGTATCAGCCTCGCCACAAATACGCTGCGGAATACGCAGCGTATTTGAGGTTGACGGCTTGATAACTACCCCCCAAAGTCTGCATTTATCATTGCACAAGCATTTTGCCAGAAATGCTTGTGCAATGCTACCCTCTGCTTACTGGCAGTCAATCAACCAACCGATAGCATATTGGATCAGGATGATTTCCATCCGCGACCTTTTAGGTGGCGGACAGGTTATGGCGCATTGGTCTGATGACCGCTACTTCTTAACTTTCGTTTCAGGCGGACTTGAAACAATGGGACACCAAAGCAGCAACTGCTGCTTGATAAATGGAGCCCATATTCTTTATTACTTATTGTTACATGTTACATACCAGACAATCATCTCGCAATGGGTTCCACATCTATAAGCTTGTAAGAAGTACATGAAACTTTTAAATAATCATTGTTTGTTAGCAGCCGAAAATGGTCGCCAATCTCAGCCCACAGCTTTCTTCTTGTCCAGTTAGCTGTTTTCTTCTAAGACAGTTTAACAGTGCATGTTTGATATTTTTCAGTTAGCGATTTCAAGTTGCTTATGCATAAATCAGAGTGTGCAAGTAGGAAAACGTATTCACTGGTGGATCGTGATTAGAGAAACATAACGTAACAAAATACACATGCAATAGGTGGGCGGTCCTTGGTGGCCATTTTTGTCTCCTAACAAGCAATTAATATTTAAATGTTTTATGTACTTCTTACAAGCTTATAGATGTGGTATCAGTTGTAGGATGTCCCTTTTACCTCAAATGGCAATGTTTTGTAGTTTGTTTGCTTTTTGGCTTGAAATGTAAACTATAACCTTAATAGCAGCTTTACCCTAGCCAGGCAATAACATTTTTTTTATTGAAGTTAATATGCAATTACAGACATTAAAAGAATGAGCACATCAACATAGACATTTTTGGAGTTACAGCTATCTCGCATAGAAATTTGTGTGCAATCCAAACTAAGAGTTACAGACAATGAAATAGTATGTACATCAACATATGCATTTTTTTAGGGCAAAAGCTTTCTCAATTACACATTTGAATTAAATATTAACAAATAATTACGTGTCTATCATCAGTACTTAGTTCAAGCATCCTACTGTTGTAGCTTTAATTTCCTGTACAACAAACAGCATTACATACTAAACTTCTAATTATGTTAATAATGTCTGACTTATACCTCTGTGCACAATTCACTGTAACCTCGAGTTTTAACCTCCGAACACTAAAGGAAGTCACTTTTGGACCTCTGTGATACATAGGAGACAACTATAAGGACGGTCTTTGATATATCTGGTCGATTATTCTTTATAGTTCCATTAAACGATCAATGATAATTGGGCAATATTAAAATACAAGGGATATATGTTATAGAGTTCAGAGATCTGAAATATTTTTCAGTGAATAGAGAGTTGTGGGAGCCTTGGGTCACTTATTGGACAATTTGATGTACTCTATCTGTGAGTATATATTTTAGTAAAGAGGAACTGTGCTACAACAATGTAAGCAAAAAACAACATTGATTTTATGGGCTACTTCCTTTATAATTTAGTGTAGGTCAGTGGGCTAGTCCACGCCTCAGACACTGAATACCTAAGCCAAGGGAGCCACTAGATAAACATATAAATGCATGTGTATACATATAGGACATGTAGGGTACTCTTAAATACATTAATAGCCTGTCTCCCATGTATTTGCTTGTTAGCTGTAATCTGATATAAATACTTATGTTTATCAGTAGTTCTAGCTATGTCCTGCTTAAAGTCTTATCTATTGTTGCTAGTATATTCCTCAATCCTGAGCAATCCCCAAATTTAATGTACCCCACTGCCTCGGCCGCAAACAATGAGGGGATTATTTAACATAGTCACATAGATTATTATCATAGATTATTGCACAAGTCACTTGATTTTTATCGTCCTTTGTCAGATTTACCATTTCAGTACTACCTTGTGTTATGGATAGGTTAGATATTCAACTACAATTTCGTTGTCTCTGTTTTTTTACTCTGTACAATGACAATAAACAAATCTAATCTAATAACTATGGAGATGTGCTCAGGGCCAAGAGTGCCCCAGCCGGTACAGTGTGTGTAGATAGTTAAGGGATGTCAATTATTGCAGAATGATTGGTATGGAAGTTAGATACTGCTGGACTTTGTTTGTGCAATACTCCCTGGGAGTTTACTAGTTGAAAATATGTCATTATTTACTGTAACAGAAATAACTTATTTGTTTCTTTAAACCAGTAATAAATTGTTAACAAACTCTCAGTTTTGAAGGAAGCTGCCAGCGTGTTGCTACATGGGGGCCAACACTTTCCTGTCGTTCAACTTGTGTCCAACTGCTTCAGCTCTCCGCTCTCCACACAGAGGGAACTGCGATACCCTCTGCGTAATTTTGTCAGGGCCTCGGCTTTTTGCATAGGTAATTTGATGGCGTCTTGAGTAGTAGCTATCTCAGAGATTGCATTTGTCACCTCTGTGCATGTCCGGATATAGCATGATTGCCAAATCGCTTGTCGGGCTAACTTGAGCCAGCACCACATCCAAATGCTTCACAAGGCTCTGGAAGTGTTTAGTTATTAGTGACTGAACAGACCTCCCAGGTCTCAACATATTCTGCCGTGATGGGACCGCTTTCTCTGACCGAACAGGTAATCTTTGCCCCAGTAGGACAGAAGGAGTGTTCAGTATTGAGTATCGTGTTGCAGCACAGTTTTAAAGCTAGTAGAATACTCTACTCATTACCCCAGTTACCTGTGGGAGGATTGTGCGGTAGCCCCGGCTTCACAAACTGTCGAATGTTAATCTGGAAACGACAGCCGCGTGGCCTAACTGAATAACATAGGCTGGGTAGGTAATCTCTGAAGTTTCTTCTGAACTGTTTGATTTCTGTATTTCTGTAGCAACACAGTGAAATAGGAGTGCTGAGTAAAAACATGTTCTCAAGAAACCATTAAAATATCTCAGAAATAGTCAAATTGGAGCCAGGAGCTCCCCCGAGACACGTCCAGCCGCTTCAGCTGTAGGCTCCGCCCCTCTCAGGCAATAACATGTTAATACCAACATTTAGGAAAGCTTGATTTTTCACTGAAAATCTTGATCTGCAGGATTATTAGTATAATAGATTTTTGTCAATTTATATTTATAGGTGGGATTGCTGCTATATTAGTGGTTACTACACAACACAGATTTCATCTATTCTGCTTTTAATTTAAGGTGCCACAAAGCTTGTGTTTGCTAGCACAAATATAACATTACATTTACCATGTAATATAATACACTAATAATAAAATATAATATGTAATAAATAATAAAATATAATATGTAATAAGTGAGTAATATAAACCATTAGAGAATAACACATAAAATATAAATAATCTGATATAAAACAAGATTACCTCTTGCTTCATAAATTGGTGAAAAGCACCAATCAATTCTTGTTTAGACTTTAACCAATAAGAATTATTTTAACCATCATGCAGTTGGAATATAATACATAGGCTTTTTTTAGCAAGCAAAATTACTTTTGAGTAGTTGAAAAAAACAAAACTTTAAACATATTTAAATGTTGTAAGTCATTTGCTCATGCTAAGTTATAAAATGTTATAGAATGCGTTTCATGTTCATTAGCTAAAAAAACCTTTATTTACAAACCACCTAATGTTTTACATAAATGATTATTTGGAAAATATGTAAATGTAATAAACTACAAAATCAAAGAAAACAGGCATTTTGTCAGCACATCTTTTGTGACTCTACAGAAAATAATGACACTTTGCTAATACGCGCCTAGATTATGAGTTTTGCGCTAAACAGGGTGCGAAACTAACGCTAAAAAAGTTGCGTTATTTCACTCTCCATAGAGTTGCCATTACGAGTTACTGAAAAGCCTCCTTGTGCTGTGCGTTAAGCTCCATACCGCACAAAATCCAAGGGCTGATTTAACGTGCTCGTACACGCTTCCCCCTACAGACATCAATGGGAGAGAGTGTAAGAAAAAAACCTAACACCTGAAGTGCGGAATTAAAAATCTCCGTAACGCAACCCCATTGATGTCTATGGGGAAAAACAAGTTACGTTCAAACCTAACACCCTAACATAAACCCCAAGTCTAAACACCCCTAATCCGTCACCCCCGACATCGCCGACACCTAAATAAAGTTATTAACCCCTAACCTGCCACTCCCGATATCGCATACACTAATAAAAGATATTAACTAATCCGGCGCTCCCCGACATCGCCTCCACTAAATAAAATGATTAACCCCTAAACCGCTGCTCCCTGACATCACCAGCACTATATTAAATGATTAACCCCTGAACTTCCGGCCTCTCATATCGCCGCTACTACATAAACCTATTAACCCCTTAAAATTAAAAGTACAGTATAACTATATTTAAATAAATAAAAACTTACCTGTGAAATAAAAATAAACCTAACATTAAACTATAAATTAACCTAACCTTACTATTCTATAAAAAATAAAATATACTACCAATTAAAAACCTAAATTACAAATTTAAAAAAACCTAACTCTACGAAAAAAAATCTAAAATATAATAAACACTAAATTACGAAAAATAAAAAACACTAAGCTTACACTAAGCTCTTTTACTTGTAAAAAAAATACAAAATCCCCCCAACAGTAAAACCAACCACCCAACCAACCCCCCAAAATAAAAAAAACTAACTCTAAAAAATCTTAAACTACCTATTGCCCCTAAAGAGGCATTTGTATGGGCATTGCCCTTAAAAAGGCATTCAGCTCTTGTATGCTGCCCTAGCTCTTTTATAAGTGCACATCCCTTATTTAAAAAAAAAAACACCCCCAAAAAAAAACACTAACCCCAGAATATATATACTCACGGTTCCTGAAGTCCGGACATCCATCTCCATCCAGGTGGCGAGAAGTCTTCATCCAGGCGGCAAGATGTCTCTTTATCCATGCGGTGACACCTTAATCCATCACGGGGTCATCTTCTATCTTCATCCCGGCAGAGCGGAGCTATCCTGGAAGCCGATCCCATCCTGCACGGAGCTTCCTCTTCATACGGTCACAGCCGTACACTGAAGTTGAATGCAAAGTAGCTGTTTCAAAATGGCGTACCTTGCATTCCTATTGGCTGATTTGATTCTTCAAATTCAAATCAGCCAATAGGATGAGAGCTTCTGAAATCCTATTGGCTTTTCAAATCAATATGGCTCGTGTCAGTATAGGCTGTAACGCAAGCTTTTTAGCCTGAAGGCACAACCTGCAATAACGGTGCTATGAAAATCCCACACAAAAACAGCATTTTTTTGAGTGCGGAATAGACGTGGGGTTACATGCAAAAATGACTCGTAATATGGGTTCCTGGCCATTCCAGCATAATGGGCAATTTTTCAGTGTTAAAAGCCGTAACGCAAAACTCGTAATCTAGCCGACAGTTAGTAGTAATCATCAAATACCTAACTGGACTACATGTTTAGAATAGATTTTTTTTTAAAAATGTAACTAAATAAACTACATTAGGCTGCAAGAAATATACAGAATGGGCTCCTTATGTCTCTGCAGTGTATACATCTATATAGACGAGATACATGCAGAGTACACAGTATAGATTTTCATGTATTACAGTTAATAGCTACACAATGTGCTGTGAAATAAAATAACATGTAATTTGCTTGTATTTCTTATATAAGAAAATTATAGTTATTGTAACCCAGCCATCAAAGCGAGAGTAAAATTCTTCTTCACAGTATGTAGAAGCTGCACCAGCAACAAAAGGGTTATCATTGCTTTTTCAGGTAACATCTGGTTTGGTTCTGCTTATGGCAAGTGGTCATAGCACAGTTTGAAGAAGGATTTAGATGACTCACAACATAGCAAACGTGTAATTTACTACTGCTCCTGAGAAGATTGTAGCTTTCTGTCAGTCAGCATCTCTTGGCAGGCTTCTATGGAAAGGCTTAATGTGTAAACACTGTATTAAAGTATTGCCCACACAGCTCAGATATCCTAAACTAAATAATGTCTCACTGCCATAAAGCTGACTGCAAACACCACCCATCAGAGCAATCGAATGAGGCATAAATCTCCCTGCATCAGATATACTTAATTCCCATAGAACAGTTTAAGAAGCTGTCTGAATTATTTTGGAGAATTTTATTTTATCATATTGGGTTGTACTTATGCATAACAAAGAAGTACTGTCTAAAGCAGATTCATTTATATAATCTCAAAGTAAAATTGAATCATCTCATAGAATGCTTATTGAGGGCTAGATTACAAGTGGAGTGGTATTTTGCGCTTCCGCTATAGCGCTAGAAGTAAACTTTTTTTATTATTATGAGTTTATGAGTTGAAAGAAAAAGGTTATCGTGCTCGCACTAACCTGACACACGCAAACATGTTACTTCTAGCGCAATTAGACGGTCACGCAAAAGATAACCTATTCCCCATAGAAGTCAATGGAGAAAAAAAAAGTGGGAAAAAAACTAACAACCGACTAACCCAACATGAAAATATGAATATTTCACATTCCAATGTTCTGCACATAGCAGAATATGTTCTTTTTATTGATAAATACATATTTCTCTATATATCTGATTGTATTTTGGTACAATATATATTTATACCTATATACACACACACACATATATATATATATATATATATTTATATATACACATGATTATATATAGGTATAGATATATACAGATATATATAGTAATATATATTTAAAAATACATATGTGCAGAACATTGTAATGTAAAATATTTACAGTAAATACAAAAAATAACACTTTATTAAAAAAGAATATTGCAGAAATATAGTTTTTCATGTTTCCATCTACTTTATTGCAAATGGCTCCAATGCACTTCTGTATATGTCTATATATATGTACATATGTATTTATGTGTTTATATGTGTATATATTTCTGTAAATACATATATACACATATAAATACATGGATACATATGTACACACATACACACACACACACATATATATATATATATATATATATATACATTTTTAAAGATGTATATGTATGTATCTCTATGTTAAAGTCCTAACACCTGAGATCTCGTATCTTTGAGCACTTATAGCTTTTGTGTGCAATATGTTTTGTGAATATGTTTTTATTAGATGGTGTTATTATAAGTGTAACTGTAGTTTGTGATGTATTTTTGATGTTTTGTGCAACTTTTTATTTTCACGAATCAGTTAACCACAGCTCTGAGATCACGGTAATCATTCTAGCATAAATCGCGATTGCACTCATGCGATTGCGCTCAACTTGTAATATGAGCACAATTTAACCTGTCCGTAAACGATTGTGAAAACCTGCGCTCAAAATGTTGCGCTCCACTTGTAATCTGGCCCTTAATGTATGCTTTTATCTCCATACCCCTGTCCTTACCTTAAAGAAATTTAACCTTTGTAGAAGATCAGTGATATAACTAGCCAATGGTTTCAGAGAAGGGTATGATTTAGCTGACCACATAGCAGGTACCTGAAAGTAAAATATATTTAATATAAGTTGAAAATAGAGATGTTTATTATTTAACATACTACAGTTATATCTATATTTTAAGGATATTGTACAAATTATCAACATGATAACATATTTTAGTCTTATAAAAGGTCCAGCTGCTTATGAGCTGTGTTTCAGCAAGAAATGGCACTTGGTCGAAATTTAAAGAGACATTGTAGTGGAAAATTACACGCTCTTATTTTTAAAAAAAATTCAATTTTTGTACTAGTCACCCTGAAACTCTATGGGCTCTATTTAACAAGTGCAGAACGGTCAAGGTTCACTCAAGAGCAGGGCTTGCCAATCATCCTGATCAGATCTGATCGAGATGAACTAACTCTGCCACCCTTGAGGTGGTGCAGAGTTAAAGCAGCAGTGTTCTTAAGACTGCACCTACTTAACTAGTGTTTCAGGCTTGTGAGCATCCACAGCTTTGTAAATGGAGCCCTATGTGCATAATCCCTGCAAAGAGGTTAATCAAATAAATAACATCCATGCTCAGGAACTGCACATAACTAGTGGTCCCAAGCAGGAAACAGCTGGTGAGCCAATTAACTTGGTAGTGACATGACCCACCAATCACTAACTTATCCTCAGCATATGCAAGTAGTACACAAATTCCATATTCTAACAGGTTAGAACATGCCATTTTTGCACTCCAGTATCCCTTTAAAGATGTTGGTGTATCGATTAATACACACAAAAATATACATAATTTAATACACAGCAGCTTGTTGTAGGTCCCAATGATGTTGTAATACACATGAATAAATCATACCAATAGCATTGATTATTGATCTTAAAATAAAATGATTTCAGCGTAGAATATTTTTTTTCATTTTAGTAAATATATTTTCATGTCTCTGAATCAGGATCTCATTATCAAACCATCATTTCTTATTTTTACTATAATAAATGCCACTGTACATATTTCATACAAGCATTAGTGGAGATGAGAAACTGTGTCCCCTTTGATATAAAGAGAAGTAACAATATGTGTTTAAACAAAAATCTTCCAGTAGACATGACTGATCTCTGGGGAATGCAAAATGAGAAACCAAAGTGTGAAGAAGATTCTTTGGAATGTAAAGACCGAAAGATGAGTAATGAGATTCCTAATGTTCTATGACAGCGCTTGCATATTAATCCCTATGGATGAAACATATTGTGAGTTACCCTTCCTATAGTTCACAGATTACTTACTTTACCAACAATCATACTCTTGAACAAATCGTCAAGCTCATTTGACATAACAGATAGACCAGAAATGGCTTTCTTTAAATCTTGCAGGCTCCTTCGAATGGTAGAGGTCAAACAATTAAACCTCAATAATTCATGAACCAGCACTGTGTTCATAGATTCTGTGTACTGAGTGGGATACTTGATCTGAAAAAAATAAAGTAATTGCACAAGCCTTACAAACCTTATATATTATCAAATTTTAAATAGCTTTAAATAAAGAAAGAGATTGACACACAAAAAAATAAAAAATCATATTTCTCTTCAATCAGTCACCACTGACAAAATAAAGTAAATGCAGGAATCATACCATGACTTCCTCTACATTAAAATCTTCGGGTATTTTTGACAGGATGTCACATGTAAGTTCTTGGACAATTTCAGATGATGATTTTCCAGCTCTACTTGTCTAGACAATAGATAGATATTACAAATTTAAAGATAATATAAAAAAAAATGTGGTTGGAAAAATGTTCTGACATCAAAAAATAGAATACATCAAGGTTGATATATGTTGAAACAGTTTCTAAAAGTTTATTTTAAAAAAGCATTTAACTTATTTGTTGGAATTGCACTGTCATTTATAACTTTGTCACGGAAACCAAATGTGTATTACTCATACCTTCTTTTTTGACTAATGGGTAAATGTTAGTGATTATTTCAAGGATGGAAGATTATTTAATAGAGGTTAGAACAGGTATAAAAAAATGTTTTGGTGAGACAGAAGGTTTTATTGACAATCAAGAATGAAACTGCGTTAAAGTATTAGCTTTACCAGGAGAAATACAAACTTTGCGGACTGAGAAGTTCTAGCAGAATTTTTTTTTGTGCTGACAGATAAAGGCATAAAAATGTAAACAGGAAACTATAAATAGGATTGCCAGGTGTCCAATTTTCAACAGGACAGTTCAGTAATTTAGCAGGCTGTCCAGTAAAATCTATACAAAAATACTGGACACTTAAATGTTCATGTTTTTAAAGTAAAATAAAAGACTAAAAATAATACCTTGTCCTAATTGTTATTGGAAGTCATAATGGCATTAAATTACTGCTCTTTGTGTTAGAAGTAGCCACTGGGGTAAAATTTATGCTTTGTGGGTTGTTTTTTTTTATTTATTTTTTTTATTGGTAACCATGAGGGTGAGAAAACACTGTGCTGCGAATGCCGCTGGAAATCAAAGTATGAGAAAAATATATATGGTGGGTTAATGGGTAGAGCCTAATGTAGAGCTTTGAGGAAGGGCCATTCCGAGACCCCCCTTACCACCTTGCCCAGTTACCTACTGGTTGTCCTGTATTTTTGTGGAGGACAGCTGGCAACCTTAACCCGTGAGGCCCATCTAATTTTTCCATTTACCAATGCAAGGCTTTTATAATATTAAGAATACACTTTTACATATCACAAACACAGTTATTTTACTGTATTTGATTCACCATTTATGCAGGAATCCTACTTAACCCATGTGTTTTATTACTTCTGATTTCATGTATAACCTTAAAACCAGCTTCAGCATTAGCTCCTGTTAAGGTACATACTATATATATATTTAAAGGGACACTGAACCCAAATTTTTTCTTTCATGATTCAGACAGAGCATGCAATTTTAAGCCACTTTCTAATTATTCCTATTATCAATTTTTCCTCGTTCTCTTGCTATCTTTATTTTAAAAAGAAGACATCTAAGCTTTTTTTTTTATTCAGAACTATGGACAACACTTTTTTTATTGGTGGATGAGTTTATCCACCAATCAGCAAGAACAACCCAGGTTGATCACCAAAAATGGGCCGGCATCTAAACTTACTTTCTTGCATTTCAAATAAAGATACCAAGAGAATGAAGAAAATGTGATAATAGGAGTAAATTAGAAAGTTGCTTAAAATGTCATGCTCTATCTGAATCACGAAAGAAAAAACTTTGGGTACAGTGTCCCTTTAAAGAAGAAAAAAAATTGCATCCCAAACTGTCGGCTAGATTTGGAGTTTTGTCGGTAACGACCCGAAAAGCTAAAGCCGGCTTTTTTCTGGCCGCACCATAAAAATAACTCTGGTATTGAGAGTCCACATAAAGGCTGCGTTAGGCTCCAAAAAAGGAGCGTAGAGCATATTTAACGCAGCTTCAACTCTCGATACCAGAGTTGCTTACGCAAGCGGCCAGCCTAAAAAACGTGCTCGTGCACGATTCCCCCATAGGAAACAATGGGGCTGTTTAAGCTGAAAAAAAACCTAACACCTGCAAAAAAGCCGCGTTCAGCTCCTAACGCAGCCCCATTGTTTGCTATGCGGAAACACTTCCTACGTCTGCACCTAACACTCTAACATGTACCCCGAGTCTAAACACCCCTAACCTTACACTTATTAACCCCTAATCTGCTGCCCCCCGCTATCGCTGACCCCTGCATATTATTATTAACCCCTAATCTGCCGCTCCGTAAACCGCCGCTACTTACATTATCCCTATGTACCCCTAATCTGCTGCCCCTAACACCGCCGACCCCTATATTATATTTATTAACCCCTAATCTGCCCCCCACAACGTCGCCTCCACCTGCCTACACTTATTAACCCCTAATCTGCCGAGCGGACCTGAGCGCTACTATAATAAAGTTATTAACCCCTATTACAACAAATATTGTTGATATATTTTTCTTATGTTTGTAAATATTTTTTTATTTTTTGTAACTTAGTTCTTTTTTATTTTTTGTACTTTAGTTAATTTAGGGGGGTGTTAGCGTTAGGGTTAGACTTAGCTTTAGGGGTTAATACATTTATTAGAATAGCGGTGAGCTCCGGTCGGCAGATTAGGGGTTAATAATTGAAGTTAGGTGTCGGCGATGTTAGGGAGGGCAGATTAGGGGTTAATACTATTTATTATAGGGTTAGTGAGGCGGATTAGGGGTTAATAACTTTATTAGAGTAGCGGTGCGGTCCGCTCGGCAGAGTAGGGGTTAATAAGTTTAGGCAGGTGGAGGCGACGTTGAGGGGGGCAGATTAGGGGTTAATAAATATAATATAGGGATCGGCGGTGTTAGGGGCAGCAGATTAGGGGTACATAGCTATAATGTAGGTGGCGGCGCTTTGCGGTCGGCAGATTAGGGGTTAATTATTGTAGGTAGCTGGCGGCGACGTTGTGGGGGGCAGATTAGGGGTTAAGAAATATAATACAGGGGTCGGCGGTTTTAGGGGCAGCAGATTAGGGGTACATAAGTATAACGTAGATGGCGGTCGGCAGATTAGGGGTTAAAAAAATTTAATCGAGTGGCGGCGATGTGGGGGGGCCTCGGTTTAGGGGTACATAGGTAGTTTATGGGTGTTACGTGTACTTTAGAGTACAGTAGTTAAGAGCTTTATGAACCGGCGTTAGCCCAAAAAGCTCTTAACTACTGACTTTTTTCTGCGGCTGGAGTTTTGTCGTTAGATTTCTAACGCTCACTTCAGACACGACTCTAAATACCGGAGTTAGAAAGATCCCATTGAAAAGATAGGATACGCAATTGACGTAAGGGGATCTGCAGTATGGAAAAGTCGCGGCTGAAAAGTGAGCGTTAGACCCTTTTTTGAGTGACTCCAAATACCGGAGTTAGCCTAAAACCAGCGTTAGGAGCCTCTAACGCTGGTTTTCACGGCTAACGCCAAACTCCAAATCTAGGCCTGTATATTTTAAATGTACTTTTATTATCAAATTTACTTACTTTAAATATAGATATTTTCCAAACACTCATTAATTACTGAGATATAATATATATACATACACACATACACATACACACACACACACACACACACACGCATACAAGATGTCAAAATAATCAAAGTATTGCAGTATGCAATGAAACATTTTTTTATTGGACTAACATAATATTTATAAGACAAGAGTTGTTCCTCTATTCCTCAAGTCTGGAGCAATACTAATCTATATGACAGAGGTTACCACTTAAAACAAGATGGGGAGGGTGTGAGTGGTGTGTTTTTAATAGCAGAATTAGCCTGAGAGTGAAAGGTGCAGAGTGTTTAAGAGAAAACCAAAGGCCAGAACAAATGAACAAAGAAGAAACAATAAACACATTAAACATCAGAGATAAGTATAAAAATCATATAAACAATCATAAAACTCTCAAAAGCTTGACTTTTAAATATCACGTTAGTCCAATAAAATAGTTACCATTGGCATCTTGTCTACTGGACTTATGCAGCTATATATATATATATATATATATATATATATATATATATATATATATATATACTGTATATATATATAATACTTTGTCTCGCTAACTAGCCAGGAAGGTGCACGTCAGAGGAAATGTGACCCCAAGAAATTTCCTATATAATCCAATGAGAAATCTGGCTCTGTTAACACAATGAAATAACCAAAGAGCTTTCCTATAACTTAAATACAATTACATAGTAATGTAATTAAGTAAGCATTAACATGACAACTGCAAGAACTAGATTTATTCCTGAGTTTTATCAATCATTATTATAATCAGACTTATGAGGTTCTTTACATAATCTTGTTCATTAAAAGAATACTGTACTCAATTTATTTTTCTGTTCTAAGACAATATTTCAAAGTATGTTTCAGTGCAATTTTGTGTGATTTGATCAGTAAACAATATATACCTATATATCAGTTTATAGAAACTTGCAGTTGAAGTTAAGAGCAACATAGAAAGCAAAGGCTTATATGTAAATTAAAGTCAATACTTTATTAAATACAAAAATGTTAAGTACCATGGTAAAGGGGAACTTCCGGGCAGTGGCCATGATAGGTTGCAACACTTAGAGATGGTGCACAAGCTAGACTTCATCTTTCAAATATTCTTGGATTTTGGAGGCATCCACCATTTAATTTAGAGTAACAGATTAGCTAACTTCTGTGAACTAAGTACAGCTTTTTATTTGCAATTTAGCCACAGTGTTCCAGGCCTTTTCCTAAGGTCTTAGCTGGTGGAGGAGATGGTCTTGACTCAAACCCTCCTATGTGGCTTCATACCTGGAACAGCTGTCAACAGTGCTATCTCACTTGTCACTAAAAAAATCCAGTTGGCACCCTATGAATTTATTCATTACTGGGTAATTGAGTGCACCAAACTGAACTTATGTATTATCACCGAGAAATGACCACTTCCGAGGATGTGGTGGTGAATACTCTGTGTGAGATATTGGATACTCATGATAGAGCACTGTCAAAGCAACTTCAGTCTTTTGGTGCCTCTATCTGCAATATTGTTGTTGATACCCATTCCGTGTTTTCAACCAATGCCCAGAAAAAGCAGATTTTCCAAGAAGAAACTGAGGCAATGCGGGGAAACCCCTCCTTTCCTCTATTACTCAACTTCAAATGCTTTGATGATTGCTTCATCAGCACAACTGAGATTTCAGCATCTGAGGGAGAATGTAATATGACAAGGTGCACTGAGTCTGTGTAAGCCCTCACTGTCTAAGATACTCACCATATCCCCAGCTGCATTGGGCTCACTAGATCCCTCTCGATTTGGACATCATTAACTTGTATATGCAGGATATTGGCTTCTCCTGCATATAAGTACATTCTACTGGTTGCATCATAATTGTCTACCTTCTGTCCTTTAGAAAAACTGGAGTTGGCTACTGTAACAGGTTGCATATAAGTCTGGATGGTGGAATCTGTTTGCTTAAGCTACACATCAGCCTTTGCAATTTGACAGCATTTACTCATAAAAATTGGATCTCTATTTCTACTTAATGTACTGTTTGGTCAATAGGTAGTGTGACACAAACCTGAAAACCTAACTAATTTAACATAGCCAGCTCAATAGTTACCTATTAGAACGATAGTTGAATGTCTACAATTCTCAGTGGGCTTATAGAGACCTATCCTAATGTAATGATTGTCCTGCTCTCATATACATTAGATGTCATTTAAATGGCTGATGTTGGAGTGGGATAAAAATTGCACAGTATGCCTTAGTGCACATTAACATACCAGAGCCCCATGAGCCATTTTATTTCACAATTTGAGCCCAAAGTTGGTTACTAATTCCAGTATTACCATTCAGAAGGTTCAAACAATTAGTATTTATTTTTATCTATAGTAGATGTGTTTCTCTCCCTTGAATCAATAACTATTTTTTGCTAATGTCTAGTGGATGAAAACTTTGTCTGATGTTTTCTAGGTAGTAGCTCCCCTAGTGAGGTTTAGTGTAAGAAGCCCTGTTCTTCTAATCTCTTCTTATGTGGCCAAACTCAGTTTAAAGGGTCAGTTTGCCCAAAAATGTTTTCCCCTTTAATTTGTTCCCAGTGATCAATTTTTCTTGCTGGAATATATTAAATTGTTTACAAGTAGCTAGTTTACCCTTATTTCGGCATTTTAAATAGCTGATTTAGCCTGTGTTATCCCCATATATACTTAAAGTCTCTATACTTAAGTCCAGGCATTTGACAGGCAAGATAAACACAGCCAGCGGAAGAAATTAAACTCCCAGTGGGTTGTAGAACATATAACTAGTAAAATTATTGGGCTTTGGTTTATAAACAGATATAAGATAAGGAAGCAAGTATGTGTACACAAAGTGATAACATAATGAGATCTGATTTTAACTGCAAGCTCAACCCATTTCAATAGGCTGTAGTTTCAAAGCACAAAACCAGCAAAATCATATGCACAAATAAACTTGAAAATGCAATTTCTCATATATTCTATAAAAAAAACTATTTTACAGTATACTGTCTCTTTAAGAGGCAATAACATTCTATACAAAGCTACCCTAAGCCATATGGTATGTGGTCAACAATAATTCATTGAGTGTCTGTAATATTTCACTGCACCCTTTCTCCATGTATGTTTACTTCTACAGCCTTTTATATATACTTATGTGTAATAGGGGCATCATAGTAATTAGAGAGGTCATATTGTTGATCCTTAAAGGGACATTAAACACTAAATAAATGTCAGATAGAATGATGCATTCAAAGAAAAGATCTGTCTGAGAATAACAACATGTGGATGTATTTTTTTAAGTTCAATTAGCTTTTTAAATATTGACAAAATAAGTGTAAATTTGTAGTGCTTATAAAACAATAGGAGCTGCCATGTTGTAATTTAGGTAACCTTCTCTGCTCTGGCCAATTAGGGACAGTTATATATAGGTCACTAGAGAGTGTGCAACCAATAGCTGTGTGGAATATAACAGTGTTCTGCACTTCCATTTCTAACAGCAACTGTGAAGCTCACAACTTCAGAATGGAATTACAGGACTAGTTGACAAAATAAAAAAATGGGGGAGAAAATACCAGTGCCTATTTGGAAATAAATTTTTCGCAATATAGCACACACCACCCGTATGCTGGAGACCAATACCAAGATCTTACACAGATGGTATCTCACACCACAGAGAATAAAACACATATTCCCAGGAGCCTCACGTAAGTGCTGGAGGTGTCAAACAGAAAGGGGTAGCATGCACCATGTGTGGTGATCCTGCCACTACATACAAACCTTTTGGTCTCAGATAATGGATAAAATAAATATAATCCTTGATAGCAATTTAAAAATATCGATTTTAACTTGCTTATTTAACAACTTAAGCGAGATCAGGTGCAAAATCAGGAGATAACTGTGCCAAATTTTGTTAAATACTGCCAGGCATTTAATTGCTTTAAAGGGACAGTCAACACCAGAAATGTTGTTGCTTTAAAAGATAGATAATCCCTTAATTACCAATTCCCCAGTTTTGCATAACCAACACAGTTATAATTATACACGTTTTACCTCTGTAATTACCTTGTATCTAAGCATCAGCAGACTGCCCCCTTATTTCAGGTTTTTTTACAGACTTGCATTTTAGCCAATCAGAGCTGTCTCCATGGTTAAATTCACGTGCATGAGCTCAATGTTATCTATATGAAACACGTGAACTAATGTCCTCTAGTGGTGAAAACTATCAAAATGCATTTAGATTAGAGGCGGCCTTCAAGGTTCAAGAAATTCAACTAAGAATACCAAGAGAACAAAGCAAAATTGGTGATAAAAGTAAATTGGAAAGTTTTTTAAAATTACATGCCCTATTTGAAACATGAAAGTTCTTTTTGGACTTGACTAACCCTTTAAACTGGAAACAAAAAGGTACCCCATCTACTCGGGAGTGGGAACTAATGGTAAATAAATCTATAATATTAGAAAGATACCACTATTAAAAAGAAGGGCTCTTGGACTTCTCAGTTTTTACTGGGACTTCTATATGGGGCAATTTAGATAAAGTTAATAAACTCATCAGACTTTCACTCCTTTTGTGATCCGAACACACATGTATCAACTTAGTTCAAATCCCTAGCCAATCCAGACACAAACCTTCACTACTTTAAATTAGCTTACAGTTTGTTGTAATTTAGTTTTAAATCTGTTTAATTTTGTATCTTATGTTATTCTGTTGACAGTTATGTATTCAACTAATATGCTTTATTATACTCTTAACCAAAGTCGATGAACATTAAGATAAAGATGATAAATATTCATTTGGGACTAAAACATTGCATGGAAAGACTATGTTTAATGCACACCCAAGAAAAGGACTTGCTAGCTATTATAAGGACATTGCAATAATATCGGAAGAGTCTCAGTCAATCAATGTAAATACTAGACTGTATGTGATGAATGTGTATGTACATTTAGTTTCATATATAGCCTATTGCTATCGACTTTGTATTATCAAACTTAAAAAACGAATTAAAAGAAAAGAAAAAAGCACAAAAAATTAAATAAATAATGAAAGTATATTGCAGACTTTCTTTATATATACAATTTATCATTTTATATTACATCTCAAAGTGTTTAATGTCCCTTTAATGGCTTTATTAATTTTCAAGCTTGGATCTGACTATTTACTATTTCATTTGTTTAAAAGGTACTGTACTGTTCAGTTACCGAATAAATAATGCATGAGCTAATGAGATAAGAGTGAAATAAGCTATGTCCTCTACCAAGTGTTAGCCTTTTTGGTTTCTAATACTCATTTACTAGAGAGAACTTGATGCACACTGATGTTATAACCTAGTTCCATGGAAGCTAAGTTTTTCCAATTACCTTTCTTTTTTTTCTATGCCTCTTAATAATGTTGAAATAAAAATTGAAAACATCTATGTTGCGTACCTCTTTAGGTAAGGTGGTTAAAATCCCGTCAAACAGTTCTGCTGTCTCCTTCTGCTCTTTGGTGATATTTGCATTCATATGAAGTCCAAATACCTAAACAACATACATGCATATCAGGTATTTTTTTTCTGCAATATTATAAAACATTATAGGATAAATTACAAGTGGAGCACTAATTTATTGCATGCAGTTTAAAGGCATGCAATAAATAACCAGCCATTACAGATCAGATCTCTGGTTGATTTCCTTAAAGGGACACTGAACCAAAAAATTTTCTTTCATGATTCAGATAGAGCATGACATTTTAAGCAACTTTCTAATTTACTCCCATTATCAATTTTTCTTTGTTCTCTTGCTATCTTTATTTTAAAAGCAGGAATGTAAATCTTTGCAGCCAGCCCATTTTAGGTTCAGCACCATGGATAGCACTTGGTTATTGGAGGCTTACATTTACCTACCAATAAGCAAACATAACCCAGGTTCTCAAACAAAAATGGACCAGCTCCTATGCATCACATTCCTGCTTTTTAAATAAATATAGCAAGAGAACAAAGAAAAATTGATAATAGGAGTAAATTAGAAAGTTGCTTAAAATTGCATGCTCTATCTGAATCATTAAAGAAAAAAAATTGGGTTTAGTGTCCCTTTAATGTCCCATAATTTGCCCCAAATTTAGGAGTTTTTTTTAGTTTTTTATTCAAAAACAATGTAGCATTTAAAAAAATATATACACATTAACACAAATATACATTTATAAAACCATATACATATATATTTAACATTTGCTGCCCATCCATGTTCGACTTACCCCCTTTGCTGCGCTATGTCCTCATGCCGTGAGGATCTCATTGGAGCCTATGGAAGCGCACTCGCGTGAGCACAAAGATTCCATGCAACCTCGCGTTTGCAATGAGGTTAACTTGTAATACCAGTGCACATTTGCATGCACTGGTATTACTGGTGGAGATCAGATATCGCTTAACAGATATTTTGTGCTCCACTCGTAATCTAGCCCTATAAGAGTTAAGTTTGCAGAAACTTAATGTGTCTGAAATAAGACATTTTTAATTTTAATAAAAAGAATTTCAAATGAGTTAAATTTGTAAGATGTTATAAAAAGTGAATAGCATTATTTGTTCTTTACAAAGAGATATGCTGTCATAGCACCTACCTCAGGATCAGTGTTAAGAGGCAGGCTTTTTATATATTCCAGATAGCTGTCATGAGCACCATTCATCGGAGCAAAGTATTTGCCACTAGGAGAGAATTTGTAATTGTCCTCAGTAATTATGGCTTCACAAATAAATGTGTCAAGTAAGCTTAATAGAAGCCGCCTGTCCTGCTCATCTGTGACCCTTCCACCATAGTTACATTCTCCAGTAAGATAAATTACAGCATCAAAAGGAGTTTGATTATATTCATTGAGGAACATCTGCAATGTGAGAAATAAATGCAGTCTTAAAATAAATCCAAAAAACATGTTCTTACCAGTAATTCCTCAAGCATTATGTTCTATGTGTTTGGTGTGTATATATATATATAGGTTCTGAAGAAGGGGTTAAATGTAACTCCAAAACGTCAATACCTTTTGACTTGCCATTTCACAAACCCTGAGAGTGCATATCCTTACTTATATATTGTTCTTCAATATTGCACACAGATGAATGACCTTTGGTGGGACTTAAACAACTGAGTGGATGTATATACACACACATATATATATATATATATATATATATATATATATATATATATATATATATATATATATATATATATATATATATATCTGTATATAATCTAACTGATATCCAGATCAATCTGTGTGTCTGTCTTTTTTATTTAGCTATATGTATGAATATATTTGCCGAATTTGAGCAAGTTTTTGTAATGATGAATAGAAACTGGTTAAACTGAATTTACTGCAGAGAAAATAAAGGGGCTGTGATCAAAATAGAAAATAATTTCTTGCTGAGTAGAAAATTGTGTTTAAAATTAAAACTGCTAAATGAATAGCTATGTAGAAAACTGGGTATTTATGGCAAGATTACAAGTCACGCGGCAAATCTTAATTTACTGTTAGCGAAAACACCGCTAGTGATATGCTTTTGGTGCTTCTAGGGATCCGCTCGTATTACAAGTTGAAAAAAAATAGTTTTTTTTGCAAACATCACTAGCGGAGTTTTGGCGTGCACATGCATGTGTTCTCCGATAGAAATGGAATAAAAAGTGGAAAGCGTTTTCCTTTCATCCTATTGGCTAATTTGAATTTGAAGAATCAAATCAGCCAATAGGAATGCAAGGGTAACCCTGGAGACCGCATGAAGAGGGAGCTCCGTGTCAATCATCTGAAGAGGAGACTGCCAGCGCCACTAACCTCGCCACTGCCATTGGGATGAAGATAGAAGATGGACCGCAGCCGGGAAGAAGATCGACTAGCGATAGATGAAGATGGAGCGCTGACGGAATGAAGATGGAGTGCCGCCCATCATCATTGGTGAGTACCAAGTTTGAGGTTAGACTTAGGCTTTTATTTATTTTTTGGGGTGGGTTTTTTATTTTTTGTAATTTTTTTAAGTAATGTTAGTTTTTTTAGGGTAGGCTAAGATTTTAATTTAATTTTACAGGTAAGTTTTTTTTAAAATGTAGATAGTATACATTTTATTTAATTTATGGGTATTTAAATTGAGGTTAAGTTAGGGGGTGTTAGGTTAGGGGGTTTAGTTGTTATTTTATTAATTTGCGTTGTGGGGGCATAATAATTTATTTAGAGTGTTTGCATTTTGAGAGGGTGGCGGTATAGAGGTTAATACTTTTATTTAGTGTTTGCAACGTAGCGGATGGCGGTTTAGGAGTTAATACTTGTATTTAGTGTTTGCGATGTGGGGGATGGCAGTTTATAGGGGTTAATACTTTTATTTAGTGTTTGCAATGTGGGGGGATGGCGGTTTAGGGGTTAATAGTGTAGTTTATGGGTGTAAGTGTACTTTGTAATGTATTTGTCTTGTGTTTTGTGCAACTTTTTAGTTTCAGAAAACCGTTCACCAGAGCTCTTAGATCGCGGTATGGATTGAAGCGGAAAAGACTTGTAATATTAGTGGAAGAAAAATGGATTGGGAAATTGCCGTTGCACTAGCGCAAAGTCCGTTGCGCCTCACTTGTAATCTTGCCCTTAGTAGGGAATGTTAGTATTTTAATATGGAAGTTTGGTATTTTGATTGCTTTGATATTAAATTTACTCTTACCATGATATTACATATATAATCACTGTGTAAGTGTAAATTAAATCACATAAAAACCTTTTGTTAATAGCATTGTTTAATTATTTGTGGTTCTCATGAAGGTCCAGAATCTCTAAATTTGCCAGCATAGAAAAATATCACACTGACCCTCGAATGGGCAGTCCTTAGTCAATTTTTATTTAAATATTTTGCATTTAATATTTCAAGATTACTAATTCTTCATGTGCACCAACCCGACACTGTGTTAGACCTAAAGCGCGAGATACAAAGCTTTATTCATATTTTACATTCCTATGTTCTTCACATAGAAAAAATATTAATGTAAAATAGATATATATGTCTATATACTGTATCTATAAAAAGTAATAGATATATAAGTATAAGTATAGACATATATACTGTAAGTAGAAATATATATTTAAAATAAAAATATATTTTTTTCTGTGTGTGAAGAACATTGGAACGTGAAATATTCATAACTTCTGCCGGGTTAGTGGCAAGAAAGAAGTGTTTTTCCTACGCTCTCCATTAAAGTCTATTGGGGAGAATAAGTTAACGCGTTTGTGATATTCGAAGTCCTTTGGTTAGTGTGCGTTGGGTTTTTACTTTAAACTTGTAATATGTGTGCTACATGACTTGCGCAAATAGCTAAATAGTATGCCATTTGTAATCTAGCCAAAATGTAACATGCTATTTAGCACTTTTGCATTATATAATGATATAATATTATATAAAATTTCTAGAGTCTTTGAGGTGTCATATGCATGTATCAAGTATCACTGATACAATCCTAACTGTATTTTTTTCTTAACCATGGCAAGGGCCAGTCTTGCTGATATATAATTGCAATGAGCTGTAATTATAGCAAATGCCAGATAAAACTAATACTAGTTTTGACTCAAAGGGACAGTCAAAACATAGTTAAAATTAAACTCATGCTTCTGATAGGGCATGCAATTTTAAATAACTTTACAATTTACTTTATCATCAAATTTGCTTCGCTCCCTTGGTATTCTTTGTGGAAAGCCAAACCTAGGTAAGCGAGTATGCTAATTTTTAAACTGTTGAACTGCCTCTTATCAGTGCATTTTGACAGTTTTTGACAGTTAGACAGCGATAGTTCATGTGTGTCACATAATGTTATATGACATATATATGTCATATAATATTGTGCTCACTCCTCTTTTTTTAAGAGTTAGCACTGATTGGCTAAAATGCAAGTCTGTCAAATGAACTGAGATAAGTGAGCAGTCTGCAGAGGCTTAGAAACAAGTTAATCACAGAGGTAAAATGTGAATTTACCTCTTAAGGACCAATGACGGAATTTTTCCGTCATAAAACAATTGAGCAAACTGAAGCTGTGTCCATAAAGGGTTAATATAACAGTGTTGGTTATGCAAAACTGGGGAATGGGTAATAAAGGGATTATCTATCTTTTCAAATAATAAAAATTCTGGAGTAGACTGTAATTTTAGCATGAGGTAATAACACTAGGAATCTAATCTTTCTTTAGTAAGATAATAAATAAGTTCTAGACATGAGAAGAGAGGTCTTATAGTTATAAAGAAAAGGCTAGTGCTAAAAAATTTTTAGAAATGTGATCAGAAATGCAAGAGACATTGCACATTAGAGACAGTTGTGATTAGGTTCTAGAAGACAAGAGGATAGCGCAGGGTATTTTTTTTTCATCGGTGGGTTTCTTTTAACTTACACGCAGCTAATTACTAAATAGTTGCCATTAGCCACAAATATTTTGCATCGAATATATGGCTGTTCGTGAAACAAACCACTTAATCTTGACTATAGAGATTTGTATTTGCATTTATCTTTAGTGTTTGCAATTTTATGCTGTTATTTTCATTACCACTTGGTGGCAATGTTTAACTGTTAAATTGTATTAGTGACACAACACACACACTATATATATATATATATATATATATATATATATATATATATATATATATATATATATATATATATATATATATATATATATATATATACACACACACACATGTATATATAATATACACTCACACATATACACTCTAAAAAAAGAAACTTATCTCAGAAATATTTCTAAAAGAAAATAATGCTTTTTACTTGAAACAAAATGTATCCTGAAATATGTTTGCAGTTTATTTTCATTATATCCAACGTACCTGTAGCTGTTTAGCACTGATTTTTAGATCAGAATAATTGAATTCATAGGGTATATTCCACCCTAGTGATCCATATGTTCGTCTTTCTTGGACAAGAGCATGAAAAAAGCAAAGTCCAAATAAAAGTTTTTTCCATGCCTAAGGAAAGATAGAGTTATTTGTTAGCAAGAAAATATACTATTAGCTACATTGAGCACTTGATTATACTTTGTGGAGACACTAAGTTTCAGAAATGGAAAGTGGCTATTTTTTTTTTAATTTTTAATTTGTATTTATTATAATGCGCTAGATTTTCTATGCAAAATGCATTAGCTTTGTGTAGGGTTTTTAAATTCCAACCCATTTCAGTCAATTTGAAAACTGCTCAATAACTAATTTATCACAAGGTTTTCAACAGCATTTGTGCAATGAAAACACTTTCTATAAAATGTATCATTATTCAGTAAAAATCTAATTAATAAGCAAACACCGGAGATTGTTTTTGTAAACCTCTTTTTTGAGTTAAATTTTCCACACAGCTATCTTTGCTCATGTGCATGGGTGGTCTACATGTTTTAAAACAATGATTCTTGTTTAATAATAATAAATAAAAATGAAACCAAAAAAAAATCACTGGTCACAAATTAAAGTGACAGGAAACACAATTTTTTTTCTTTTAGGATTCAGATAGAATCATTCGATTTTAAATAACTATACAATTTATTTCTATTATTAAAATTTATTTTGTTCACTTTTTTTCTATCCTTTGCTCAAAGTTTAACTAGGTAGGCTTAGAAGCTGCTGATTGGTGGCGGCACATATTTGCCTCTTGTCATTGGCTTTCAGCTAGCTCACAGTAGTGCATTACTGCTTCTTCAACAAAAGGTACCAAGAGAATGAAGCCAATTAGATAATAGAAGTACAATGGAAAGTCCCTTAATATTGTTTGATCTGAATCATGAAAGAAAAAATATGGGTTTCATTTCCCTTTAAATATTATCAAAATGTACAAAGATAATTGCAATAACGTATTTGGACATTTAAATATGTAATTCATAAATCATTCAGAACAAAACAAAATATTTTTTTATACACACACCATGAATTTATATTAATATTTTTAAAAACTGCATTTAAACATATAAGGCAGCCGTTAGCAACACTGAATTAATTAGATGCCATGATTTTCTTTTGCCTTAAGAAGGTCTGTGAAAAGTTTAGCTTGGGATGCCACTATTAATTGTATAGTTTTTCTGTTATTCCTCCTTTTTAACTTTTCTAATTCAAATAGTTACTCATGTTATGTATATGGCTTAACAACTGTGCAACAATTCAGCTAAGCTTTCAAATAAGGTTGCCATGTGACCATTTTAGCCTATTTCCATTTATGTCACTGTGTGTATTAATGAGAGAATGTTCACAGTAGTTAAATCTTAGAGTATTTGCAAAGCTTAGTCTCATCATCAAAATCTGACATACAGGCTGCCAATCACAGATATATTGCATGCAAGCCACTAAAACAGAGCTGTTTTGAAAAAAAAAAATATTTAAAGGAAAAATTCAAAACTGACAGTGAACCCTTCCTTGATTGTTTATCTCTTAATTAATCAAATCAATTTTAATCTAAAATAAATAAATTGTAGAAGAGACCCTAAGTTACACTGAGGAAGAGGAACACAAAAATGTAAAAGATAGAGTAAAAGATAGAGTAGCCTGAACCAGAGTTGAGAAATTTAGATGAGCATTATTAGGTGGCTTTTTTCGGGAGAAGGGGATCTAGTGATTGGAAGGGGACTGTTAGGTGTTAGGGAAATGGGGTATAATGTTTGAAATAATTCTGTCAGGAAAATGTCAGTTACTGTTTATTACTGTGGGGGTCTAAGGGACCATAGGAGCCCCCTAACTCAATGCAGAGAGTTATCTTTTATTGTTAGGTATAAGGACTTTATACAGGGTCAAGACAGATATCACAGATAGAGACTAAATATAACAACAGCATAATTCTTACACTGTGGTTATAATTATTTAGATGTGGTTATAATTATTTAGAGACTCCTGAGGAAATCCATAGCTACCACAATTAATTTCCAGGTTGTTACAGTGAGGATGCTTGCTATCTTTTACATACAGAATTTAATCACACAAGCCACAACTGATAACTCACGTGGGGCCCAGAAATTTAAAGCTCTATGAGGTGATCCAAAATGATCCTCCAGCACTGAAAGATCCCTCACAAGATTTTAGAATGGCAACATTTTGATATACTTCTCTAAGGGACTTTCCCTGCATTTCTGGATGTGAACCTGGAAATCCCAGAGAGATGAAAGATGCTTTCCATAGAAAGTAAAGAAGCTCTCTGGGCTACAAAATTTGACATGGGAGAAAGAAAGTAACTGGAGAACCCAAGAGGCTGATATGAAGGCTTAGTTTGAATCAATTTCAAATTAAATTGAAATGTTTTTACTACAATTTAACTTGCTTTTGTCTATATTTTACTTTTCTGTTAGTGAAAAAAGGAATTTTGTGAATTTTAAGCAAACTTCACCTGCTTACAGATGGTGAGACAAATCAGTGAGACCAGCTTGTTTAAAATGCTTACAAAATTTCATAAGACTTGTGAGAGAGCTAGAAACTCCTCTTTTTAGCCCGGGGAACTACCCTGTCCCTCCCACTTTCTGAAACTATCAGTTTACAATGGAGAAAATACGAAGTGCAATGTAATTTTATACAAAGAATGATCCTAAGTTATTAAAGGAACAAATAATCAGAATGTGTAAAATCACTGCTAGATCAAAATTTAAATGTATTTAAGTAGAAATGAGAAAGTTCAAAGCTTAAATGCAATAATACTGAAAGGACCCAATCTGAAATGTATAGTAATATAAAATATAATACACAAAGTGCAAGTGTAACAAAACTCTCATATCATGCAGTGCTACATTGCATTGGGCTTGTCTCTGCTTCACATACATAAATGAGAGCGGTAGTGTAGTGCTAGAGAGTTCCACCATTTTTCTTTAGAAAATTCAGTGAGTTCAAACTTGGTGAATCAGAACTACAATTTCTCTCTTAGTTGGGGAATTTTTGAATATCAGGCCTCTAGGAGAGACAGCCAGGTGAGTTCCCTGGGCTAAACATGGGAGTTCCCAGGGTGTGTCTGAATCTCTCTCACAACTCTCATGGTATTTTACAATGACTGGTCTCACAGATTTATTTTGCCAGCTGTATGCAGGTGAAGTTTGCTTAAAATTCTAAAATGCACTAAAAGGTTCATTGTACACTAGATTTTTTTCTTTGCATATGTGTTTTGTAGATAATCCATTTATAAAGCCCATCTTGGAGTGTTTTTGGTAAAAATGGATAGTTTTGCTTATTTTTAAATAACAGTATGTTGATTTTCAGATTCCTAACCGAGCCCCAAAGTTTTACATGTATACTGATGTCTACAGACTCCTAGTTGTGTACCAAAACGAGACACTTAGATATATTTGTCCTTCAGAACATCCCAACTGGAAGTTCCTTGTATGAGATCATGTTTAATATTTGATGTCTTATAGCACACTGCTTACAATGCGCTCCATTTACGAAGCAGCGTAAGCCTGCAACTTCTTACACTCTTCGCCTCCTCTGAGGGTGGATAAGAGAAAATCACAGAGAGCTCAGTCACTCTCAGTGATTGACAGTCACGCGAGAGAAGGGGGCATGCATTACACACTCAGTGGAGCATGTAATGATGCACACAGGCTAGCGGACGGACAGATACGCTGCCTGTTTGCAGTGAAGGCATGCGGACAGCTTCTCAAGTTGAGAAGCTGTTCACTCACCATTTAATACATGGGGCCATAAGTATAACTTTTCAATTGATAATACTAGTATTTATTATACTAGAATTATTAAGCCAATAACATTTTTCACAACTATATTAATGTATTGTGTACTATTTCTGCCATCTGCATTTAAGTAAGAGAAAATATAGGGCTGGTCACAACTCTCTACCATTTAGTTCATTAACTCGTTATATAATATTAAATCATTCAAAATAGCGAGCCTAACCTTCAAAGATTTCACTACTCATATACCAAGCCATATTTCAAAACTCATTCCAGATACTCTCCAAACAGATCTTTTTGATTTACCAATAATTGACATCTGACCTATTCCATTATTATCTCCTACCTTCTTAATCACCATTTTCTCTAGCACTGTACATGTTCTGTGCAACATTTTACATTTACCATCAGACTGTCTCATCTGTTTAAGAGCTCTTTGAAAACTCCCATCTCCAGAGAAGGTCACCATCTACTCTCCCAAAATATGTGCCATCCAGCAGAAGTGGTAGAGACAGTGAAGAAAATTGAGCAGACTTGATGGGCCAAATGGTTCCTTTCTATGTTTGTATAAGTTAGGAGAATGGCATTTTGCTCTCAAATGGGCCGCACATTGGACGCCCCTGGTATAGTTCCACAAGTACAAATTAGTCATCTAATCAAACAAATTTAAAATAACATTTATAAAATGACTGCTTGTGGTATACTGGTATAAAATGTTTTCAAAATTCCTACCTTTTATTTTTTTTGGTTGTATTCAGAGTCTGCAACTCCTGACCAAACCCACCAACCTTGATGTTAATCGCATGATCATCATGGTTTGTAATTTACTTTGTTAGGTAAGGTTTGTCAGAGCAGGCAGCGGTTTTCTATTCACAGACACCAGCACCATGCTGCAGCAGAGACAAATGAATAGGGGAGGGTCACGACCAATCCACCCTCTAAGGTCACTTTTGTGAGTGGTCCAGCATTGAAACAATTTATAAGGTAACCACACCTTGCAGTCTGCATTGTGTAGTGTTTGTTAATTGCTCTAAATAACTGTTTCACTGCTGGACCGCTCATAAAACTGGCATTAGAGGGAACACTGATCATGACTCATGGGTGGTTGACACAGGCTGTACTGCAGTTAGCTTGCTACTTCCCTCTCTCTCGCGCACTTTCCCGCTACTGAGCGGCGTCACGCGAGCATGGCCCCAACCCCGCAAAACATTGCACTGCATGCATCAAGGAGGAGTCAGAGCCAGCATTTATCTGTCCTACTCCCTGTCGCAAAACGGGTGGTGAACACTGGAAGGTCCAGTCACGGACACCAGTGTCTGTGTACGGACACTTTGCATATCCCTGCCCATTGGCTGTAAGCTCTTCAACTCTTTGTTAATTTTTTACTGTGTAAACATTGTAATAATAAAATCAAATGTCTAATTGTGTACTAGACGTGAATACAGCCAAAACATTTTTTCAGACTAATAGCTTGTCACAATTATTTGAACTTTTGAAGCCTTTCCTGTCTGCAGTAAAGTATTTCCACTCTTTAGCATAACAATTTGAACTGAACAAACTAATCAACTAATTTTTTTTTGCCGCATTTATTTATTCATGTTGTTTTTATTATAGGGGTCATTTCTTTACCATATTTAGACAAATGCAACAAATCTGAAAAGCCTTTTTTTACATTTATCCAAAAACAAATAAACAAGTATTATGTACCCATTGCTCATATAGTTTGTGTTTATATAACATATGAGAGTTTAAGACATAAATGATAACATTGATAAAAGTAATCTAAATAATTAATGACTAGTAGTATAGTTTACAGAAATGCTTTATATTACAAGCTGGCAGAATACAATGTATGATAGAAAAACACGGTTCTCTTAAAGTCTGAAGTGACCTTACCTTAGTACAGAACAAGAACTGTCAGTTAAGAGTAGGGAGCATTTTCTGAAAGTCTCATATGGCGCTTAACTTCTCCGGAACCTACTGTTCTTTTATTATTCTGGGAGATCTTAATGCTATTGCAAAGGTCACTCACTGTGTGAGAATTCTTAGATTCATTGCCTTTAGAAATGACTCAAGGGGAACTAACAAAGATATCTAAACAGCCCACTTACATTAGAGAATATAAAGATGCCAATTGAAATATAATATGACTGAGTTGCAACAAAAAAAAAGCATCGACAAGCCTTGCATTTTAAAATGATGTTTCCAAATCATAGACACAACATACTCAAAACTCTCTGGTTACACTCACATGCAGGTAAATTGATAATATATTAATTTATTCTGATAAATGTATAGTAAAGATACCTCAATAAAGTTCAAATGTGGCTCCATATACTAAGCTGCAGAGGTTGCTTTAGAGCCATTGTCGCTCATTGAAGTCTGCCTACTGCAAGTCATACCACTCACTTGTCTGTGGTGATTGACAGTTTGTACAAGAGCAGGACATGGCATTGCAGAAGGATAGCTATTTGGAGTTATTAATTGCCACTGCCCTCTTGCTGCAAAGATGGGAGGTTAGGGAAGTTGGGAACCCATGTATATAAATACAAATTTGAGTTATGATGAAGATAAAAGCATGAAATTAAAATCAGCATCTAGCTCCAAGCTCCTGAGCCTACCTAGGAATGATTTTACACAAAGAATACCAAGTGAACAAAGCAAATTAGAAAAAAAAATCTATCTGAATTCTGAAAGAATTTTTTTGGATTTCATGTCCTTTTAAGTATAAAAATTTTGGATTTTACAGCCCAAAAAATTTAAAGAGCACATGGCAGGCTTCTCTACCATATATCGGTCGCTATTGTCTGTTATCTTATCAATTCTGCTGAGATTAGCTAAATGGAGATTTTGTTAACACAATGGGGCCGATTTATCAAGCTCTGTATGGAGCTTGATGCCCCTGTTTCTGCGCGAGCCTTCAGGCTCGCCGGAAACAGAAGTTATGAAGCATCAGTCTAAAGACCGCTGCTCCATAACTTGTCCGCCTGCTCTGAGGCCGCAGACAGAAATCAACCCGATCGTATTCGATCGGGTTGATTGACACCCCCTGCTAGCGGCCGATTAGCTGCGATTCTCCAGGGGGCGGCATTGCACAAGCAGTTCACAAGAACTGCTGGTGCAATGATAAATGCCGACAGAGTATGCAGAGTATGGCATTTATCGATGTGCGGCGGACATGATACGCTACATCGTATCATGTCCACTCACACTATGATAAATTGGCCCCAATAACTGTAGCAAGCCCTGTTATATCCAGACTCAAGTCTGGATTGGCTCCTCCAAGTATAGAAAATAGTGGTTGAATTTTGACCATTGGAAAATAATTGCAGCAAACAAAGGTTTAACTGTCTAATTATGTTCACACTCTGTTGATATGTTAATCTATAGGTATAGAAAGACTGCAGAAAATGTTTTAATTACAAGGAGATTTCTGTCCCTTAAATTTTCACTCTGTCCCTTAAATTTTCACTGTTTATCCCTTTTTTTGGCAGTGGAACATCAAGTTTGATCAAAGTGTAGGTAGAAACATTCTTATTAACTTTTGGCAAATATAGGGCTAGATTACAAGTGGCATGCCAACTGTAGCGCACAAGCGATATTGTTTTTCCCCTCTGCTTTTTGCGTGCAGCGGAAATAATGTATGTAGCGCAACTTCAGAGCTTACTTAAAGGGTAGGGGAAGAAAAAAGTTGTATTAAACACAACATAAATACATGTAGAAGTACAGTTACACTCATATAAAAACTGTCTGATAAAAATTATTTTAAACACATTATTATTATTATTATCGGTTATTTGTAGAGCGCCAACAGATTCCGCAGTGCTATAAACAAAGGGGGAGTACAACAAAACAATTATAGGGATCAAATGGGTAGAGGGCCCTGCCAAGAGTTGCACTGTTGTAGTCAGCGCTTAAGAAGGTGATCTACAAACAGCTGGACTCTTAGGCTTACATGCTAAGGGGGTTCAGGGGATAGCAATGGAGGAGAGGAACTGGTATTAGGAAAGGTTAGTGTAGGTTGTATGCATCCCTGAACAGTTGAGTCTTTAGGGAGCACTTGAAGATTTTAAAAATAGAAGAGAGTCTTGTGGAGCGAGGCAGAGAGTTCCACAAGATGGGAGCCAGTCTGGAGAAGTCCTGTAAATGGGAGTATGATGAGGTGACAAGAGAGGAGGAGAGTAGGAGGTTGTGAGCAGAACGAAGGGGACGGGAAGGAGAGTATCTGGAGACAAGGTCTGAGATATAGGGGGGAGCAGTGTAGTTGAGGGCTTTGTATGTCAGAATGAGAATTTTGTGTTTGATCCTAGAGGCAAAAGGAAGCCAGTGAAGGGATTGGCAGAGAGGTGCAGCAGTTGAAGAGCGACGTGTAAGGAAGATGCAGAGGCATTCATTATGGATTGTAAAGGAGCTAGGCTGCAGGTGGGGAGACCAGAGAGGACAGAGTTGCAGTAATCAAGGCGGGAAAGAATGAGAGAGTGGATTAAAATCTTAGTTGTGTCTTGTGTAAGGAAGTGTCTAATTTTAGAGATGTATTTAAGGTGGAAGCGGCAGGCTTTAGCCAAGGACTGAATGTGAGGAGTGAAAGAAAGATCTGTGTCAAATGTGACCCTGAGACATCTGGCGTGCGGGGTAGGGGTAATGATGGAGTTGTCGACAGTTAAAGAGAGATGGGGGTGGAGAGTTTTGAGGAAGGGGGGAAAATTAGGAGCTCAGTTTTGGAGAAATTTAGCTTGAGGTAGTGAGAGGACATCCAGTTAGAGATGTGAGAAAGACAGTTAGTGACACGGGTTAGCAAGGAAGGAGATAGGTCTGGTGCAGAGAAGTAGATTTGGGTGTTGTCGGCATACAAATGATATTGTTAACCATGGGACTTTATTAGGGAACCTAGTGATGAATTGTAGATTGAGAAGAGAAGAGGACCGAGGACAGAGCTTTGCGGTACTCCGACAGAAAGTGGTGACGGGCAGAGGAGGCCGCAGAGAAGGCTACACTAAAAGAACGGTTTGACAGGTAGGAAGAGAGTCACGAGAGGGCTGTGTCACAGATGCCGAAGGATTGGAGGGTTTGGAGCAAAAGAGGGTGGTCAACAGTGTCAAAGGCTGCGAACAGATCAAGGAGGATAAGCAGAGAGAAGTGGCCTTTTGATTTTGCTGTAAGTAGGTCGTTGGTAACCTTAACAATTGCTGTCTCTGTGAAGTGATGGGGATGAAATCTAGATTGTAGTGGGTCAAGGAGGGAGTTTATTGTAAGGAAATGGGATAGGCGTGCATAAACTAGTTTTTCGAGAAGCTTTGATGCAAGAGGGAGGAGGGAAATAGGGTGGTAGTTGGATGGGGAGGTAGGATCAAGGGAAGGTTTTTTGAGGATAGGTGTGACCAGTGCATGTTTCAGCGATGAGGGAAATATACCGGTGCTGAGGGAGAGGTTGAAAGTGTGTGTGAGTATAGGGGTGAGGGTAGCAGAGAGGGAGGGGAGTAGCTGTGAGGGGATAGGGTCAAGGGGACAGGTAGTGAGGTGAGAGCGCAGTATAAGTGCCGAAACTTCTTCCTCAGTGACAGGGGAGAATGAGCTAAGTTTAAGGTTATGTGGGTTGTGGTTGATTGAGAGCATTTGAGGGGGGTGAGAGAAAGGAATTATGTTGAGAGCTGATTTAATTTCTGATGGAGTCGATTTTGTTATTGAAGTGGCTGGCAAAGTCTTGAGCTGACAGAGAAGTTGTATTAGGAAGTGGGGGAGGGCGGAGAAGGGTATTGAAAGTGGATAACAAATGTTTTATAAATAAATATATATATATTTACACACACACACACACACACATTGGAGCCCTTTGCAGTCAAATACCTGAAAACATGATTTTTTTTTAATTTAATATTAATATTTAATAATGGTTTTAACTATGTATTTTCTGTAAATATTTTGCATTCTAGTGTTCTTCACATATGGACATATGTTCTAAGTATTTTTAAATAGATATTCCTATACAGATTTATAAATATACTAGTCCTAAAGCCTGTGTACACAGGCCATTATTTGCAGTACAGCGGTCACACCCCTTGCTCTCTCCCCCCCTCTATTTTGCTCTCTCTCTTCCCCCTCTCTTTTGATCTCTCTCTCCCCCCCTCTCTTTTGCGCTCTCTCCCCTCTCTTTTGCGCTCTCTCTCTCCCCCCTCTCTTTTGCGCTCTCTCTCTCCCCCTCTCTTTTGCTCTCTCTCTCTCCCTCTCTTTTGCTCTCTCTCTTTCCCCCCTCTCTTTTTCTCTCTCTCCCCCCTCTCTTTTGCTCTCTCTCTCAACCCTCTCTTGCTCTCTCTCTTCCCCCACTATTTTGTGCTCTCTCCCCCCTCTCTTTTGCACTCTCTCTCCCCCCTTCTGTTTTGTGCTCTCCCTCTTCTCTTTTGCTCTCTCTATCCCATTTTTTTGCTCTCTCTCCCCCCCCTCTCTTTTGCTCTCTCCCCATTTTTTTTGCTTTCTCGCTCTCTCTTTTGCTCGCTCAGACTCCGCCCCTTCATTCCCAGCTCCACCTCTTCATGAGGTGGTCCCGCCCCTTCATAAGATGGTCTTGCCCCTTCATGGCTGGTCAGCTCCATCCCCTTCACAGATTAGGTGCCAGCAGCCAGCCCAGATCAGTTTGTTGAAGGCCAGGTGTGTTTGCCCTCATGCAGTCTCTACTGCGCATTACAGCTTCGGACAAACACACTTGGCCTTTTATATTATAGGATATATATATATATATATATATATATATATATATATATATATATATATATATATATATATAAAAAACATTTATTAAAAAAATAAATAGAACATATTCTTAAAAAAAGTAAATAGAACATATTCTGTGTGAAGAATATTGGAACGTGAAGTATTCATGAATAAACCCGGTTGGGTTAGAGCAAAGTATGGGTAATATGTTTTTTTGCAGTTTTTGCACTCCCTTGAAGTCTATGTGGGAATATGTTAACATGGTCATATTCGAAGTTCAACTTTTTGTGCGTGTCGTGTTTTTACGTAAATACTTTTAACTTTCAACATGTAATACGAGTGCAACCCGACACATACAAAAATACTGATCCACTCGTAATCTAGCCTATAATGGTTATTAATACCAGAAGTGTAATTGAATGATTACTTAGCTCTACAGTCAGTCTAAGCTAACTGCTATCATATTTTACAAAACATTCATCAGAAAACCACAGTTCACTAAATGGAGACGGTAAAAATACTTCCAATGAAGCTGTTATTGGCTGTCAAATTCTCTTCACTTGCTGTAAAATGTCTAATTGTCAAGGAGCTTATAGGAATTCACAATTAGTCATAACCCTCTCAAAGTTAATATGATGTTTACGAATAAACAGTTGCATGACCTGAAATGAGCTACAGATTTTTAATTGGAAGGTCTCGTTTTTACAAAGGCAAAACAGAAGTGCCTGGAAATAACATTTATTCAGATATGACACTTTTCAAGTGGTTTGCAATAGCAGCCACAAATGGTAACAATATAAAAAAAGAGTGCTCATGTAACCATAGTAACCCATCTTGTCAGTCGCGTTCATAAGTTTTCTCGTTTTTATTTCCTGAGGTAATGCATGATAGATATCTTTCCAAGGTTAGCAAGGAGGTTTGAGGCAAAACAATAATCCTCACATGAATTACCCAAACAAAAAAATATTTCTTAATTAAGCAAGGAGTTGAAGCAAGGTGCTCATTATTGTAAAATACCATTCTACATTTGATGTGATACACAAACTTGTGTGATAAGAACTTAATGAGTACCAGAATAGCTCTCTGTTTAAATGCTGCATCTTTGTGGTTATAGTGCAGTAAACATAACATTAGTGTTTATTTACAAGGAGTTAGCAATTCTAATTTCATGTATTATCTCTGTTAAATAAGGTTTGCTCATCTGCACTAAGTTATTGAGACTATTTAAGTTATACTTTTGTTATAAAAAATATATTATCAACAATAGGCCACTTAGTACAATCCTAAGAACATAATACAGCTGTGTGTTATTTTTTTTCCAGCACAGAATAAACTCCATATTGCGACAGACAAACATTAGGACACCATCTTTATATATGATATCTGATTATAGGATTGATCATAATCTTACCAATACTTTCAGATGATATTGGCCTTAATCACGATTTGGAAGCCACATTTTAAGTGACTGCGAGTTTCTATGTTAAAAACACTATGGGCCAGATTACAAGTGGAGCGCAAATATCACACTCGCGAAAACGATATTTTGTAGTACCAGTGCACGCAAATCTGCGCTGGTATTACAAGTTAGGTGCAATGCAATAGCGACCTCGCGTTTGCATTGCATGGAAGCATTGCGCTCACGAGAGTGTGCTTCCATAGGCTCCAAAGAGAGCCCTGTTCTCATGAAAAAGGGCAGTAAATTTAAATTTAAATATATATATATATATATATATATGAATATATACATATATATTTATGTGTTAATATGTGTATACATATATATTTATGTGTTAATATGTGTATACATATATATTTATGTGTTAATATGTGTATACATATATATTTATGTGTTAATATGTGTATAAAGAAAAAGAGAGATGTGTGTATGCGCTAAACAGCTCTGGGGATGATGAATATTCTATAAATATATATTAGTATATTTAGAGATATGAATTATGAAGGTATATATTATGAAAACACTTTGTGTGGCATAAAAATATAGTGTAGATGTTACAGAGTCTACCTGTGCGACTAGTTTAAATCTAATATCCAAGCAACTAAAATGAATCAAATATCAAAGCAATATGTATATCAAAATAAAATTTATTTATCTTAATTAAAATAACAATGAAATATTGTCTACTGATACTATGATATTATGACCGGTCATATATAGTAACAAACTCTATGCTAAAACATAAAAAATAAGCTAAAAATAGCTGACTATTTGTGCAGCTCAGTCTAAAATTATATTGGGATAGTAGCCCTATATGAGAGAGTAAATCCACCTATGGAATCTTGGCTTTTATAACAGTGAAAGTTCCGTTTGGGAAAGAGGTAGATATCAAACTACCTAGGGATGAAGTATTATTATGGCTCCGTTATAGGAGTAAACAGGTGTTAAAAGTCCCGTATGGAGATATTGAAAGTTCCGTAATTGGCAGTTTCTGTGAAAATAAGTTGATACCTTCTTTTAGGAATAACTTACTGACAACCACGCTGCAGGACCGCTACACCTCTATGGTGCCTACCTGCTCTTTAGTCGAGCTGAATCCTCCGTCAGGGTATGGCACAGGTGTCCGGCGCGGCTCACTACAGCTGGTGACGTCAGGAACGCTGGATGCGTGTCGAATGTAGGTCCGGTCTCGATGAAAAAAACTCTGCGCAGAGTATTGGAAGTGGATCAAATAATCCCAACGAATCCTTTGCAATCCTTGTAGATAATTATATATTCTCACTTTGTAATTGTTCTTCTAGGTCCATCAACGCGTTTCACCATATAGAATGGCTTTATCAAGATGGTTTAAGCTGGTTCTGAGATCCTTTATAAATGTGTAGTTCATCTGTGATTGGTCATAAGTTAATTGATAAATTGTTGATTCCTTAAGGTGGATTTGCTTAAAGGTTGATTTACTTAAGGTGGATTATCTAGGTTCTCTTTTTGTATTGAATAGAGCTTTTTCTTAATGCAGTTTATATATAGTTGCTTTTGTGTATATACATGATTTCTTATGGTGTAAAAATGTAAGATCTGTGTATTAAAAATTAATTCCTTTTACTCAATTGGTATATTCTATAAAACATATAAATGGAGTTAGTATAATATAAACATAGTAGTATAAACATAGTAGTGTATCTTTAAAAATTGGTAATAGAATCCTAAAAATAGTATACAAAGTTATATACTGTAAAAATATGCATAATACAAACTCGTCGTTCATGCATACATTATACAGATCATCTAAAATTGGGACTGATATAGTTAAAACTTACATCTATATTCATTAGAACTTTTTCTTATTCTATCAGTATTAGCATATGTGAGTTAAAAATTATACAACATTATTGTTGTTAAACCGTTATTAACCCTAGATGTCAGTACTTAATAGTTGGTCTTGTAAGATAAAAGGTCCCATAAATGTCTTTGGTCTCAAAAATATGTATGACCTATTTGGTTCAGAAGTTTTTAAATATTGTATGACTGTGTATTTTATATAATAATTGTGGATCCCAATTATATTCACTAAAATGTCTTATATGAACTGTGACTCTAAAGGTAAGGTAATCGTATAAAGAATCTTAAAAAGGATCATTAAATCTATAGTAGGGTACATATGGGAAGGTATTATGTTTTAATGTTTGAAATACAATTCCATTGAGGCTATTATTTGGCTATTGTACTGGTGTGTACAATGTTGGAATGGTGGGGAGTTGTAAGATTAGCAGTCTAGAATGAATGGATTTAAATCTAGCTCCGAATTTAGTCCTTGTGGGAATAGTGTTTTTAATTCAAAAATAAGTTCTGCTTCTTTTCTAAGGAGTAATTGATCAAAATTTCCTCCTCTCCATGGTTTTGCGATCTTGCAAATACCCCAATATTTAAGGTCGTTGGTGTTATTGTGGTGTACTGTCCTGAAGTGTTCATACAGCCTAGTTTCTTGGTCACCTTTTTTTATGAGATTGAGGTGTTCCCTAATTCTAGTGCGTAAAACTCTGGAGGTCTCTCCCAAATATTGTTTGCCACATGTGCACTGAATCAGGTATATGATGCCCTTATCACTGCATCTAATGGTCTCTTTGATATTGTATGTCTTGCCTGTATTGAAAGATTTGTAATCTTTACATTTTGTGCTATGTTGGCAAGCTTTATAGCTATAGCATGGGTAGTATCCCCTTAATTTTCTTCCCATCAAATCTTTCTCTTTGGTTTTATGGTTTGCTTTCTTAAAGTCGCTAGGTGCAAGAATATTTTTAATGTTATTTGCTTTCCTGTACACAATACTAGGGTGATCGGAGATACTGTTTCCCAAAATTGGATCAGATTTAATCAGATGCCAGTGTTTGTTTAAAATTCTAGTTAGATGTTTGTGATGATAATTATAATTAGTTATTAATGGTACTTTTAAGATTTCATTGGTTTGGTTATCAACTTTTGGGTTTTTTGAGAGTATATTTTGTCTGTCCATATTTCTCACTTTAATGATTTCATCTTTCAGAATATGTTGATCCTTTTTCTAAGAATCTGTCCTCTAGGATCTTAACCTGTGTATCGTAATCAGAAAGTTTGGAGCAATTGCGTCTAATTCTAAGGAATTGGCCCTTAGGGATGTTATTTATCCACCTTTTCAGGTGACAACTATGTGTGGGGATATAGTTATTGGCATCCGTTGTTTTGAAATGGTTTTTAGTTGTTAGTTCTCCGTGTTCTATAAAGATGTCCAAATCTAAAAATGTTATTTGTTGTCTGCTTATTGTGTAAGTGAATTTCAAGTTTAGATCATTGTGATTCATATCTTGGAAGAAGGTTATTAAGCTCTCCTCACTCCCCTTCCATACTATTAAAATGTCGTCGATATATCTTTTGAACAGCACGAGGTTTGCTCCCAACTCATGTTCTTGGGTGAAATGGTGTTCCCATTTACCCATAAACAAGTTAGCATAGCTGGGAGCAAACCTCGTGCCCATTGCTGTACCTTGTGTTTGAAGATATATATCATCATTAAAAGCGAAAACATTGTTTTCCAGTATAAATTCAATACATGTTAATATAAATTGTTTATGTTTCAATTGGAAGCTGTTCTCGCTTTTTAGGAACCAATCTATGGCTGCAATGCCCTTATCGTGTTTGATACTGGTGTATAGCGAGCTTACGTCGCTGGTTGCCAAAATATACTCATCTTGCCAATTTAGATTTTGTAATAGATTTAGGACATCTGTAGTGTCTTTAAGATAAGATGGTAATTTTTGTACATAACTTTGCAGTTGAGTGTCTACATATAAAGAAAGGTTGGAACAGATAGATGAAATGCCTGAAATTATGGGGCGTCCCGGAGGATTTACTAAATTTTTATGAATCTTGGGTAAGAAATAGAACATGGCCATTTTGGGATGTTTCTGATAGATGAAGTTGAATTCTATTCCCACAAGGACTAAATTCGGAGCTAGATTTAAATCCATTCATTCTAGACTGCTAATCTTACAACTCCCCACCATTCCAACATTGTACACACCAGTACAATAGCCAAATAATAGCCTCAATGGAATTGTATTTCAAACATTAAAACATAATACCTTCCCATATGTACCCTACTATAGATTTAATGATCCTTTTTAAGATTCTTTATACGATTACCTTACCTTTAGAGTCACAGTTCATATAAGACATTTTAGTGAATATAATTGGGATCCACAATTATTATATAAAATACACAGTCATACAATATTTAAAAACTTCTGAACCAAATAGGTCATACATATTTTTGAGACCAAAGACATTTATGGGACCTTTTATCTTACAAGACCAACTATTAAGTACTGACATCTAGGGTTAATAACGGTTTAACAACAATAATGTTGTATAATTTTTAACTCACATATGCTAATACTGATAGAATAAGAAAAAGTTCTAATGAATATAGATGTAAGTTTTAACTATATCAGTCCCAATTTTAGATGATCTGTATAATGTATGCATGAACGACGAGTTTGTATTATGCATATTTTTACAGTATATAACTTTGTATACTATTTTTAGGATTCTATTACCAATTTTTAAAGATACACTACTATGTTTATACTACTATGTTTATATTATACTAACTCCATTTATATGTTTTATAGAATATACCAATTGAGTAAAAGGAATTAATTTTTAATACACAGATCTTACATTTTTACACCATAAGAAATCATGTATATACACAAAAGCAACTATATATAAACTGCATTAAGAAAAAGCTCTATTCAATACAAAAAGAGAACCTAGATAATCCACCTTAAGTAAATCAACCTTTAAGCAAATCCACCTTAAGGAATCAACAATTTATCAATTAACTTATGACCAATCACAGATGAACTACACATTTATAAAGGATCTCAGAACCAGCTTAAACCATCTTGATAAAGCCATTCTATATGGTGAAACGCGTTGATGGACCTAGAAGAACAATTACAAAGTGAGAATATATAATTATCTACAAGGATTGCAAAGGATTCGTTGGGATTATTTGATCCACTTCCAATACTCTGCGCAGAGTTTTTTTCATCGAGACCGGACCTACATTCGACACGCATCCAGCGTTCCTGACGTCACCAGCTGTAGTGAGCCGCGCCGGACACCTGTGCCATACCCTGACGGAGGATTCAGCTCGATTAAAGAGCAGGTAGGCACCATAGAGGTGTAGCGGTCCTGCAGCGTGGTTGTCAGTAAGTTATTCCTAAAAGAAGGTATCAACTTATTTTCACAGAAACTGCCAATTACGGAACTTTCAATATCTCCATACGGGACTTTTAACACCTGTTTACTCCTATAACGGAGCCATAATAATACTTCATCCCTAGGTAGTTTGATATCTACCTCTTTCCCAAACGGAACTTTCACTGTTATAAAAGCCAAGATTCCATAGGTGGATTTACTCTCTCATATAGGGCTACTATCCCAATATAATTTTAGACTGAGCTGCACAAATAGTCAGCTATTTTTAGCTTATTTTTTATGTTTTAGCATAGAGTTTGTTACTATATATGACCGGTCATAATATCATAGTATCAGTAGACAATATTTCATTGTTATTTTAATTAAGATAAATAAATTTTATTTTGATATACATATTGCTTTGATATTTGATTCATTTTAGTTGCTTGGATATTAGATTTAAACTAGTCGCACAGGTAGACTCTGTAACATCTACACTATATTTTTATGCCACACAAAGTGTTTTCATAATATATACCTTCATAATTCATATCTCTAAATATACTAATATATATTTATAGAATATTCATCATCCCCAGAGCTGTTTAGCGCATACACACATCTCTCTTTTTCTTTGTACCAGTTCTTGCATTATCTGCTTTATGGGAGCAGATTAGTGTGTATTGCAAGGGGCAGATTTGCGCACCATATACCCAACACTTTTTTAATATGTGTATACCTATATATTTATGTGTTAATAAGTGTATACATATATATTTATGTGCTAATATGTGTATACATATATATTTATGTGTTAATAAGTGTATACATATATATGTATGTGTTAATAAGTGTATACAAATATATTTATGTGTTAATATGTGTATACATTTATATTTATGTGTTAATATGTGTATAGATATATATTTATGTGTTAATATGTGTATACATATATATTTATGTGTTAATATGTGTATACATATATATTTATGTGTTAATATGTGTATACATATATATTTATGTGTTAATATGTGTATACATATATATTTATGTGTTAATAAGTGTATACATATATATTTATGTGTTAATATGTGTATACATATATATTTATGTGTTAATAAGTGTATACATATATATTTATGTGTTAATAAGTGTATACATATATATTTATGTGTTAATAAGTGTATACATATATATTTATGTGTTAATATGTGTATACATATATATTTATGTGTTAATATGTGTATACATATATATTTATGTGTTAATACGTGTATACATATATATTTATGTGTTAATAAGTGTATACATATATATTTATGTGTTAATATGTGTATACATATATATTTATGTGTTAATAAGTGTATACATATATATTTATGTGTTAATAAGTGTATACATATATATTTATGTGTTAATAAGTGTATACATATATATTTATGTGTTAATATGTGTATACATATATATTTATGTGTTAATATGTGTATACATATATATTTATGTGTTAATATGTGTATACATATATATTTATGTGTTAATAAGTGTATACATATATATTTATGTGTTAATATGTGTATACATATATATTTATGTGTTAATATGTGTATACATTTATATTTATGTGTTAATATGTGTATACATATATATTTATGTGTTAATATGTGTATACATATATATTTATGTGTTAATATGTGTATACATATATATTTATGTGTTAATAAGTGTATACATATATATTTATGTGTTAATAAGTGTATAAATATATATTTATGTGTTAATAAGTGTATACTGTATAAGTGTTTTTTATCGCACCCGTTAACAGGTGAATTTGCTATTGCCGGACACGCAATAAATTAACGCTCCACTTGTAATCTAGCCCAATATCTTTTATTTTACAGGATTTTCACTTCTTTTAAATTGTAAATCATGACCAGGTGCCTTTATGCTTTGTATCTTTCTAAGAGACCCTTAAACAAAATTCCTGAATGGGTTTTTATAGGGACGAGCCTCCATGCACGCCAATCCAAACTCTTTCCCCACTATGCATACAATATTGAACTCACAGTCACAAATGCTCGTTCCAGACTACAAGCGCTCATAGAAAATCCTGTAAAATAAAAGATGTTTTAAGCATTTTACATAGAAACTTACAGTTGCCTTTTTGTGTAAAGTTGACGCCAAAATGTAAATGAGCCTTTAACAAAAACTAGAAATAAATCTTGTTTAAAACGATCCTTGCAAAAGTTGTATAACGACTATATAGAGATCGAAAAACATTTAGATAGGTTAGCAGTAGTGCGGTAGGAAAAAGACTGCAATAGTTAAAGGGACACTAAACCCAAAATTTTTCTTTCATGATTCAAATTGAGAATACAATTTTAAACAACATCACAATTTATTTCTATTTATCTAATTTGCACCATTCTTTAGATATCCTTTGTAGAATAAATAGCAATTCACATGGGTGAGCCAATCACACGAGGCATCTATGTGCAGCCACATCTAAATATGCTTGTCAGCAAAGGATAGCAAGAGAATGAAGCAAATTAGATAAAAGAAGTAAATTAAAAAGTTGTTTAAAATGACATGCTCTTTCTAAATCATGAAAGAAACATTTTGGGTTTCCTGTCCCTTTAACTCTGAAATCCATAACTATGTGATCTGTAAAAACAGGATTTTAAGAACACTAGCACTGTTTGTTAGTGGCAATCACAACAGTGAGAGTGAGAAATACAATCAAATATGAAAAATGAAACATAAAATAACGCCATGCAGGTGTCCGGAAGTTCCTATAGAAGTATGTCCAGTATTGAAGATGTCTAGTGAGGACAATAGGTGAATGTTACACATTCAAATAAAACATTTTTGAACAGTGAATAAAGGGGTTAAATGAATTAAGCTATCCTGTAACTTTAAGAGGTGTGAATGGGCTAAGGTATGTGCCAGTTATGGAAAACCTCTGAGTTTCTGTTTTTAAAAACAGGTATTTAAAGGGAAATTTGATCAAATTTGAAATGCACATAGATCAATTACATCTTCGAATAGAAACATATTATGGGCCTTTAAAATATTTATATATAGTGTATATACAGTACATGTATTGGCAAAAATGTTTCTAGTAAAACTTATCAGACATTTTATCATTAGCATTTTTCTCTGCACATGCAGGTGAAGCATAGCTAGATATTCTCAGTGTACCAGCATTTTAAAATACTACAGCTGCTCAGAGTGCCAGTGGGACTTGTATCAATTAACAAATTGAGTCATTACCAGATGACAGAAGCACCTTTGGCTATCTGAGCAAGTGCTGGTGCAAATTGCATACTTAAAGGGACAGTCTACCATATAATTGTTATTGTTTTAAAAGATAGATAATCCCTTTATTACCCATTCCCCAGTTTTGCAAAACCAACACAATTATATTAAAATACGTTTTACCTCTGTGATTACCTTGTATCTAGGAACCTTCTTCCAGCCCCCTGATCACATGACTGTGACTGTTTATTATCTATTGTCTTAAATTTAGCATGGTTTTGTGTTAAATCTTAAATAACCCCCTGTGTCTGAACACAGTGTTAACTATATGGCCCACGTGTACTTTTTTTCTCTTTGTGTTGAAAAGAGATTTAAAAAGCCTGTGATAAGAGGCAGCCCTCAAAGGCTTAGAAATTAGCATATGAGCCTACCTATGTTTAGTTTAAACTAAGAATACCAAGAGAAAATTGCTGATAAAAGTAAATTGGAAAGTTGATTAAAATTAAAAGTCCTATCTGAATAATGAAATTTATACTAGACTGTCCCTTTAAAAACACTTTTTTATTTTTTTTTATTCATGTTTTATTCTATTATACACAACATCATAATGAAACAATAAGATAAATCTTACATTGATTCCACTATTGAAAAATAGCTTACAAAAAATTAATTGTAATTATAAGGGTCACCAATTCAGAAGAAGCCGTAGAGCAATTGTCATAAACTATGTTCACCCAATGAAGTGAACTAATCATCTCAAAAGGGATAGAAGTGAGAGATAGGATGGGGGGAGGGAGGGGGCCAGGAAGAGCTATCTAATGTGCTCTCCAAAAATGTAACTCAGCAATAAAGTACAATCGTAGTTTAAAGGGACAGTCAAGTCCAAAAAAAAACTGTCATTTTTCAAATAGGGCATGTAATTTTAAACAACTTTCCAATTTACTTTTATCAACAATTTTGCTTTGTTCTCTTGGTATTCTAGTTGAAAGCAAACCTAGGAAGGCACATATGATAATTTCTAAGCCCTTGAAGGCCGCCTCTATTTTATTTACTTTTCACAGCAGGGGAGAGCAAGCTCATGTAGGCCATATAGATAGCATTGTGAGCACGCCCGTGGCTAGTGGCAGACACTGCACTAATTGGCTAAAATGCAAGTCAATAGATAATAACTAAAAGTCATGTGATTAGGGGCGGTCAGAAAATGCTTAGATACAAGTTAGTCACAGAAATAAAAAGTGTATTAATATAACAGTGTTAGTTTTGCAAAACTGGGGAATGGGTAATAAAGGGATTATCTATCTTTTTAAACAACACAAATTCTAGTGTTGACTGTTCCTTTAAGCAGACTGTGATTCATTGTGGCATCAGAATGAGGCTCCCATAGGTGCATATGGAAGCACGCTCTAGTGAGCATAACGCTTCCCAACAACAAAGCGATATTTAGCACTCACTTATAATCTGGCCCATAGTTGTTACGTGGGTCAATAGTTAACATAGTAACATAATAGATGAGGTTAAAAAAAGTCCATTGAGTTCAACCTATGCAAATCTTATTATACTTACAAAAAAGATCCAGTTGAGCTTAAATTAATCCCATTAAAAAAGGTGACCCATTTAACACAATCATATCCCTGAATTCTGTTTCTAAACCATTTTTAAATGTATCTATGGTGATGGCATTTACTACCTCCTCAGATAATGAATTTGAATTTGATTGCTCTTACAGTGAAAAAAAGTTTACGTGGCAAGAGATTAAGGGGTAGATTTACCAATATCTATCTGACATGAAACGCTGTAGGGTATCATGTCCGACAGACATCGCTGAATACTGACAGCATAAGCTGTCGGCATTTATCATTACACAAGCAGTTCACCACAATTGCTTGTGCAATGCCTCCCCCTGCAGATTCGCGGCCAATTGGTCGCTAGCAGGGGGTGTCAATCAGCCCGATCGTATAGGATCGTGCGGATTGAAGACTGCAGCCTCAGAGGCAGTGGACAAGTTATGGAGCAGCGGTCTTAAGACCGCTGCTTCATAACTGCTGTTTCCGGCGAGCCTGAAGGCTCATGCGGAAACAAGGGGAAGAAGGGCCATTCGGCCCTTGTTAAATCTACCCCTAAATCTCATTTCGTCCAGCCTTAAATTGTGACCTTTTGTCACAAACAATTTTCTTGGAATAAACAGAGCTTCTGCCATCTCTGTATATGGGCCTTTAAAATATTTATATATAGTAATCATGTCACCTCTTAAGCGCCTTTTTTCTAGAGAAAACAGACCAAGTTTGGCTGACCTTTCCTCATAGCTTAAATTCTCAATTCCCCTTTTTAGCTTTGTGGCCCTTCTCCAAACTTTTTCTGTCTACACTGTCTGTTTTTGTGATTGGTCCCCAGAACTGCACTCCATACTGAAGGTGAGGTCTTACCAGGGATTTATATAGTGACAGAATTATGCTTTACTCCTTTGCATCAATGCCTCTTTTAATACATGCTAGTATCTTATTATCCTTAGAAGACGCTGCCCTGCATTGTGCGCCAATCTTTAGCTTGTTATCTATTACTACTCCCAAATCCCTTTCCTCTTCTGTTTGGCTAAATCTATTCCCATTTAAATAATACATTGCCTGCTTATTTTTATTTATTATTATTTTTGGAAGTTTTTTCTGCCCCCCCCCCCTCAAGGAAGAATGGCCGATAAATAAATATATAAATATATATATATAAATAAATAAATATAAATATATATATATATATATATATATATATATATATATATATATATATATATATATATATACTGTATATACACGCATAGGGATATATATTTCGCAAAAAACAGAAGGCTGCTAAGATTAATTAATGAAAACACTCACACCTTGAGGAGGTCACCATAGTGACAGTGATAACACAACACGCTGCTTAAGAGATACATTTTGATTATAGATTGCTTTAGGGTTTTTAGGATTTTTTTTTCATGCTTATATGGTATTTCACTATTTCTTACAGCCTTTTATTAATGACGGAACAATATCTGCAAGTGATTGCTTGGCCTTTTTAGAAGATTTGTTACATTAATTTGGATTTTATGTGTCAAGTACACAGGGTATTTGGCATGAGAAATACTATTTAACAAAACTGAGAAGATATGCATAAAATCCAAAGCAATAAAAAGTTATTACAGGCCATGAAAGCAAGCTCATTGGTTTGCAAGTTCAGCCACCAATCAGCAACTAGCTCCAAGCTCCTGAGCCTATTTAGATATGCTTTTCAGCAAAGGATACCAAAAGAATAAAGCAAATTAGGCAATAGAAGTAAATTGGAAAGTTGTTTAAAATGGTATGTTCTATCTGAATCATAACAGAAAAATGTTGTGTTTCATGTCCCTTTAACACGCACCTTAGAAAATACAGCATACTCTAAAGTCAATTTGATTTTTTTGTTTTTGTTCTGTTAGATTAACATGTGCTTGTAAATTGCATTTATGTTTACATATTTCATAAATAAACTTTTTCTGTCAGCACATAACACTTTGAAAACCAATTTGTTTTTAGCTATGATCCCCTTACAGTGTTGCATTATGTTTCTCCATGGACTTAATACGGCTAATCATTATAGATTAAAATGTTTAGTAACCTATGGTAATTTATTGCTTTTACCTCATTAATAGTATGTTCATATTTATTAAAATAACTCTCTCTCCATCGCCAGTCTGTAGACTGATAGCTGACATACTGGAATGGGGACAATCCCAATGAATATCCGATGTATAAAACTTATAACACCTCATACTGTATAAAGATTACCTAATATTAAAGGTTGTCAACAAACATTTTGGAAGGTAGTTAGCCAAATCAATATATTAACTGAATTAAATGGAATACTGTAATTATGAAACATATAATACATTTCATATATCTTAAACAAATGTCTTCTGAAATAAATCTCGCTAACAAAACCCCCAAAAAACTTAATTTCCAGGCGACATTTACAATAGACAATGCTTTAAACATTCCAATTCTGCAGAAATCTTAATTTAAAATCAATTGTTCAAAAATGAACTCCATTTGTCCAATATATCATTCCATTACTTTTTTATTTCTTTTGCTAAATTTAGATAGACACCTCCCTAAATATGTAGGTTATCTTGTCTAACTCTGGACATAATGTAATCTTCTCCAGTCATTCCCATTTCCGAGACTTAATTCTTCTAATGTAGTTCCTGCTGTTTTGTTCAGCTGCAGGGAGAATTGTCTGTGGTCTTTTGACAATGACAAGAATCCCTCTTGTCAAATTAAATCACATTTATTGATATAAAGGTGGAGAGGTAAACCACTGCCATCTGTTCATAAAATACTTAAAAGATTTCAATTTCCAACTACAAGAATTACCTCCATATACTAAACCATTTAATATGAAGGTTGTGTAAGAATATAGATATTAACCATTTTCATCCTCTTTATTTTATGATGAAAAGAAAAATAAGATTGAGCCTGATAGTTAGAAAAGTATTATTTGATAGATATTTAATTATCTAAATTGGATATTTTTTTTTAATTTTGTGTTAATCTTTATGGCTTTACAGCATGAAGTAAGGAATTGCATTTTTAAAATAATAAATATATTTTTTAAAGATCTGCTTTCATAACAATGTGGAAAATAAATGTCTATTTTCAGTTATGTTTCTTTTTTTTTTTAATATATCTCAGAAGCATTCCATGAAAAAAAAAAATTGTTGATAATGAAATTTTAAAATACGTAAGATTCTGCTCTTAAGTATTTCAATACGATAATCTAATATCGGTGTGTTTCTTTCAGAAATACAACAACATTTAAACAAATATTATTACAACTGGTAAGGTTTACAAGGAAATAGTAAAAAGAATGGAACTGAAAAACAATTGGGAAGAAAAAAAAAATGTTTTCCGTCTACCTTTTACTCCACTTTATTTGAATGTTTGCGTGGTACACGCGCACACCAGTTATCTTGTATGCTTAGGGATGTGCATAAGGTGCTGTAAAATTTAGACAGAAGGAAACTTTCTTTTTTCTTTTTAATGTTTTAGAGAGATAATACATTTTTAAACAACTTTCCAATTTACTCCTGTTATCAATTTTGCTTCATTCTCTTGGTATCTTTTATTGAAGAAGCAACAATGTGCTCCTGGAAGCTAGCTAAACACATTTGCAAGCCAATGAAAATGTTCATACAAGTTCAGCCACCAGTCAGCTGCTATCTCCAAGTTCCTAGATATGCTTTGTAACAAAAGGATACTAAGAGAATGAAGCAAATTAGATAATAGAAATACATTGGAAAGTTGTTTGAAATTGTATAATCTATGTGAATCATGAAAGCAAAATGTGGGTTTTCTTGTTCCTTTAATGTATTTTACAAGCTTTTAAAAGAAAGCATTATGCTGTGTCTAAATAGCCACGTTTCTATTTAATGTTTGCATGTTGCTTTCCGATAGCGATGAAAAAGAAGGGTAATGAATAGTGGGTACAGTCCCAGTGGAGAAAGCACTTAAATTCATTATAAGTCACATCTATCTATCTATCTATCTATCTATCTATCTATCTATCTATCTATCTATCTATCTATCCATCTATCTATCTCCAATTGTCTCACCTAGACAAATGGAAGAGGTGACACTCCTCAGTCTTCTAACAATAAAATCATTTATTATTTTTTAAGGGAGAGGTATTGTGGTCCCAAAACAACACATTATAAATCTTCTCCTTGTTTGAAGACTGGTGAATGTAGCCTCTTCTATTTTTCTATGTGGCAACGTTTGATAGATAAATAGATAGATAGAGATAGATATTGCGTGATTGGCACAAAGCAAAATATATTGGGAGCCATGTAATAAATGGCAGGCGGACAGCTTCTCAACTCGCGAAGCTGTCCGCCCGCCTTCGCTACATACGGGCAGCGGATCTGTTGATCCACTTGCCCGTATGTATCATTACACACTGATCGGAGTGTGTAATGCCCGCCCCTTCAATCGCACGACCAATCACGTGTCTGAAGGGGCTGTCAATCACCGAGAGCGAGCGTGCTGTCTGTGATTTTGCCTCGCCAGCTAAGAGGTGGCGTAAGGTGTAGGAAGCAGCGGTCTAATGACCGCTGCTTCTTACATTGCGGGAAGCAGGCTCGCATATGTGAACCTGCCCCGCAAAGGCTCCGGAGCAGCTTTCGCTGCTTCTTACATGGAGCCCATTGACTTTAAGTGCTTTCTCTTAAACTTGTATGGTTCAGATATAGCATGTACTTTTAAGACACTTTTAAATTCACTTCTATTATCAAAAATATATTGTTCTTTTGGTATGTACATATCCTACGCTTCTGTAGGTTTGTCACATTTCTTGGGAAAAAAAATCCAATCAATTTTGATTACCCCATATATTTCCTTGATTATAAGTATAATGCTATTAATAGTAACGGGTGCGCTATCTATATTGTGACCCTGCTCTAACAATAAAACACTATCTGATATTGCAAGTTAATATTTAAAGATATTAACCAGAGAATGTTAGAGAGGCCGATATTTTTTAAGTGCACTTTATACTTTAAGGGCCAGACTACGTGTGAAGCGTACGAGCGATAACGGGTTTATCACGTGTGTTTGCACTCGTCGTGGCTTACTGCTAATATTACAAGTTGAAAGTAAACACAGTCGCGATTTATGCTCGAATTATTATTGTGAATTCAGAGCTCTGGCTAACTGTTTTGCAAAACAAAAAAGTTGCACAAAACACATAAAAAAATCATAACAAAGTACACTTACACTCATAATAACACTATCTAATAAAAAAATGGTTAAAAAAATATTGCAGACAATATAAGGGTTCAAAGATAGGAGGTCTCAAGTGCATTGAAGCCCTTTGCAGTTAAAGGGACAGTCTATACCAGAATTTTTATTGTTTAACCCTTTGAGTGCTAATGACGGCTCTGAGCTGTCACAGAGTTTCCCACTCTGGTGCTAATGATGGTTCAGAGCCGTCACTAGCATTCTCCCAAATTGAGGGAGATCGGGGGGCTCCCACCCGCTCCTACCCTGGCGATCATGCCTGTAGAGTGACAGGCTTCGCCTGAGCTTCCCGTTTTGCATGGTGACATCACCGTGCAACTTTATTTATGCTTAACAATCGGCTAGATTACGAGTTTTGCGTTATGAGGGGTGCGGTGCTAACTTGCAAGCTATTGTCACCGCTCACTTCCCTACAGCGTTGGTATTACATAAACCCGGCGTTATTAGGCAAAAAGTGAGCGCAGAGCAAAATTGAGCTCCATACCGCACTCCAATACCAGCGCTGCTGAAAGCTGCGGTGAGCTGGTTTTACGTGCTTGTGCACGATTTCCCCATAAACATCAATGGGGAGAGCCGGCTGAAAAAAAGCCTAACACCTGCAAAAAAGCAGCATAAAGCTCCGTAACGCAGCCCCATTGATTCCTATGGGGAATCTAAATTTATGTTTACACCTAACACCCTAACATGAACCCCAAGTCTAAACACCCCTAATCTTATACTTATTAACCCCTAATCTGCTGCCCCCAACATCGCCGACACCTACATTATATTTATTAACCCCTAATCTGCCGCCCCTAACATTGCCACCACCTACCTACATTTATTAACCCCTAATCTGCCGCCCCAATGTCGCCGCCACTATACTAAATATATTAACCCCTAAACCTAAGTCTAACCCTAACACCCCTTAACTTATATAATTAAAATAAATCTAAATAAAAATTACTATCATTACCTAAATAATTCCTAATTAAAACTAAATACTTACCTGTAAAATAAACTCTAAGCTAGCTACAATATAACTAATAGTTACATTATAGCTAGCTTAGGGTTTATTTTTATTTTACAGGCAAGTTTGTATTTATTTTAACTAGGTAGAATAGTTACTAAATAGTTATTAACTATTTACTAACTACCTAGCTAAAATAAATTTACCTGTAAAATAAAACCTAACCTGTCTTACACTAAAACCTAACCTTACACTAAAATTAAATAAATTAAATACAATTACCTAAATTACAAAAAAAAACTACTAAATTACACAAAATAAAAAAAAGAAATTATCAGATATTTAAACTAATTACACCTAATCTAATAGCCCTATCAAAATAAAAAAGCCCCCTCAAAATAAAATAAAAACCCTAGCCTAAACTAAACTACCAATAGCCCTTAAAAGGGCCTTTTGCGGGGCGTTGCCCCAAAGAAATCAGCTCTTTAAACTGTAAATAAATATACAAACAACCACCCAAAAGTAAAACCCACCACCCACATAACCAACCCCCCAAATAATATCCTAACTAAAAAAACCTAAGCTCCCCATTGCCCTGAAAAGGGCATTTGGAAGGGCATTGCCCTTAAAAGGGCATTTAGCTCTTTTTCTGTGCCCAAAACCCCTAATCTAAAAATAAAACACACCTAATAAGCCCTTAAAAAAAACTAACACTAACCCCCGAAGATCCACTTACAGTTTTGAAGACTGGACATCCATCCTCAACAAAGCCGGGAATAGTCTTCATCCAAGCGGCAAGAAGTCCTCAACGAAGCCGGGAAGAGTCTTCATCCAAGCTGGCAGAAGTGGTTCTCTAGACGGGCAGAAGTCTTCATCCAGACGGCATCTTCTATCTTCATCCATCCGGCGCGGAGCGGCTCCATCTTTGAGACATCCAGCGTGGAGCATCCTCTTCTTTCCACGACTAACGACGAATGAAGGTTCCTTTATGTGAGGTCATCCAAGATGGCGTCCCTTGAATTCCGATTTTCTGATAGAATTCTATAAGCCAATCGGAATTAAAGGTGAAAAAATCATATTGGCTGATCCAATCAGCCAATAGCATTGAGCTTGCATTCTATTGGCTGATTAGAACAGCAAATAGAATGCGAGCTCAATCCTATTGGCTGATTGGATCAGCCAATAGGATTGAAGCTCAATCCTATTGGCTGATTGCATCAGCCAATAGGATTTTTTCACCTTTAATTCTGATTGGCTGATAGAATTCTATCAGCCAATTGGAATTCAAGGGACGCCATCTTGGATGATGTCACTTAAAGGAACCTTCATTCGTTGTTAGCCGTGGAAAGAAGATGATGCTCCGTGCCGGATGTCTTTAAGATGGAGCTGCTCCGTGCTGGAAGGATGAAGATAGAAGATGCCGTCTGAAGGACCACTTCGCCAGATTGGATGAAGACTTCTCCTGGCTTCGTTGAGGACTTCTTGCCACTTGGATGAAGACTTCTCCTGGCTTCGTTGAGGATATGTCCGGTCTTGAAAACTGTAAGTGGATCTTCGGGGGTTAGTGCTAGGTTTTTTTAAGGGTTTATTGGGTGGGTTTTATTTTTAGATTAGGGGTTTGGGGCACAGAAAAAGAGCTAAATGCCCTTTTAAGGGGAATGCCCATCCAAATGCCATTTTCAGGGCAATGGGGAGATTAGTTTTTTTTAGTTAGGATTTTATTTGGGGGGTTGGTTGTGTGGGTGGTGGGTTTTACTGTTGGGGGTTGTTTGTATTTTTTTTTTACAGGTAAAAGAGCTCATTTCTTTGGGGCAATGCCCCGCAAAAGGCTCTTTTAAGGGCTATTGGTAGTTTAGTTTAGGCTAGGGTTTTTTTTATTTTGGGGGGCTTTTTTATTTTGATAGGGCTAATAGATTAGGTGTAATTAGTTTAAATATCTGATCATTTATTTTTTTATTTTGTGTAATTTAGTGTTTGTTTTTTTTGTAATTTAGGTAATTGTATTTAATTTATTTAAAGGGACAGTCTAGTATAAATTAAACTTTCATTATTCAGATAGGACTTTTAATTTTAATCAACTTTCCAATTTACTTTTATCATCAAATTAGCTTTTTTCTCTTGGTATTCTTAGTTTAGACTAAACATAGGTAGGCTCATATGCTTATTTCTAAGCCTTTGAGGACTGCCTCTTATCACATGCTTTTTAAATCTCTTTTCAACACAAAGAGACAGAAAGTACACGTGGGCCATATAGATAACACTGTGTTCAGGCACAGGGGGTTATTTAAGATTTAGCACAAAACAATGCTAAATTTAAGACAATAGATAATAAACAGTCACAGTCATGTGATCAGGGGGCTGGAAGAAGGTTCCTAGTTACAAGGTAATCACAGAGGTAAAAAGTGTATTAATATAACTGTGTTGGTTGTGCAAAACTGGGGAATGGGTAATAAAGGGATTATCTATCTTTTAAAACAATAACAATTCTATGGTAGACTGTCCCTTTAATTTTAGTGTAGTGTTAGGTGTTAGTGTAACTCAGGTTAGGTAAATTTGTTTTTATTTTAGCTAGGTAGTTAGTAAATAGTTAATAACTATTTAGTAACTATTCTACCTAGTTAAAATAAATACAAACTTACCTGTAAAATAAAAATAAAACCTAAGATAGCTACAATGTAACTATTAGTTATATTGTAGCTAGCTTAGGGTTTATTTTACAAGTAAGTATTTAGTTATAAATAGGAATTATGTAGTTATTAATAGTAGGTTTTATTTACATGTATTTTAATTATATTAAAGTTAGGGGGTGTCAGGGTTAGATTTAGGGTTAGGTTTAGTGGTTAATATGTTTATTATAGTAGTGGCGGCGATGTCCGGACCGGCAGATTAGGGGTTAATAAATGTAGGTAGGTGGTGGTGATGTTAGGGGTGGCAGATTAGTGGTTAATAATATTTGACTAGTGTTTGCGATGCGGGAGTGCGGCGGTTTAGGGGTTAATAAGTTTATTATAGTAGCAGCGATGTCGTGAGCGGCAGATTAGGGGTTAATAATTTTATTTTGGTGTTTGCGATGCTGGAGGGCCTGCGTTTTGGGGTTAATAGGTAGTTTATGGGTGTTAGTGTACTTTTTAGCACTTTAGTTATGAGTTTTATGCTACAGCTTTGTAGCGTAAAACTCATAACTACTGACTTTAGATTGCGTTACGAATCTTGCAGGATAGGCTGTACCGCTCACTTTTTGGCCTCCCAGAAAAAGCTTGTAATATCGGCGCTATGGAAGTCTCATTTAAAAAAAGACTACGCAAATTGCATAAGTTCATTTGCGTTACTGCCAAAAAGTGTGGGGTACAGCTTTTTTAACAAGACTCGTAATAGCAGCGGTAGTGAAAAAGCAACTTTATAACCCATAACGCTGCTTCTTCACTCATAACGCAAAACTCGTAATCTAGTTGAATGTTAAGTATAGGAGCAGGGGGCATGCTGCTTAGAAGCCTGTATCTCAGGCATCTAAGCAGCTACAGACCCTCAAGACCCACCATTGGAATGGTAATCGCCTAACCTTTCCAACATTGTGAGTCTAGGGGGTCTGAAAAAAAAAAGTTAAATAAAATTTGTTAAAAATAAACAACAAAAAACCTTAAAAAATCTTAGCACCCAGGTGGGAAAGTGCTTAGCACTCAAAGGGTTAAAAAGATAATCTCTTTATTACCTATTCCCCAGTTTAGCACAACCAACGGTTAAATTAATACACTTTTTTACCTCTGTGATTACCTTGTATCTATGCCTCTGCAGACTGCCCCCTTATTTCAGTTCTTTTGACAGACTTGAATTTAGCCAATCAGTGTTGACATCAAGGTAACTCCACGGGCGTGAGCAAAATGTTATCTATATGGCACACATGAGCTAATGCCCGCTAGTTGTGATTTTTTTTAAATGCATTCAGATAAGAGGCGGCCTTCAAGAGCTAAGGAATTTGCATATGAGCCTCCTAGGTTTAGCTTTCAGCTAAGAATACAAAAAGAACAAAGCAAAATTGATAAAAAAAAATTGAAAAGTTGTTTAAAATAACATGCCCTATCTGAATCATGAAAGTTTATTTTTGACTAGACTGTCCCTTTAAGTAGATGAAAACATGAAAAAGCATATTTATGCAATATTCAGTTTCAATAAAGGTTTGAACTATGTATTTACTGTAAATATTTCACATTCCTTTGTTCTGCACATAGCAGAATATATATGTATGTATTTATAATTAGATATTCCTATATATATCTGTGTATATCTATACCTATATATAATCATCTAGTTATATAGGTATAGATACCTTAGAGATATTGCGGGTTTGGTTCCAGACCACCTCAATAAAGTGAATGTAGCAATAAAGTGAGTGACGCTATTTTTTGTTTCCCAGAGCATAGAAAAGTTTTATTTACATTATACTTTAGTCTATTAAGTGTGCAATAATATGTCGAAAAAAATAACGTATATGGTGTGTATATATAAGTGTGTATTTATGTGTTTATATGTTGGAAAAATGGCGCTGATCAACTTGCTCGATATAGGGATGCCGTAAACCATCAATTTGTAGAAAGAGCAATATCTGCGAAGCGCAATTAAATGATGTATGCCTGTATATATTGTAGAAAAAAAATCAGATATATGTAGAAATATTTATTTATCAATAAATAGAACATATACTTTTATGTGAAGAACATTGGAATGTGAAATATTCATCTTTTTCCACTTTTTTTTCGTCCATTGACTGCTTTGGGGTAATACGTGAAAGTGCACACAATATTATAATTGTGCTCGTCAGGTTAGCACTCAAGTGAAAACAAGTTTACTTTCAACTTGTAATACGATCGATACCTGACATGCGCAAAAAGTTTATTTCTTGTGCAATTATCACTCGAGCAGGAGCTTTAATTAGCACTTCACTTGTAATCTGGCCCTTAATTTATAGCACAAGCCACACTAACATCACTAATATAAGTGGTGAGTTATGTGCAGCACTGAAAAATTTGATGGCAGTATACTGTAGTATACTGTACTTATTTATTTTGCTCACGTTTTCCTTTAATTTAACCCTTAAAGATTTTCCAATTACTGTGTTAAAATTGGAAGAGTACTCTCCAGAATGAAACAGCCTAATCTTGTTACATTATAAACAACCATTGTTTAATTGTTGTAGTAACTAATTTATATGTCACTAATTGGCCTCAGAAGAGGAAATAAGTTACAATAGGTACAAAATGGCAGCTTAAATTATTTTTTTAAACATATATTTTGCATGAAAACCTTTTGATATGTAATCTAATTGCTAATATATACTGTGCATATATACACATATTTTATTTTCCTTTCTATTGCATTGTATAAGGCTGCTTTTTTTTACTTTTTTCTGCTAATATCTGTTAAATATTCTATTCTATATGAGAATCTATTATCTTGAAAGGTTCTTCAAATGGTGGCTTAGATAGTTTTTGATGTTACTTAAAAAGATCAAACACTTCTACATCCTGTTTGTACCAAAGTATTCTTTTGTAGTAGATCCATCTGTACTAATCATATCTTTTTGGTATCAAAGCTTTGCTTATTCTGTTGCATGACCTTTAATGTAATTTCTTGAATAGTTAATAAAAAGTACTTTACAAAAATATTGATAATTATATAAAACCCTCTTCTACGGTATGTTTTGGTACATATCGATCATTGTATTTTAATATGTTAATATTTCTAGCCCATATCAGATAGTTAGTATACTCACCACTACTAGCAGGAAGTAGATATGTGCATTTGGAAGTTTCAGATACCTCAGAATGCAGAAGAAGGCCGTCACTTGTGACGGTCAACTATTCTTGGAGTTAAATTTATTATTGTATAACTGCAACACACACACATTAGTGTTTTGCAGTTTCACAAGAATAAATTTGACTTTGAAAATAGCCGACCGGCACGAGCGGCCGCCAAAACCTCCGAATGCATATATCTAGCGGGACAGGGATATATAACTGCAAACAACAATCATGCTTAAGTGCTCTGTGTAGCACAAGATGTCAGATATTTTGTGGTTTCCTCTCCTAGAGTTACTGTTTTAGTGCAAGAATAATAATAAAGGAAGGATTTGAAATCTTCATAAGATGTCATGCAGCCATTTTCTGCTCTTTTATTTCTTCCTTCTACCCAATTAAAATGGGTATTACTAAACATATATTTTCCCTTTGGCATAACGTGAAAAATATAGACATTTTAATTGGGTAGAAGGAAGAAATAAAAGAGCAGAAAATGGCTGCATGACATCTTATGAAGATTTTAAATTTGTTAAGGCTTCTAGGGAGTTACAGTACTTATATACTCAGCGCAAGGACTTACGTGTCGAGAATGGAGAAATTTTACTCCATTTTCACCTCGCCACACAGGCCGGTGCAGCAGGCCTTGCGCTGAGTATATAAGTACCGTAACTCCCTAGAAACCTTAACAAACAACTAACACATGACAATATCTACCTCTAAACCGCTATCCCCCCACCGCAATAACTAATAAAATGTATTAACCCCTAATCGGCCAACCCCCACATCATAAAGTACCTAATAAAGTTATTAACCCCTAATCCGCCATCTACCCACACCGCAACTGCTATTAAAAGTATTAAAGGACCAGTCAACACTGTAGATTTGCATAATCAACAAATGCAAGATAACAAGACAATGCAATAGCACTTAGTCTGAACTTCAAATGAGTAGTAGATTTTTTTTCTGACAATTTTATAAGTTATGTCTATTTCCACTCCCCCTGTACCATGTGACAGTCATTAGCCAATTACAAATGCATACACGTACCATGTGACAGCAATCAGCCATTCACAAATGCATACACACTTATTCTTGCACATGCTCAGTAGGAGCTGGTGACTCAAAAAGTTTAAATATATAAAGACTGTGCATATTTTGTTAATGGAAGTAAATTAGAAAGTTGTTTAAAATTGCATGCTCTATCTGAATAACGAAAGTTTTATTTTGATTGAGTGTCCCTTTAAGCCCTAAACCACCAACCCCCACAATGCAAAGTACCTATTAACACTATTAACCCCTAAACCACTAACCTCCCACAACGCAATCTACCTAATCAACCTATTAACCTCAAAACCACCATCCCCCCAGAACGCAAAGTATCAATCTAATAACTACGCCCTCTAACCTAACACATCATAAGTTAACCCCAATTAAACTACAATTACATAAAAAAAGACTACCTTAAAAAATATTTTAAAATTACACAAAATAAAAAATCCTATCTTTCATGAAAATAAAAAAATAACATTACAGAAAAATAAAAAAAAACTAAGATTACAGAAAAATAAAAAAACTAAGATTACAGAAAAATAAAAAAAAATAAGATTAAATTAAAAAAAAAACCTAAGATTTCAAAAATAAAAAAATCTAAGATTAAAAAAACCCCAAATTATCCAAAATAAAAAAAATAAAACCTAATCTAATACCCCTATAAAAACAAAAAAGCCACCCCAAAATAAAAAAAACCTAAACTAACAATCTTCATCCCGTGTCGCTGAGCGGAGGTGGCGTGCAGATGGATCGGCAGCGGCGCGGTCATTCGTTGTGGAGGCTCCCCTTCATGTGATCGCCTGCAGCACACTGAAGATTTCCTGCACAGAGTTTGATTTACATATATCGCAGTGTTGCAAATTGTGTTTGTGGTTAATATCCTTTAAGTGCACTTATGTCTCTCTCCCTGTTTGTTTTCATATGCAATCTATTGCCAGCCTCCCTGCATCTTTCATCTTAAACTCCCTCGTTACTTTAAGACACCCCCTCCTCTTAATGCGCTCTTAGTACACTGTAATCAGCAATTTAATTAAGTGTTTATAGGGGGAAACAGAAGGAAGTTTAATCCCTAATATATACTGTATTGCTGATAAAACGTTCAAGTGCCTAATGCATCTGCTTTAAATATTCTTGTAACAGACATACTGCTAAAACTAACAAAGCGAATATCAGATTATAGATGAGAAAGTAAAGGCACAAATCTGCTGACATTTGTTATACTTTGGTATGTTCCAATCAGAGACTTAATTAAGTGTTCAAATGGGAAAATAAGAGGTTTAACCCTAAATATACACTGTATTGCTAAAAAAAAGTGGTTAATAGTTTGGTGTATGTGCTTTTATCAGTCTAGTGATAGACATGCTGACATACTGAACAGCAAAAAAAGCCTTGGAGTATACAACATCTAAGAACAAAAAAAAAAAAAAAAGAAAGTGAAAGGCACAGCTCTGAAGAACTTTAACACCTTTGTTTACTCTAATTTGAGATTTCATTCAGTATTTGTGTGTGCGTGGGGGGGGGGGGGGGTGAGCAAAAAAGTGTTTTATCCCTAACAAGCCCTACATTGTTGAAGGTAGGTTCGAAGAATAGGAATATATCATTCAATATTTTAAGGTTTAAACACAAACAACTGCATGCTAACCATACTCAGTCTATATAACTACTTTGCTTAGTCTAACCATCAAAACTCTAAAATAAAATCAAGACTATAACAATGTGTGTAGATGCAAAGAGAAAAGAGGTAGGAAAGGGGAAATGCAAATAAATTGCTTCAAATATTATAGGCAATTTTTGCCTAAGACTGTTATATTTTCTCTAACTTGAATAAGTATAAGCCTGCTATTCGGGGGTTAGTGTTTTTTTAAGGGTTTATTGGTGGGTTTTATATTTAGATTAGGGCTTTTGGGCAATTGAAAAAGAGCTAAATGCCCTTTTAAGGGCAATGCCCATCCAAATGCCCATTCAGGGCAATGTGGAGCTTAGATTTTTTAGTTAGGGTTTTATTTGGGGGGTTGGTTGTGTGGGTGGAGGATTTTAATGTTGGGGGGGTGTTTGTAATTTTTTTACAGGTAAAAGAGCTGATTTCTTTGGGGCAATGCTAGGGTTTTTTTATTGGGGGGGGGGGGCTTTTTTTTATTTTGATAGGGTTATTAGATTAGGTGTAATTAGTTTAAATATCTGATATTTTCTTTTTTTCATTTTGTGTAATTTAGTGGTTTTTTATTTTGTAATTTAGGTAATTGTATTTAATTTAGGTAATTTATTTCATTGTATTGTAATGTTAGGTGTTAGTGTAACTCAGGTTAGGTTTTATTTTACAGGTACATTTGTATTTATTTTAGCTAGGTAGTTAGTAAATAGTTAATAACTATTTACTAACTATTCTACCTAGTTAAAATAAATACAAAATTACCTGTGAAATAAAAATAAAACCTAAGATAGATACAATGTAACTATTAGTTATATTGTAGCTAGCTTAGGGTTTATTTTACAGGTAAGTATTTAGTTTTAAATAGGAATTATTTAGGTAATGATAGTCATTTTTATTTAGATTTATTTTAATTATATTTAAGTTAGGGGGTGTTAGAGTTAGACTTAGGTTTAGGGGTTAATAACTTTAGTATATTGGCTGCGACGTTGGGGGCGGCAGATTAGGGGTTAATAGGTAGTTTATGGGTGTTAGTGTACTTTTTAACACTTTAGTTATGAGTTTTATGCTACAGCTTTGTAGCGTAAAACTCATAACTACTGACTTTAGACTGCGTTACGAATCTTGCGGGATAGGCTGTACCGCTTACTTTTTGGCCTTCCAGAAAAAGCTTGTAATATCGGCGCTATGGAAGTCCCACTGAAAAAAGACTTTACGCAAATTGCATAAGTTAATTTGCGTTAAGGCAAAAAAAGTGTGCGGTACAGCTGTACCTACAAGACTCGTAATAGCAGCGGTAGTGAAAAAGCAGCGTCATAACGCAAAACTCGTAATCTAGCCATAAATTAATTACGCTATTAACCAATAGATATTAAATGCACAAAGTAGATTTTTGATAATCCAAATATTCTGATATATTTATGGTCCTTTTGGGAAGAACTTCTTATGTACTTAATGATCTTTTGAAAATACAATAATTATAGTATGTGTTTTTAATTCAACCCAAACTGAAATATATATTGGTTCAAGAATTCAGAATCACTGGAGGAAAAATACATTTCAGACTCTCAAAGGAAATCTTTAATATTTAATAAATTAGAGAACGATTTAAGTCTAATATTTGAAGACTCTTATCTCACAATGGTAAACACTACACATTTTTATCCAAGTCTCATTAGGCAATGTCAGCAATCAATCTAGTTTTAATTTCTATGAAGTTAATTTCACAAATTATGACATCTAAAATTCCCAATTTATAACAGCCAGATAATTGTCCTATTTAATTAAAGGGACAGTGTACTGTAAAAGTTTCTCCCCTTTAATAAGTTCCCAATGATGCATTTGCCAGCTGGAGTGTATTATACTGTTGACAAATTGTTCATTAATATTTATTTTGCCAATTCAAAATATCTGCTTTTGCCTTCTGTATGCAATCTATACTGTTTATAGAAAACCGTGCAAAACAGGAAAGGTTTGGAAGAAATCGTGTTCCCAGTGAAAGTGGAACAAAGAGGTACTAAAATGTTTGTTTTCAATTGTTATCTCAGAGATATTGTAAAAGGTAGCATTTATGTTTATATAGAGTTATTCAATTAGATCTGTTCTCCCTGAAAGATCAGTCTTCAATGGTTTGTGGTTTCAAAAAGCAATGATTTTCATATACATATATATATATATATATATATATATATATATATATATATATATATATATATATATATATATATATATATCTATTTCATATACAGAAATAAATTGAAATGAACAATTTCCCATACATTTTATAGTTTGTAGCTGGTGTAGCCCTTTGAAACACATTAAAGGAAAAATAGCTTTACAGAATACTGTTGTTTGAATAATAAGGTAATTTCATATGAAATCAACATAAATATATTGTATATAATCATATACATATATATTTACATTGCGGTATATGGGAACACACAGTTCCCATAGACCGCAATGTAAAGGCACTTTTTAGCGCGTTTTTTTTTTCTAATACCCCACTCCCACCAACTTTAAGCCCCAAAACTGCCTAGTGCAGTTTTTTTTTATTAAAGACAAATGCTAGATTTTTTTAAAATAAAAAACTACAATGCCCTCTATCTTGAGTGCATTTGGGGCACTTTTAGAAAATTAACCAGAGATCGGATCTCTGGTTAATTTTAGGAGCGCTAATTGGGCAATCCAAAAATACCTTAAAAAGGCAATTTTATGCTATGCTCGCAACAAGTAATTACCTATATCTCAGGAGAATAGGAAGAAGGGCGATAGAAAACACTTTCTAATTTTCAGAAAAATAAAAAATGGTGATGCAACCTTAATTTGTATATTTGACATGGAATGACCCATTAGATTTGTTTAAAACACAAAAAACATCTTATATTTATTTTTAATGTTGTGGGTCATATGTGTAGCTCTGAAACTTTTCAATGATATATAAGTAATTCATCGGGTGACAAATAATAATATGAAAGGGTGTTTAAATAAACCAGGTCTCCTATTGGAAACATCCAAAATAGTGATATAAGGGGAAATTATTGCCTATTTTGCTTAAAGTATGAAATTGTATAATTATAAATATGCCAAGAAAATGTTAGATAATGCTCAGAACAAATATAACTGTGTTCTGCACTTTTCGAAAAGGAACTGAAAAACTCACAATTTCAGAATTAAATTACAGGGAAAAGGAACAAAATATATAATGAAAGTATGGAGAAAAATGACAAAGCACCTAACCTGACAGAGGCTGGGTCTGATAAATTGTATAAAATATATAAATAAATTTATATGAATATAAAATATCAATACATTACATTAATACATTTAATCAAGTTTATTGTACAAGTCTTCAGATAAGAAACATGGATCCATGTACTTATTTAACATAAAAATACAGAAATACAATAAAATGCAATAATAAAATACAGTTAATCCTCCTAATGATGTTTAGTGAGATCCTGCACTTGGGTGTAAATTTTGCGTAGAGCAACTTACATAGGCCTAGATTTGGAGTTTGGCGGTAGCCGTGAAAACCAGCATTAGAGGCTCCTAATGCTGGTTTTAGGCTACCGCCGGTATTTGGAGTCATTCAAAAAAGGGTCTAACGCTCACTTTTCAGCCGCGACTTTTCCATACCGCAGATCCCCTTACGTCATTTGCGTATCCTATCTTTTTAATGGGATCTTTCTAACTCCGGTATTTAGAGTCGTGTCTGAAGTGAGCGTTAGAAATCTAACGACAAAACTCCAGCCGCAGAAAAAAGTCAGTAGTTAAGAGCTTTCTGGGCTAACGCCGGTTCATAAAGCTCTTAACTACTGTGCTCTAAAGTACACTAACACCCATAAACTACCTATGTACCCCTAAACCGAGGTCCCCCCACATCACTGACACTCAAATAATTTTTTTTAACCCCTAATCTGCCGACCGCCACCTACGTTATCCTTATGTACCCCTAATCTGCTGCCCCTAACACCGCCGACCCCTATATTATATTTATTAACCCCTAACCTGCCCCCCACAACGTCGCCGCCAGCTACCTACAATAATTAACCCCTAATCTGCTGACCCCAAAGAGCCGCCACCTACATTATAGCTATGTACCCCTAATCTGCTGCCCCTAACACTGCCGACCCCTATATTATATTTATTAACCCCTAATCTGCCCCCCTCAACGTCGCCTCCACCTGCCTACACTTATTAACCCCTAATCTGCCGAGCGGACCGCACCGCTACTATAATAAAGTTATTAACCCCTAATCCGCCTCACTAACCCTATAATAAATAGTATTTACCCCTAATCTGCCCTCCCTAACATCGCCGACACCTAACTTCAATTATTAAACCCTAATCTGCCGACCTAATCTCGCCGCTATTCTAATAAATGTATTAACCCCTAAAGCTAAGTCTAACCCTAACACTAACACCCCCCTAAATTAAATATAATTTTAATCTAACGAAATTAATTAACTCTTATTAAATAAATTATTCCTATTTAAAGCTAAATACTTACCTGTAAAATAAATCCTAATATAGCTACAATATAAATTATAATTATATTATAGCTATTTTAGGATTTATATTTATTTTACAGGTAACTTTGTATTTATTTTAACCAGGTACAATAGCTATTAAATAGTTAAGAACTATTTAATAGCTAAAATAGTTAAAATAATTACAAATTTACCTGTAAAATAAATCCTAACCTAAGTTACAATTAAACCTAACACTACACTATCAATAAATTAATTAAATAAAATACCTATAATTATCTACAATTAAACCTAACACTACACTATCAATAAATAAATTAAATACAATTCCTACAAATAAATACAATGAAATAAACTAACTAAAGTACAAAAAATAAAAAAGAACTAAGTTACAAAAAATATAAAAATATTTACAAACATTAGAAATATATTACAACAATTTTAAACTAATTACACCTACTCTAAGCCCCCTAATAAAATAACAAAGCCCCCAAAATAAAAAAATGCCCTACCCTATTCTAAATTACTAAAGTTCAAAGCTCTTTTACCTTACCAGCCCTGAACAGGGCCCTTTGCGGGGCATGCCCCAAGAAGTTCAGCTCTTTTGCCTGTAAAAAAAAACATACACTACCCCCCCAACATTACAACCCACCACCCACATACCCCTAATCTAACCCAAACCCCCCTTAAATAAACCTAACACTAAGCCCCTGAAGATCTCCCTACCTTGAGTCGTCTTCACCCAGCCGAGCCAAATTCTTCATCCAAGCGGAGCAAGAAGAGGTCCTCCATCCGGTAGAAGTCTTCATCCAAGCGGGGCAGAAGAGGTCTTCCATCCGATTTATTTATTGATAGTGTAGTGTTAGGTTTAATTGTAGATAATTATAGGTATTTTATTTAATTAATTTATTGATAGTGTAGTGTTAGGTTTAATTGTAACTTAGGTTAGGATTTATTTTACAGGTAAATTTGTAATTATTTTAACTATTTTAGCTATTAAATAGTTCTTAACTATTTAATAGCTATTGTACCTGGTTAAAATAAATACAAAGTTACCTGTAAAATAAATATAAATCCTAAAATAGCTATAATATAATTATAATTTATATTGTAGCTATATTAGGATTTATTTTACAGGTAAGTATTTAGCTTTAAATAGGAATAATTTATTTAATAAGAGTTAATTAATTTCGTTAGATTAAAATTATATTTAACTTAGGGGGGTGTTAGTGTTAGGGTTAGACTTAGCTTTAGGGGTTAATACATTTATTAGAATAGCGGCGATGTTAGGGAGGGCAGATTAGGGGTTAATACTATTTATTATAGGGTTAGTGAGGCGGATTAGGGGTTAATAACTTTATAATAATAGCGGTGCGGTCCGCTCGGCAGATTAGGGGTTAATAAGTGTAGGCAGGTGGAGGCGACGTTGTGGGGGGCAGATTAGGGGTTAATAAATATAATATAGGGGTCGGCGGTGTTAGGGGCAGCAGATTAGGGGTACATAGGAATAATGTAAGTAGGGGCGGTTTACGGAGCGGCAGATTAGGGGTTAATAATAATATGCAGGGGTCAGCGATAGCGGGGGCGGCAGAATAGGGGTTAATAAGTGTAAGGCTAGGGGTGTTTAGACTCGGGGTACATGTTAGAGTGTTAGGTGCAGACGTAGGAAGTGTTTCCCCATAGCAAACAATGGGGCTGCGTTAGGAGCTGAACACGGCTTTTTTGCAGGTGTTAGGTTTTTTTTCAGCTCAAACTGCCCCATTGTTTCCTATGGGGGAATCGTGCACGAGCACGTTTTTGAGGCTGGCCGCGTCCGTAAGCAACTCTGGTATCGAGAGTTGCAGTGGCGTTAAATATGCTCTACGCTCCTTTTTTGGAGCCTAACGCAGCCATTCTGTGGACTCTCAATACCAGAGTTATTTTAAAGGTGCGGCCAGAAAAAAGCCAGCGTTAGATACGCGGGTCGTTACCGACAAAACTCTAAATCTAGCCGATAGACTCCTTCAACTATGTGCTTAACTTGGTAAAAAATAGTTAAAATGTGACAAGTGTGAAAAAAATTGCTTTGTATGATGTGAGTTGAAAAACTATGATGGGACTTGGGAGGAAAAAGTGTAATAAAAAATGGAAAAAAAAGAGAAAATGTGAAAAATATGAAAAAATTACAAAAAATAAAAATTATGATGAAAAAATGGTGCTGGAATAGCTAAAAATACTCAAATAGCTAAAAAAATTATGTTTTCAATTGTTATCTCAGATATTGTAAGGTAGCATTTATGTTTATATAGATTTATTCAATTAGATCTGTCCTCCCTGACAGATCAGTCTACAATGGTTTGTGGTTTTCAAATGGAAATCAACATAGACTGTCTTGATAAAGGCCTTTGAGAGGCAGAAACGTGTTGAATACTGGTAAGCCTATTTTCATGTATGACATTTATTTGAAACTATCTAAACTATCGCACCTTTCTTTTACAGAAGGACTGACTAGGGATTTACATTTAAGAGGAGCAGCATATTATTTATACACAGTTCTGGGGAGTTGAACATTTGTAAATAGCTCCAGGGAGCTGAATACTATTTGATATTCCATTAAAGGAACATTTCTGCTGAGGATAACAAGTTCCATTGGAGTTGGTCTCAAACCCCAACAATCACGCTCATTATACTAATTTAAAAGGATTTTAACATCACTTAAAGATCATCACAAATTATTTATTTTTCACGGAATATCACACTTTGGAAATAACATTTTTAGCTATTTGAGTATTTTTAGCAATTTCAGCACCATTTTTAACTATTCCAGCACCATTTTTCCATCATAATTTTTATTTTTTCAATTTTTTTTCATATTTTTCACATTTTTCATTTTTTCAAATTTTTTATTACACTTTTTCATCCCAAGTCCCATCATAGTTTTTCAACTCACATCATCCAACGCACTTGTTTTCACACTTTTATTTTTTCAACTCACATTTTAACTATTTTTTACCAAGTTAAACACATAGTTGAAGGAGTCGATGTAAGTTGCTCTACGCAAAATTTACACCCAAGTGCAGGATCTCACTAAACATCATTAGGAGGATTGACTGCATATTCACCAGACTATCACGCCATTATCAACATACTACAAACTTAAGCTTACTGTTTAAGTATTTTATTATTGCATTTTATTGTATTTCTGTATTTTTATGTTAAATAAGTACATGGATCCATGTTTGTTATCTGAAGACTTGTACAATACACTTGATTAAATGTATTAATGTAATGTATTTATACATTTATTTATATATTTTATACAATTTATCAGACCCAGCCTCCGTCAGGTTAGGTGCTTTGGCATTTTTATCCATATCTAAGTTTTCTAAGTTGATAGCTAGGTGTAAACTATCCAAAGCCTAAGGGTCCCCCCCACAGCAGGCGCTAGGTGTATATCACTGCACATATATAATGAAAGTATATTGCAAAGTTTTTTTTTATAAATATAATTTATCATCTTATATTACCATCTCAAAGTGTTTAATGTCCCTTTAATTTTCTTGGTATTTTTTGTTGAAGGAGCAGCTGCGCACTACTGGGAGATAGCTGAACACGTCGGGTAAGGCAATGATAAGAGATATATATCTGCAGCCACCACTCAGCACGATCACTCTAGTTCACAGTAGTGCATTGCTGCTCCTTAGGATACCTTGGTATGCCATTTGCCAAGAATACATAGAGAAGGAACCAACAATCCTGTCTCTGCTGCTCTTTCCTGGATTCCCGACAGACTACATGCAGTACTAAGAATGAACTAAGAATGTGGGCAACATACTCAAACTCCTCTTTTGCCAGAAACATACTTACCCCTATACCTGGCTTAGAGGACTGCCAGAGCCCTCTAAGCCAGGTTGGAGGGCTGCTCCTTCTGCTAATTGGTTAATTGAAGCCTGCATTTTCTACCCCATGCACCGCCAACAAGCCTTCTGCAACACAGAGAGGTCAACATCTCCAATATGATAAAGAGAGATAATGTATTATTAGATACATGGATGCATGAGTATATATTACTTAGATGTGTCACTATATCCTGCTAGCTCAAAGGGTAAATGCTTGGGTTTATGTATTACAGTTCCTGCATTTTGAATCTCAATGTTAAATCATATGGTTACAAAAAAAATAATAATACATGGCAGCCCTCTAGGCCAGGTATAGGGGTAACTATTTTTCTGACAAAAGAGGAGTATGAGTATGTTGAGTTTAACCTGACAAGGGTTGGCTATGTTAATCCTCTCTGAGAAGAAAGTGATATATAATTTGTTTTTTCAAAAATTAGGTAAAAATTGAAATAAGCACCAATTACAGTAATGCTGGTGCACAAATACAGTGTTTGTCAGTGATGTCTTACCATATGGATTTTTTTGGACTAGTTCATTGCCAGCCCCTACTTGTTACCTATATACAAAGAGCAATCATAGAAAGTTATGTTTGATCTCTGTGGAAGATACTTTGTCACAGAACACTGCAAAAATAAGGTCAGTGAGCAAATATTTCAATTATGTCTCTCGTATGTTTAACATGTGAACTGATTACATAATAGTATTTTATAGCACTTTATAGAAATACTGTATACTATTACTTAATTGATTTTCAAATTATATGTGATGTCCTATATATATATATGATCAGGGCAGTTTTAGATCCTATGTGCTGGTGCTGCTTGCTGAGGGTAAAAGAGAAATACAGTAAATAGCACTTGTAGACTTCACAGCTACATAACTATAACAAGCAAAAAAGCAGAAAAGCAGCAGACGATATCTGCAAAAATCATTTTATTGGAGCGAGCAGAGCCATCTGAGAGGCAAGATTTTATTTCAAGGGGTGGGGTCTAGCTCCCCACCATCTTCAAAATACACCAGCCACCACTGATAATAATAATAATAATAATAATAATAATAATAATAATAATAATAATAATAATAATAATAATAATAAAATTAAAAATAAAGTCATTAAAATACAAAACAAAATTTAGAGTAACCTGCTTTTGACAGCTACTTAACCAGTTTTGAAAATGTAATGGTTAGACAAAACTAGTCAGTATTAGAGCTCATTGTTTATGTAAGACTTTGTTGAGAGATATCTTACAAGAAGAGCCAGATTAAAGGACAGCTCCCCCTAGAGTTAGCCATATTACCAGATACCTCGTACCCCGCATTTTCAGCAATGATCATAGCATATCATTTTTGAGGTTTATAATACTGTTGGGATTGGATACTGTAATCCTGTTCCAGTGATGAGAATGGGAATTGAACCAAAGAAAACAATATTAAAAAGCATTGTCTATTTTACCATTATCTTGCTTTTAAATATAATTATTTAAAAGGAATTTTCTGATCCTTAAATATTTATGAGCCATATAGAATACAGATATTATATTTTCACTAAGTTAGAGCCATTGCAATTAACATGGGATTCATTTATTTTTTTTTAAATAAAGATTTATTTAAAAGTTGCCTACAGGTTGGAATATGATATTAATATTCTCCTGCAAAAATATATGATTCCTCCTAATTTAGACCCAGTAATCAGTCTTTCTAGCAAAATATAGTGTGCTCTATTATGGATGGATAATTTTAATGCATTTAGTTAGACTCACTAACCACATACAGCATATCACCTTCTCCAATTTATGTCATTTGGCAAATAGTTATTAAGTATGACAGAAAAAAAGAATTTGTTAGAGAGATAGGCAAAATAAAATTCTGATCAAAATAAATTTAAGTTCAACTCTTTACACAAACACACACTCTCCCTAGTTTTCCAAATTTAAACTCACCAAATACATAGTAAATTATGTAATACTAAGGGAAAAAAATATAAAAATACGTTACTGGGACTGTCATGATTTTGATGGCCTTGTAATAAGCCTGACTAGTTAATGTTGTACAGCCGAAGTTGAATTAATTGGAAAAAGGCAGGAAAACACATGAACCATAAACGCATTTGTAACTGATGTAATGAGGCTCCTTGAATTTCTAAAAAAACATAACATTTTTGTTAAAGCTCTGTTTCAAGCAGGGTTTTTAACTAAAGTCCTGTAAAATAGCTAACACAGATGAAAATATCTACACTTCTACGGGAACATAAAAAAATAATAAGCATATTTATTTAGGATTTTGCATAAGCTGATATGCAAATCCACAGATCGGCAGATTGATAAAATTGGTTCCATATTTTTAGAAACGGATAATACCAGTTATATCAAAAGTTTCCAAATGTTTTTGTGTCTTCTACTTGTTTGAATGACAAATGTAAAGTCATCTGTATTGTGCAGCACATTTATGAAACCAGAAAACTGACATATTGTACAAGTCATTACAACGAACAGGATATCTTTGCAATAGTTCAGCTATCTTTCAACCACGACAAGGTTACATTGCAGAAGACATGCAACAAAATAAACTCAGAAATGAAGAAACACTGAGTGATGTGACTGAATGTTTGTTGACATACATGTCAAGAGATTTCTCTGTATAGCGGCATAGAGGAATATACCATATTTCAAAAACTATTATTTAGCTTGACAGTTTGATGCCACTACTATAAAACAATGGATTAGTTACTGACAATTATTGTTCAATTTCCACGTGTATGATATTGATTCTATCAATTTTACAGAGCCAAAAATGTACATTAAAATGACTATATTTCACTTTTTATTACCAAGCTTCCAATAGACATTATAGTTACTATAGCTAACAGCCATAAATACATGCTGTGTAATTATTCAAATGGATGCTCAGTGATACGATTGGTAATCCATACAATAAAGAACAATGTGTACAACATAATGAATTCATACCATTAAGAAGAAGCAGAACAAAATAATGATTTTTTTATGGTGTTGCTATGTAACTGCACTTTATGCACTGCAGTATTTGATGTCCCCTGATTCTTTATAATATGCTTTCCTTGTTAAAAGCACATGGAATTTCAAATTGTGAATAACCCATTAATTAAAGAACATGTAAATTAGGTTATACTGTATTTTTTACTATTTTCTATTACAGTGAACATTACTTATATAGGTTTGCCAATGTAATGATTATGAGCCAATTACGGGGAGTTTCAAAATGATCACTATATTGAGAAAAAAACTGGCATTCTCATCTGTTTGAAGTATTGGATGCAGTAACTTTGATAAAAATTCACTCTTGATAAAAAATGTTTTACTTTTATAAAACACTCAAAAAAGCTTCTACTGTAGTTTTTTATTAAAAAAGAGTCTTGAAGTAAAAAAATATAGTCGATAAAACATTAATACTTCCTAAACTTGATACAGTTTACCCCACACTCTTAAATATCCCAGTTATATACCAATAACTGGAAGAAGAATGCAGTAAAATAAATTAGGTCATTTTAAATAATGTAATTGTTTTAAATATTGCAAATACAGGAATACAAGATTTGTTTTATTAACAATAATAGCTATTTACTAAATATTGCAGCCATTTTTGACAAAATATGTGAATTCAGTTTTTAATATCACACATTTAGTTCCGTAGAGTGAATTTATAAAGGTAGAATCACACATGAACTAAATGCATGCTGACCTTTTTGGATTCACCATATATATGTTAATGAGCTGCAGTTGATAGAGGTTTACAATGTGACATGATTTTTATGATAGTATACACTTGAGAACCTTTTGGTGTATAAATGCATACAGAGAGAGAAGCACTCTACTTGAAATGAACAGCAGGTCAGTAGCTTGTTCTATGGTGAGTTACTACCAAGTGCAGCCTCTTTTAGCCCAAATGTGCTTTTCACAGAGAAGAACTATCCTGAAGTATATCAGTCTGATCCCGCCTAGCAAGGTCAGTCCACCCCAAAATACCAGGCAATTCTCATTTGAACAGCTAACATGTGGGATCAGACTGCTATAGTTCAGGGAAGTTTTTCTCTGTGAAAAGCACAATTGTGCTAAAAGAAGTTGCTTCCAGGTGGTACCCGGGCCATAGAACAAGACACTGAGCTATTGTTCGTTCCTTGCAGAAAGCTTCTCTTTCTGTATGTATTTGTAAACCATTGTGGCATAGGCTTGCTTATACAAGCCTGCAACTACAAGTTAACAAGCAGCTGCCTAACCTTTTTGCCTAGTCAGAGGTGGCAGAGTCAAATCATCCCAAACTGCTTTGCCTGGGATGATTGACAAGTTTTTGGCTGCTCAAGAGCAGGGCCGCCACTAGAAATTTTGACTAAACCATTAATTGGGCCCCCCGCCCCCGGCAATTTTTGGTCAAATAAGTGACTAAACTGTGTTGGCACTCAAACACACAAATACACATGGAGACACACACATAAACACTAAAACAGACCCACACTAACACATCCAGACATTCAGAAAAACTAACACACACTCAGATCCACACTAACACACAAACATATACACTAACAGACACACACATTAACACATACACACACTAACACAGATACACACTTACACATGCAGACACACAGAGACACTAACACAGACATATACACACACAGGTACACATACACAAATACACACAGACACAGACAATGCACATGCATACACATACAAGGACCCTAACACAGACACACACTAACACATACACACTGACAGACACACTAAAACAGACATTTATACACACACACTAAAACAGACACACTTACACAGACACATATACACACACAAGAGCAGGAGGAGGGGCTTCTTGTGCAATACTAAATGTTTGCACTGATATACTATCTCACTATCTCCATAGTGGACAGACAGGATCCCAAGCTAGGAACCTGGTTCATCCGTGCCTTATTAAAGGAGTTTTTCATACCTGATGCTTCGTCAAACAAAAGATGAAAATGGGATGAGACTACCTGACATTTTAATCTTTATTTGAACACCATGATATTGAAAATGGATTATAAATGTCTATAAATATTACTGTGTGTACATAATTCAAAATGACTTAAAAATAAAATGTGGTGCAAAATGGTGGTAAATTACATTACTCACAGTTTTAATGTTACTGTATCCGTCTGGGTTCCTATTTTGTGCAGCTGGAAGGGGCTAGGAGTTTTACCACCAGAACATTTATTGGAACATTTCAACATACTAACACTTTTCAGATATTGGGTTGTAATCTTGCCCAGTGTGTCATCTACAATGGTGTTGATGGATTTAAGATAAATAAAATGCCTTCTTTGGCTTAAAAGTTGAATCCGTGCAGTTTCACTTTTAAAGTTTTGATGAAAGTATATCTAATAATATATTTAATGGAATCCTGTAACGTTCTTTAGACATCAGTTAGATGTCTCAATTAGGCACCGTCTGTCTTGCTAACCCATTAAATGAGATATATACAAGGTATATTTTAGTAAAAAAAAAATCACTTCTTTAAACGGCCAAAGACTATAAAACATGACCTCACAGCCAATTGATTGTATGCTTAGATCTGAATGGATAGTTCAAAGATTGAATAGATAAAAGAAAGCCTACCTTGGGTTTATTGGAACCATTATAGAAAGCAGGGTTAGATATTGGGTCACTGAGGTATGATTTCAACAAGTTAGCCCTTAATCCTTTTGGTGGTTCATTAGTCATTTTTATTCCATTCTGCAGCACTGATACAGGAAAGTTTTGTGAGGGATAACTTGTCAGCCATAGCCGAAAACTTGATCTTGTTTTTTCAGGATCTGTAATGACTTCTTCACAGATCTGCTCTAGATCTGGAAGCCAGCTACTTGCTAGGTGACAGTTTTGTAGTATTGCCCAAGTCCCGTCTTCTGCTGCCTAATAAAATTTACAACAAAAGTAAAATCAGCCAATTATTCACTTGTCAACACATAAAATTCATATTAAATCCTAAACAATCAGAAGAAAAGCAAATAGCATTATTATCCAGTAGCTTATACAGTCTATGTGACCTTTAATCAATCACCCAACTGTTAATGTTAATTCTCTTGATTTAAAAATCATAGATGTATTTGCATTTTAATGGCTACTAAATGAGTATCATCAGGAAGAAATAATGGTTGCTTGGCCTTTTGATGCAAATTCTTCTAAAGAGATTTATGGGGGAAAAAAAAAAAAAAAAAAAGATTGTGAGACATTGTTAGGTTTGGTTTGCATAACCAAAAGTAATGACCAGGGACCATCTTTAATTGCAGCATTTTATAAATGATTATTTCTCAAATATGAAATGAATCATATGCAGTTATATATGGCTAATTTTACACAAATAAATGTTTAAAGTACATCCAGAACATAAAAGGTGTAATTACATAAACATACAATATATTAATTGTCCTTGAGGTTTATTATTAATCAATGTTGTTAATTCATTTAAATTAACTAATCAACCCAGACTATAGCAATTGAAGGTAGATCAACCCTACTCTTAAAGAAGGATGTTTTATGGCAATTATTGAAATAAAATAAACAGTTATTTTAAAGCACCGTTGCAACTTGCTTCTGCTGATAATAGTATGAACTCCTTTATTATATTTAAAAGGGAAATTTTGAAAGATTGGCAAAAGAATGATACCAATATGGTGGTGAATACCATCTTGGGCTTTATTGTTTTATTATTGTTTTTTAAAAAAAAGTAAATCATTTTTTTTAATAATAAGTAAAAATATATAAAAGTATATCCAAATGGGTGTTAGTTCCTGTGTTAAATATCCATAATCTCCAAAGTGCGATAGTGCTATGAGTAGTTTCTCCTATGCAAAACAAAAGTACATAGTGCAATATTGCTAATATGTCTTATGTGGATGCAAGAATATATTGTGCCTAATTGCCTGGTTGCATCCACATAAGACATATTAGCAATATTGCACTATGTACTTTTGTTTTCCTTAGGAGAAACAACTCACAGCACTATCACACTTTGGAGATTATGGATATCTAACACAGGAACTAACACCCATTTGGATATATTTTTATATACTTTTACTTTTTTATATATACAATTTTTGGTGTACACCACATATATTTTCTTGCATTTTTTCTTTTTTAACTTAAGGATCATAGCTTTCTTTTGCATTTTTTCTCTTCAACTTAAGGATCATAACTTTCTTTCACACGGAAGGACACACACTTGTTTATTTATTTATTCACATCAGAAGGAAGGACACATATCATTATCACACTATATATCTCTATGGACAATTTTTTAATTTAGATTTTTTTATGGATATACTTTTTCCGTGGACAATATTGTCCATTTTTATTTATATTTCACTTTAGTTTCATAGGCTTAACAGCTATATGTGCTAATAGTCTGTTTCTATACTTTGTTTTTATGTTACTCTCATTTGGCCTTTATTGTGCATTGGCCTTCTTTTGAAATATTAAAGTGTTTACTTTTAATCTTCATACTTAAGCTTTATTAGCGCTTCTCACACAATATTGTTTATCTATAGTGATGTCACAAACCTAAAATTTTGCGTTCGCGAATAGCGAACGCGAACTTCCACAAAAGTTTGCGAACGGGCGAACCGGGCAAACCGCCATTGACTTCAATAGGCAGGCAAATTTTAAAACCCACAGGGACTCTTTCTGGCCACAAAAGTGATGGAAAAGTTGTTTCAAGGGGACTAACACCTGGACTGTGGCATGCCGGAGGGGGATCCATGGCAAAACTCCCATGGAAAATTACATAGTTTATGCAGAGTCTGTTTTTAATCCATAAAGGGCATAAATCACCTAAAAAGCTTTCTGTCTGTTGGCCAAATGTCCGTCTGCCAAATGTCCATCTGCATTTTGTCAGAGCACCGCGTGCAATCTACTGTGCCACCAGATAGGAGTGGTGTGTTAACTAGTACTATTCTTATCAGTTTAATCCCTGTTACGTCCCCTATCAGGGGAGTTGTATATGGCATGGATTTTAGGAACCGGGAGATGGAAAAAGATGCTTGGACACCCAGTACAGGTCGTTATCCTTCAGCCTTTTTATACGAGGATCCCCGACCCTCAACAGGCACGACAGCATGAAAGACCCCATATGCAATGACTTCCTTTTGCACAATCGAGTACAGGTATGGCATCGTTTTTAGGAACCCGGAGATCATTTTTAGGAACCGGGAGATGGAAAAAGATGCTTGGACACCCAGTACAGGTCGTTATCCTTCAGCCTATTTATACGAGGGTCCCCGACCCTCAACAGGCCAGACAGTTTGAAAGACCCCATATTTCATGACTTCCTTTTGCACAATCGAGTACAGGTATGGCATCGATTTTAGGAACCCAGAGATAATTTTTAGGAACCGGGAGATGGAAAAAGATGGTTAGACACCCAGTACAGGTCGTTCTCCTTCAGCCTTTTTATACGAGGGTCCCCGACCCTCAACAGGCACGACAGCATGAAAGACCCCATATGCCATTACTTCCTTTTGCACAATCGAGTACAGGTATGGCATGGTTTTTAGGAACCCGGAGATGATTTTAGGAACAGGGAGATGGAAAAAGATGCTTGGTCGGTCCAGCCACGAGATAGATAGATACATAGATTAGATAGATAGATCAATAGATGCAATAGATACATTTGATGATAGATACGATAGATAGATAAATAGATAGATTTGATAGATAGATAATTTCCCAGACAGAGAATTACAAGACGTGCGGTCTGGGACCCATGGTAAGGTTCCCAGAGGCAGTTGCGGCACCCGAGGCTCTGATTAGAACAGAGCACACTGGAACGTATCTGCCCTCGGCCCAAATCAGAACATTCTTTAGCTTTCTGTCTGTCGGCCAAATGTCCGTCTGCCAAATGTCCGTCTGCCAAATGTCCTTCTGCATTTTGTCAGAGCACTGCGTGCAATCTACTGTGCCAACAGATATGAGTGGTCTGTCAAGTGGTACTATTCTTATCAGTTTAATACCTGTTACGTCCTCTATCAGGGTACGTGTATATGGCATGGATTTTAGGAACCGGGAGATGGAAAATGATGCTTGGTCGGTCCGGCCACGAGATAGATAGATTTGATAGATAGATACATAGATTAGATAGATAGATCAATAGATGCAATTGATACATTTGATAGATACGATAGATAGATTTGATAGATAAATAGATAGATTTGATAGATAGATAATTTCCCAGACAGAGAATTACAAGACGTGGGGCTGGGACCCATGGTAAGGTTACTTCCTTTTGCACAATCGAGTACAGGTTGGGGATTGCCTTTTGTGCAAAGAAATTTCGGCTGTGTACATTCCACTGTGGTGTCCCCTATCAGGAGACGTGTATATGGCATGGATTTTAGGAACCGGGAGATGGAAAAAGATGCTTGGTCGGTCCTCCTACTTCAAATTTGGGGCACTGCGTGTGCAATCTACTGTACCACCAGATATGAGTGGTGTGTTAAGTAGTACTATTCTTAGCAGTTTAATCCCTGTTATGTGCCTTTTTTTTGGTTTGGGTTTTGTAGCCACAGTGCAGCACCAGAGGCCAGAAAAATTAGGCATGTACACATGCCTGAAAAATTAGGTATTGTTGCAGCCGCTGCTGTAGCAGCGGCCAGAAAAATTGATGTTTGTTTGACAGTTAGAAAGTGCCCTAAAACATTGCGGATTGAACCCTAGTTGTTGGCGAATAAGTCACGCAAGTCATCCGGCATTCGAAGATAAAATACAGCAGCATGGGGACCATTTTTAGCCCAAGGCAGCTCCCTAGTTGTTGGCGAATAAGTCACGCAAGTCATCCGGCATTCGAAGATAAAATACAGCAGCGTGGGGACCATTTTTAGCCCAAGGCAGCTCATCAGGCCTTTTTTACTCGAATGTATCGCCCAATGTCAGTCTCTTCGGGATCCATCCCTCATTCATTTTAATAAAGGTGAGGTAATCAAGACTTTTTTGACCTAGGCGACTTCTCTTCTCAGTGACAATACCTGCTGCACTGAAGGTCCTTTCTGACAGGACACTTGAAGCGGGGCAGGCCAGAAGTTCTATTGCAAATTGGGATAGCTCAGGCCACAGGTCAAGCCTGCACACCCAGTAGTCAAGGGGTTCATCGCTCCTCAGAGTGTTGAGATCTGCAGTTAAGGCGAGGTAGTCTGCTACCTGTCGGTTGAGTCGTTCTCTAAGGCTGGATCCCGAAGGGCTGTGGCGATGCATAGGAGTTAAAAAGGTCCGCATGTCCTTCATCAACAACACGTCTGGAAAGCGTCCTGTCCTTGCCAGCATGGTCATGGGAGGAGGAGTATTACTTTCACCTCTTCCCCTGTTAGATTCCCGTTGTGCTGTGACATCACCCTTATACGCTGTGTAAAGCATACTTTTTAATTAATTTTTGAACTGCTCCATCCTTTCTGACTTGCGGGAATTCAGTAACATTTCAGTCACTTTATATTATACCGGGGGTCTAGTAGCGTGGACACCCAGTACAGTTCGTTCTCCTTCAGCTTTGTTATACGAGTGTCCCTCAACAGGCACGACAGCATGAAAGACCCCATTTGCACAAGGTTGGATGCCGAGCTACTCATATCCCGTTCCTCATTCTCACTGATCTCACTGAAGGTATCTTCTTCCCCCCAGCCACGTACAACACCACGGGTACCAGATAGGTGACAACGAGCACCCTGGGATGCCTGTTGTTCTTGGTCTTCCTCCTCCTCAAAGCCACATTCCTCCTCTGACTCCTCTTCCTCACAACCCTCTTCCTGCGTTGCCGCTGGTCCAGCAAGCGATGCTGATAAGGCTGTTTCTGGTGGTGATGGTGACCACAACTCTTCCTCTTCACGCTCATCTACGGCCTGATCCAGCACTCTTCGCAGGGCACGCTCCAGGAAGAAAACAAATGGTATGATGTCGCTGATGGTGCCTTCGGTGCAACTGACTAGGTTTGTCACCTCCTCAAAAGGACGCATGAGCCTACAGGCATTGCGCATGAGCGTCCAGTAACATGGAAAAAAAATCCCAGCTCCACAGAAGCTGTCCTAGCACCCCGGTCATACAAATACTTTTTTCTTGTTGGAGCAGGAGGTTGAAAATTAGGAGTTTTGAATTCCAACGTGTCAAGTGCCTCACTGAATATCTGACAAGTGCACCATGGCCATGTAGGAATGCCTGAAATGCTTCAGGATGTCCTGTAAGCCTGGGTACTTATGCACAAAGCGTTGTACAATCAGATTACACACATGTGCCATGCACGGTACATGTGTCAACTTGCTCAATTTCAATGCCGCCACCAAATTACTTCCGTTGTCAGAAACCATTTTGCCGATCTCCAGTTGGTGCGGAGTCAGCCACTGATCCACCTGTGCGTTCAGGGCGGACAGGAGTGCTGCTGCGGTGTGACTCTCTGCTTTCAGGCAAGTCAACCCCAAGATGGCGTGACACTGCCGTATCCGGGATGTGGAATAGTACCTGGGGAGCTGGGGGGGTGCCGTTGATGTGGAGCAAGACTCAGCAGCAGAAGAGGACTCAGCCGAGGAGGTTATGGAAGAGGATGGAGTAGGAGGAGTAGAGGAAGTGGCAGCAGGCCTGCCTGCAAGTCGTGGTGGTGTCACCAACTCCTCTGCAGAGCCAGGCATTCCATGCTTAGCAGCCGTCAGCAGGTTTACCCAATGCGCAGTGTAGGTGATATACCTGCCCTGACCATGCTTTGCAGACCAGCTATCAGTGGTCAGATGGACCCTTGCCCCAACACTGTGTGCCAGACATGCCATTACTTCCTTTCGCACAATCGAGTACAGGTTGGCGATTGCCTTTTGTGCAAAGAAATTTCGCCCGGGTACCTTCCACTGCGGTGTCCCAATAGCTACAAAATTTTTGAATGCCTCAGACTCCACCAGCTTGTATGGTAAAAGCTGGTGGGCTAACAGTTCAGACAAGCCAGCTGTCAGACGCCGGGCAAGGGGGTGACTTGGTGACATTGGCTTCTTACGCTCAAACATGTCCTTGACAGACACTGTGACTGTGGGTAGATGAGCAGGAACTGCTCCGGAAGAGAGACGGATTGGCGGATGGTTGAGAGGGGCAAGGAGCACAGCAGTGGTTGACGTGGCTGAAGATGCTGGACCAGGAGGAGAATGGCGGCTTTGAGTTTGTGTGCTGCTTGTCCTCATGTGTTCATCCCATAGGCGTTTGTGATGTGAGATCATGTGCCTTCGCAAAGCAGTTGTACCTAGGTGGGTGTTGGACTTCCCACGACTCAGTTTCTTTTGGCACAGGTTGCAAATGACATTGCTGTTGTCAGAGGCAGACACATAAAAAAATGCCACACTGCTGAGCTCTGCGATGATGGCATTCTGGTGGTGGCAGCAGCATGCGTTGATTGGCGTGCTGTCTGGCTGACCCCGGGTGCCGATGCATGCTGTCTGACTGTGCCACTAGCTCCTTGCGACGACCTCCCCCTGCTTCCAACTCGTCTCCTCCTCCTGCTCCTCTCTGTCTCCCCATCTGATCCCCCTGTTCTTGTTCTCTTTTACCGGGCACCCACGTGACATCCACGGACGCATCGTCATCATCAACCCCTTCACTTGTATCTGACAACTCAACAACGGAAGCAACGGCAGGTACAACATCATCATCATCATCATCATCATCATCACACCGTGCGTCATCCATGTCTGTAATGCTGCCTGACTGAGACATATCACAGTTATCTACATCCTCTGTCAATGATGGTTGCGCATCACTCATTTCTTCACACTGAGTTGTACATAACTCCTCTGACAGATCAAGTGAGACGGCTGTGGTGCTAGTGTCGGTGGTGGCGGCAGGCGGGCAAGTGGTAAGTTGAGAGGTGCCTGAAGCTAAGCTGGAGGAGGACGGTGCGTCAAGGTTACGAGCGGAAGCTGTAGAAGATTGGGTGTCCTGTGTTATAAAGTCAACTATTTCATCAGAACTTTTCATGTTCATGGTACGTGGCCTAACACTGGGCATTATTCTATGGCCAAAGGGAATCACAGCACCACGACCACAACGGCCCCTGCGGGTTGGCCTGCCTCTGCCTGTCATTTTTTTTTTCGATTAGTGCTACTATGCGTGCAAGCTACTGTGAGTGGATTTTTTTTTTAAATGTACACTGACACTACTATTAAACAAGATAATATGAGTGGTGGCACTGGTCAAGTGGGCACAGTATATGCTGTGAGCCTGACACTAAAAAGCAGACTGATATTTCAGAGTCAAAATAGTTTTTTTATTTTTAAAATGTACACTTACACTACTATTAAACAAGATAATATGGGTGGTGACACTGAACAAGTGGGCACAGTATACTCTGTGAGCCTGACACAAAAAAGCAGACTGATGTTTCACAGTCAAAATATTTTTTTTATTTTTAAATGTACACTTACACTACTATTAAACAAGATATGAGTGGTGGCACTGGGCAAGTGGGCACAGTATACGCTGTTAGCCTGACACAAAAAAGCAGACTGATGTTTCACAGTCAAAATAGTTTTTTTATTTTTAAAATGTACACTTACACTACTATTAAAAAAGATAATATGAGTGGTGGCACTGAACAAGTGGGCACAGTATACTCTGTGAGCCTGACACAAAAAAGCAGATTGATGTTTCACAGTCAAAATAGTTTTTTTATTTTTAAAATGTACACTTACACTACTATTAAACAAGATAATTTGAGTGGTGGCACTGGACAAGTGGGCACAGTATATGCTGTGAGCCTGACACAAAGAAGCAGATTGATGTTTCACAGTCAAAATAGTTTTTTTATTTTTAAATGTACACTTACACTACTATTAAACAAGATATGAGTGGTGGCACTGGGCAAGTGGGCACAGTATACGCTGTTAGCTTGACACAAAAAAGCAGACTGATGTTTCACAGTCAAAATAGTTTTTTTATTTTTAAATGTACACTTACACTACTATTAAACAAACAAGATAATATGAGTGGTGGCACTGGGCAAGTGGGCACAGTATACGCTTTGAGCCTGACACAAAAAAGCAGAATGATGTTTCACAGTCAAAATAGTATTTTTTATTTTTAAATGTACACTTACACTACTATGAGTGGTGGCACTGGGCAAGTGGGCACAGTATACGCTGTGAGCCTGACACACATGCTGGCAGTGGCAGGCTGGCCTGGCAACTGAAATTAGATTACACTAGCAGACTGATGTAAAAGTTTTTTTTTTTTTTAAATTTACACTAATGTTACACCAGATATGAGTGGTGGCACTGAGCAAGTAGGCACAGTATATGCTGTGAGCCTGACACACAGGCTGGCAGTGGCAGGCTGGCCTGGCAACTGAAGTTAATTACACTAGCAGACTGATGTAAAAGTTTTTTTTTTTTTAAATTTACACTAATGTTACACCAGATATGAGTGGTGGCACTGAGCAAGTAGGCACAGTATATGCTGTGAGCCTGACACACAGGTTGGCAGTAGCAGGCAGGCAACTGCTATTAGATTACACTAGCAAACTGATGTAAAAGTTTTTTTTTTTTAAATTTACACTACTGTTACACCAGATATGACTGGTGGTGGCACTGAGCAAGTAGGCACAGTATATGTTGTGAGCCTGACACACAGGCTGGCAGTGGCAGGCTGGCCTGGCAACTGAAATTAGATTACACTAGCAGACTGATGTAAAAGTTTTTTTAAAAAAATTTACACTAATGTTACACCAGATATGACTGGTGGCACTGAGCAAGTAGGCACAGTATATGCTCTGAGCCTGACACACAGGCTGGCAGTGGCAGGCAGGCAACTGCTATTAGATTACACTAGCAAACTGATGTAAAAGTTTTTTTTTTTAAATTTACACTACTGTTACACCAGATATGACTGGTGGTGGCACTGAGCAAGTAGGCACAGTATATGCTGTGAGCCTGACACACAGGCTGGCAGTGGCAGGCTGGCCTGGCAACTGAAATTAGATTACACTAGCAAACTGATGTAAAAGTTTTTTTTTTTTTAATTTACACTACTGTTACACCAGATATGACTGGTGGTGGCACTGAGCAAGTAGGCACAGTATATGCTGTGAGCCTGACACACAGGCTGGCAGTGGCAGACAGGCAACTGCTATTAGATTACACTAGCAAACTGATGTAAAAGTTTTTTTTTTTTTAAATTTACACTACTGTTACACCAGATATGACTGGTGGTGGCACTGAGCAAGTAGGCACAGTATATGCTGTGAGCCTGACACACAGGCTGGCAGTGGCAGGCTGGCCTGGCAACTGAAATTAGATTACACTAGCAAACTGATGTAAAAAATTTTTTTTTAAATTTACACTTATGACGAATAGGGGGCGGATTGAACATTGCATATGTTTGCCCGCCGCTGCGAACGAGAACAAGCTATGTTCGCCGGGAACTGTTCTCCGGCAAACTGTTCGCGACATCACTATTTATCTACTCTGGGATCTGGTTAGGAGGTCTTATTTACATGAGAAACCTGTATGACCTTACTTTGGTGCTGTGTATTCTTTTAAATGTTTCTAGCCCTAAATGTGTAGTTCCTGTATTAAAACAATAAAAATAAACAACTACTTAATGTTGTGGAAATGGCAGAATAATCTCCTCCACCAATTTACAACTTCACCAGCTGCCACCATGTTTGGAGTTTACTCATTGACAAAAGGTGAGAATTTAAATGTTGCTATGCATCTTTGTAGATATGTTGTGGTGCTGTTTGATCAAAAAAGCATGGAGTACAGTATTTTCTTTAACACTGAGTTGTACATATCTCCTCTGACAGATCAAGTGAGACGGCTGTGGTGCTAGTGTCGGTGGTGGCGGCAGGCGGGCAAGTGGTAAGTTGAGAGGTGCCTGAAGCTAATCTGGAGGAGGACGGTGAGTCAAGGTTACGAGCGAAAGCTGTAGAAGATTGGGTGTCCTGTGTTATAAAGTCAACTATTTCATCAGAACTTTTCATGTTCATGGTACGTGGCCTAACACTGGGCATTATTCTATGGCCAAAGGGAATCACAGCACCACAACCACGACGGCCCCTGCGGGTTGGCCTGCCTCTGCCTGTCATTTTTTTTTCGATTAGTGCTACTATGCGTGCAAGCTACTGTGAGTGGATTTTTTTTTTAAATGTACACTGACACTACTATTAAACAAGATAATATGAGTGGTGGCACTGGTCAAGTGGGCACAGTATACGCTGTGAGCCTGACACAAAAAAGCAGACTGATGTTTCAGAGTCAAAATATTTTTTTTATTTTTAAAATGTACACTTACACTACTATTAAACAAGATAATATGGGTGGTGGCACTGAACAAGTGGGCACAGTATACTCTGTGAGCCTGACACAAAAAAGCAGATTGATGTTTCACAGTCAAAATAGTTTTTTTTATTTTTAAAATGTACACTTACACTACTATTAAACAAGATAATATGAGTGGTGGCACTGGACAAGTAGGCACAGTATATGCTGTGAGCCTGACACAAAAAAAGCAGACTGATGTTTCACAGTCAAAATAGTTTTTTTATTTTTAAAATGTACACTTACACTACTATTACACAAGATAATTTGAGTGGTGGCACTGGACAAGTGGGCACAGTATATGCTGTGAGCCTGACACAAAGAAGCAGATTGATGTTTCACAGTCAAAATAGTTTTTTTATTTTTAAATATACACTTACACTACTATTAAACAAGATATGAGTGGTGGCACTGGGCAAGTGGGCACAGTATACGCTGTTAGCTTGACACAAAAAAGCAGACTGATGTTTCACAGTCAAAATAGTTTTTTTTTTTTTTAAATGTACACTTACACTACTATTAAAAAAGATAATGTGAGTGGTGGCACTGGACAAGTGGGCACAGTATACGCTGTGAGCCTGACACAAAAAAGCAGACTGATGTTTCACAGTCAAAATAGTTTTTTTATTTTTAAAATGTACACTTACACTACTATTAAACAAGATAATGTGAGTGGTGGCACTTGACAAGTGGGCACAGTATACACTGTGAGCTTGACACAAAAAAGCAGACTGATGTTTCACAGTCAAAATAGTTTTTTTATTTTTAAATGTACACTTACACTACTATTAAACAAACAAGATAATATGAGTGGTGGCACTGGGCAAGTGGGCACAGTATACGCTGTGAGCCTGACACAAAAAAGCAGACTGATGTTTCACAGTCAAAATAGTTTTTTTTATTTTTAAATGTACACTTACACTACTATGAGTGGTGGCACTGGGCAAGTGGGCACAGTATACGCTGTGAGCCTGAAACACACGCTGGCAGTGGCAGGCTGGCCTGGCAACTGAAATTAGATTACACTAGCAGACTGATGTAAAAGTTTTTTTTTTTAAATTTACACTAATGTTACACCAGATATGAGTGGTGGCACTGAGCAAGTAGGCACAGTATATGCTGTGAGCCTGACACACAGGTTGGCATTGGCAGGCTGGCCTGGCAACTGAAATTAGATTACACTAGCAGACTGATGTAAAAGTTTTTTTTTTAAAATTTACACTAATGTTACACCAGATATGAGTGGTGGCACTGAGCAAGTAGGCACAGTATATGCTGTGAGCCTGACACACAGGTTGGCATTGGCAGGCTGGCCTGGCAACTGAAATTAGATTACACTAGCAGACTGATGTAATTTTTTTTTTTTAATTTACACTAATGTTACACCAGATATGAGTGGTGGCACTGAGCAAGTAGGCACAGTATATGCTGTGAGTCTGACACACAGGCTGGCAGTGGCAGGCTGGCCTGGCAACTGAAATTAGATTACACTAGCAAACTGATGTAAAAGTTATTTTTTTTTTTAAATTTACACTACTGTTACACCAGATATGACTGGTGGTGGCACTGAGCAAGTAGGCACAGTATATGTTGTGAGCCTGACACACAGGCTGGCAGTGGCAGGCTGGCCTGGCAACTGAAATCAGATTACACTAGCAGACTGATGTAAAAAAATTTTTTTTAAATTTACACTAATGTTACACCAGATATGACTGGTGGCACTGAGCAAGTAGGCACAGTATATGCTGTGAGCCTGACACACAGGCTAGCAGTGGCAGGCAGGCAACTGCTATTAGATTACACTAGCAAACTGATGTAAAAGTTTTTTTTTTTTAAATTTACACTACTGTTACACCAGATATGACTGGTGGTGGCACTGAGCAAGTAGGCACAGTATATGCTGTGAGCCTGACACACAGGCTGGCAGTGGCAGGCAGGCAACTGCTATTAGATTACACTAGCAAACTGATGTAAAAGTTTTTTTTTTTTTAAATTTACACTACTGTTACACCAGATATGACTGGTGGTGGCACTGAGCAAGTAGGCACAGTATATGCTGTGAGCCTGACACACAGGCTGGCAGTGGCAGGCTGGCCTGGCAACTGAATTTAGATTACACTAGCAGACTGATGTAAAAGTTTTTTTTTTTTAAATTTACACTAATGTTACACCAGATATGGTGGCACTGAGCAAGTAGGCACAGTATATGCTGTGATCCTGACACACAGGCTGGCAGTGTCAGGCAGGCAACTGCTATTAGATTACAAAGAAAAAAAAAAAAAAACGACTGATGTAGCCCTAAAAAGGGCTTTTTGGGGTGCTGTCCTTACAGCAGAGATCAGATGAGTCCTTCAGGACTGTAGTGGACACTGAATACACTAGCCTAGCTATCGATTTCCCTATTAAATCAGCAGCAGCTACACTGTCCCTCCTCTCACTAAGAATGCAGCTTCCGAATGAATCTAAAACGGCTGCTGTCCATGAGGTGTAAGGGTCTGGGAGGGAGGGTCTGCTGCTGATTGGCTGGAATGTGCCTGCTGACTGTGAGATACAGGGTCAAAGTTTAGGCAATGATGACGAATAGGGGGCGGATTGAACATTGCATATGTTTGCCCGCCGCTGCGAACGCGAACAAGCTATGTTCGCCGGGAACTGTTCTCCAGCGAACTGTTTGCGACATCACTATTTATCTACTCTGGGATCTGGTTAGGAGGTCTTATTTACATGAGAAACCTGTATGACCTTACTTTGGTGCTGTGTATTCTTTTAAATGTTTCTAGCCCTAAATGTGTAGTTCCTGTATTAAAACAATACAAATAAACAACTTCTTAATGTTGTGGAAATGGCAGAATAATCTCCTCCACCAATTTACAACTTCACCAGCTACCACCATGTTTGGAGTTTACTCATTTGCAAAAGGTGAGAATTTAAATGTTGCTATGCATCTTTGTAGATATGTTGTGGTGCTGTTTGATCAAAAAAGCATGGAGTACAGTATTTTCTTTAACTTCAATAGTATCAGTAAGTGATATCTTTAATTTCTTAACACTTAACTTAAAAACTCTGTCTTTGATTTGTGCCGAGTGAATAAAATAAGCAAATCCTGTATTCAAGTTGTGCAGATAATTTGAAAGTTGTGAGTATCCTCCATTTGTAAATATATTAGCACTCTCATCTGGGAGTGATGAATAGGTTTGGTGTGAATTGTGCTTCATAAAACAGATTTGATTATTACTTAAAGGGGCAGTAAATTCTTTGAAATTGTAATATAAAATGTATAATTATGTTAAGAAAACACCTAACAACTCTGCAATATATATATATTAATTATTTGTTTTCCTTTTATACAAGTTTGAAGTGTGTGGCTTTTCCCAATTCTGAAAATTAGTAAAAATACTGAACTGAAAATGAATGTAGATTTTGCTACTAAATGACCGTGGCAAGCCATGTTTACTACAGTAACAAGTCCAGATAGGCTCTTCCCATTAAGGCTAGTGGCGGGGGGAAATTGGCTAATTTAAAACAATTGTAGCAATAAGACGTTGCATTATAAAAGCTCAAATTCACCTATGTTAATTTTTAAGATTGAGAAAAATCTTGTAATTTCATGATATTTACTGTCCATTTAATTATATTTTGTGTAATCACAGCTAGTCTTATAAGCAGGGATAGGCACGGACTAAGGCTGTGGCGGACATTTTCCAAAGTACAGACGTAAGTGAAGGACACCAAGGTACATTTCAAATTAAAAACATCAAAAAACACTCTCTTTACAGAGAGGGTAGTGGATACATGATGGAATAGCCATCCAGCAGAAGTGGTAGAGAAAGTGAAGTAGTTTAAACATGCATGGGGTAGGCATAAGGTTATGCTAGATATAAGATAAGATAAGGCCAGGAACTAATGAAAGTATTCAGAATATTGGGCAGACTAGATAGGCCGAATGGTTCCTATCTGCCAACATATTCTATGTTTCTATAAGTCAGGAGAGCGACAAATGGGCTGCACATTGGACACCCCTGGTTTAGTTCCACAAGTACAAATTAGTCATGTAATGAAACAAGTTTTAAATAACATTTATATAAAGACTGCTTGTGGTTTTACCTTTTATTTTATTTTTGGTTATATTGAGAGTCTGCAACTCCTGACCAAACCCGCCCACCTTGATGTTAATTGCCTGATCATCATGGTTGGTTACTTACTTGGTTACGTAAGGTTTGTCAAAGTAGGCAGCGGTCTTCTACACACGGACACCAGCACCACGCTACCGCACAGATCAAGGAATTGGGACGGGTCACGACTCACGGTTAGTTGACTGCAAGCAGTTTGCTTCTTCCCTCACTTTCCCGCTACTAAACGTGACGCCGCTCGGGTCAAGGAGGAGTGAAGACCAGTATTCATCTGTCCTACTCCTCCCTCCCCTCCACAAAACGGGTGGCGGACACTGCAAGGGCCAGCCACGGACACCAGTGTCCGTGTACGGACACCTTGCCTATCCCTGCTTATAAGGAAAATTTCAAAGTCATCTGCATTCTACACATTCCTTAAATGTTTCATTTCATGACAAATTCTTTTGAAGTATATTATCTTGCTGGGAGGCTGACAACTGTATTGAATTTAAAAGTTTAGATTTTGACACATAAGTTAGTTGTTTTGTCTTTTTAGGTTTTGCTGAATTTCCTAGTGACACATTTAGCTTATAGGATATCATGAAATCTAAGATAAAATCAGAATATTTGAGAAATCTAGCTATTTGTCTTTTCAATGCTGCTTCATAAGTATATTGCTTTCCATAACAGAATTTCTAAGTCTTTATTAGCACATTATACAGGCAGCTATTAAATGCTCACTAAACTTTAACATTATTAACAATTCATTCGATACATTATATTGCTGAAACCCTATGGCTTACCTTAACTGACAGCCAAAGCTCTGTTTAACCTAACAGATGAGGCAGTTCAATCAATTTTTTTTTTAAATGTTACAAATCATCTTAATTGGTTGTGGAATGTTGTGTAGTTAATAGTCTATAACATTGGTATCTATGTAACATAAGGTAGCAACGTTATTGTGGCTTAAAGGGACACTGTACCCAAAATTTTTCTTTTGTGATTCAGATTGAGCATGAAAGTTTAAGCAACTTTCTAATTTACTCTTATTATCAAATTTTCTTCATTCTCTTGGTATCTTTATTTGAAATGCAAGAATGTAAGTTTAGATGCCGGCCCATTTTTGGTAAACAACCCGGGTTGTCCTTGCCGATTGGTGGATACATTCATCCACCAATAAAAAAGTGCTGTCCAGAGTACTGAAACAAAAAAAAGCTTAGATGCCTTCTTTTTCAAATAATGATAGCAAGAGAACGAAGAAAAATTGAGAATAGGAGTAAATTAGAAAGTTGCTTAAAATTGCATGCTCTTTCTGAATTACAAAAGAGAAAATTTGGGTACAGTGTCCCTTTAACACAAAAGCTCCTGGCAGCTGATCATAGCTACCATAAGAAAGCACTGTTATTTAGTGACCAGTATGTAGCAAAGTGTCAAAAAATAACATCAGTATAAATTTGATGAGGTTAGTAAATTCTGCTTTAACTAGAATTTTCCATAGTGGCTACTTCATAGAAACTAAATTTTATTGCTTGAAAATGAGTTTTGAACAAATTTTTCAACATGCCCAATTTTATGCCAGAGAATTTTCTTTTTCTTTGTACAAGATCTCTATCCCCTTAAAGTTGCAAAATTGCAAAAACATGGTCTTGTATTGAAACATATCTCATTAATCCATTTTTTTATGTTCTTCTGACTTATTATGTCCTCTTTACATACTTATAATATAACAGGTCCAAGAAATATAAAAGCAAAAATAACACTCACCTTTTCAATCATTTTCCGAGCAATGGGACCTTGACCCTGACCAAGAGAAATTGTCTGAAGATGCATACCATTCATTTCTAAAATAAATAATGGGCATTTGGTTATAAAACTCCTCACATATGTTCATGAATACAATTGGGTATTGTGACATGTTTCATTCCTATAAACCAGTGCTGTAATACAAGCAGATAATGCCTCAGTAATGTAATAACACTAAAGTGTTACTTGTTTTTGTTGTAACCAACAGGTGTCTGTATATTAAAAAAGGTATTTTATTTGTTTGTTTTGTATTACTATTTAAAGGAGATTATATACTTAGGGTCAATAAAGCTATATCGGGCTATTTCTAGCTCTCAATCAAGGAGCAAATCTAATTCAATTATCAGAAAAAAATATTAAAAGGAAAAAAACATAGATCCTAAGCAGGTCTATATTATAAAACTATTATTATAAAATGGTAAAACAGAAAGAAGCAAAAGAGTTGACCAGTTGTCCAAGTAACTTGGGGGACGGGAAACCTTACAACTGTACTAAAGATCATAGGTTCAGCCCCCCCCTCAAGTATAAAGTTAGTATTTTTTTGTATTTTAATGGCCATATATCAGAGCGTACACTGAAATGTCCTAAACATACATAGATATTTCTATCTCTTTTTTTTTGTTCATGGTTTAAAAACAAAATTTATAGTTAAGATAATTTGCATCGATTATTTGCTAGAAAACACATGTAACCCGTGTCTATAATATTGGACTAACAGACTACTTCACCATGTAATGCCATCAGAATATGTTAAACTGCTAAAATTACTTCCTAATAGTTAAGAAAGCGCAGGAGCTCTAGTATGTTACTGCTATGCTAAAAATAAAATCACAGGTTCAAATCACACTCAAGTCACTTTAGATTTTTCTTTTTTTGTAAGAGTTATGTTTTTTTTTTTTAGCTCTCTCATAAAGGTAATTCAAACTTAAAGGGACATTAAACCCAAACATTTTCTTTCATTATTCAGATAGAGAATACAATTTTTAAAAAGTTTCCAATTTACTTTAATTATCAAACTTACTTTGTTCGCATGTTATTCTTTGTTGAAGAGATACCTAGGTAGGTAGCGTGCACCAGTGTTCCCTCTAAGGCCAGTTTTGTGTGCGATCCAGCAGTGAAACAGTTAATTAGGTAACCACACCCTGCAATTAGCAAACACTGCACAATGCAGATGGCAATGTATGGTTCTCCTGTTAACTGTTTCACTGCTGGGCTGCACACAAAACTGTTCTTAGAGGGAACACTGGCGTGCACATTCCTTAAGCACTATATGACAGGAAATAGTGCTGCCATCTAGTGCCCCTGCTAATGTATAACATTGTTGCAAAACTGCTGCCATATAGAGCTGCAGAAACGTGCACATTCATAAGCTTACTTTACTGCTTTTCAACAAAGGATAACAAGAAAATGAAGAAAATTTGATAACAGAAGTAAATTGGAAAGTTGTTTAAACTTGTATGTTCTATCTGAATCATGAAAGAAAAAAAATGGGTTTTATGTCCCTTTAAATGTTGCTCCCCTCCTACCCACAAATTAATCAATTAGTTAAAGGGACATGAAACCCCAAAAATGTATTTCATGATTCAGATACAGAATACAATTTTAAACAACTTTCTAATTTACTTATATTATCTAATTTGTTTCATTCTCTTGATATCCTTTGTTGAAGGAGCAGCAATGCACTACTGGTTTATAACTGAACACATGGGTGAGCCAATGACAGTCGGTATATATATGCAGCCACCAATCAGCAGTGAGAAACTAGGTTCTTTGCTGCTCCTGAGCTTACTTAGATAAACCGTTCAGCAAAGGATAACAAGAGAAGGATAACAAGAGAAGGAAGCAAATAAAAAAATAGTAAAAGTAAATTGGAAAGTTGTTTAAAATTGTATTCTCTATCTGAATCAAGAAATACAAATTTTGGGTTCCATATCCCTTTAATTAATTAAAATAAATACATACATACCTAAAACATGTTTAAGAGACTAGGTTGAATCATTTTTTCTAGTTGGGATTTCAGACAGCATATTGGGGAGCACAGAATTTATCTTATATTTTTATTAATAAAAAGAGCTAAAGTTAGGAATTTCCCGTGTCTTTGCATTTCAGTGAAATACAGACTAGTGTGAAAGTAGTACCATTTAATAAACAATACAATATTTCTAACTGTACGCAATAAAGAATATTGAAAGTGACCTCTGGATTTTGTAATTTAAATGGACCGTCTACACCAGATTTTTTACTGTTTAAAAAGATAGATAATCCCTTTATTACCCATTCCCCAATTTTGCATAACACACAGTTATATTAATCAGTGCTGACTTCTAGGTAATTCCACGGGCATGAGCACAATATATATATGTATATGGCACCCATGAACTAATGGTCTCTAGTTGTGCAAAAATTTCAAAATGCATTCAAATAAGAGGCATCCTTCAAGGGCTAAGAAATTAGCATATGAGCCTACCTAGGTTTAGCTTTCCACTAAGAATACCAAGAGAACAAAGCAAAATTGATGATAAAAGCATATTGAAAAGTTGTTGTTGTTCATATCCTATCTGAATCTTGAATGTTTCTTTTTGACTAGACTGTATCTTTAATAATAATATATTATTATTATTATTATTATTATTATTATTATTATTAAATAAGTACAAATATATATTCATTATGTACTATTATGTGTATACTATTGTATATAGAACTTAAAAATATTGCCTAAAGTAACAACTTATTTTTAAAATAGCAAATAACAGTATAACACATGATTGGGGAGACCAGAGGAAGAAAAAAATATTTTAAAAGAATATTTAACATTTTTTTTCTTACACTTAACAAAATGTAATTGTTTGGCCACTTCTTTATTCATCTCTAGTAGAGTGCTGAATCTTGGCAGGTTGTGAAAATTACAGTTTCTATCACATAAATGTGTAATCGACTATCAATCTGTTTCTCATTTTAGTCTTAATTTTGTTAAATTGACAACAACGCAGTAGCTCTTTTTAAAGCCTTCTCTCATTATCACTTGCTTTTACTTTGAAGGTGAAAACTTTTAAAATAAAAATAATTTGCATAGCAATATAGTTAAGAGTTATTTTTAAACAAGCATTTAATTGGGCTCCTAATGGATATTAAACTAAAGCTGTTATTTCCCAAAGGGACAAGTGTAGAACCCAGTGCCAATATTCTATAAACAATATAATCTAATAATGTAACTGCCAAACAAAGTCAAAGTCCAATTTTGTGAATAACAACTTGGGCAAAACCTGTAAATGAAAGTAAACCAAGTTCAGCAGTGCTCATAAGGTTAATTATTTCTGTTAAGTTGTAAGATATTGAAATTTGCCTCCTATCTATGTCTCTAGGTTATTTTAAAGTGATTGTAAACTTTAACGAATTAAAGGGACAGTCAACACAAGAATTTTTGTTGTTTAAAAAGATAGATAATCCCTATATTACCCATTCCCCAGTTTTGCATAACAAACACAGTATAATAATACACGTTTTACCTCTGTAATTACCTTGTATCTATGCCTCTGCAAACTGCCCCCTTATTTCATTTTTTTTGACAGACTTGCATTTTAGCCAATCAGTGCTCACTCTTAGGTAACTTCACGTGTGTGAGCTCAATGTTATCTATATGACACACATGAACTAACTCCCTCTAGTGGTGAAAAACGGTCAAAATGCATTCAGATTAGAGGGGGCCTTCAAGGTCTAAGAAATTTGCATACAACCTACCTAGGTTTAGCTTTCAACAAAGAATACCAAGAAGCAAAATTGGTGATAAAAGTAAAGTGGAAAGTTGTTTAAAATTGCATGCCCTATTTGAATCATGAAAGTTTATTTTGGACTTAACTGTTCCTTTAAAGGCCATAATTAAATAATACTCTTAAAAACAGGGGCACTTTAATTAATTAAAGTTTACAATGATGCTTATTTTTTAAAATACTTACCTTTGCATTGTAATAAACATAACACAGATCCTCCGCCTGCATCTGCTGCTTCATTAACATATCTATTACGAATCTGGCTTCCTCCAATCGTTGTGTTGACACACGAGCTGGACGCCAAAGGGTGCACACTGAACTCATCATCGATTTGCTAAAGAAAGCAGGAGATGCAGGCGGTGCCTCCCCAGCCATATGGGGCCAAAGTTTAAATAAATTTCCATAAATAAAAAAAAAATGTCAAAAATAAATACATTTTACCATTTCCCCTCCCCCCCCCATGTAACGCTATGGAGAGGCAGCGTACAGGACTGCTTCTCTCCATTGCACTACATAACCTTGCTGAAGCACCATCTTTTTTCTGTCTATATATCAGCACAGGAAATTTGGACCAATAGGAGGCAGCCCTCTTGATGCCTCCTAGCGAGCCAATCAGAGACGGTCATGTTCTCCTGGTGATTGACAGCACCAGGAGAACGTGACCAGCACTGATTAACTCCCTGTGCATGCGCAAGGGAGCCACATAGACAGCACAGTACTGGTGGGAAGACATACTGCTGCCACTTGTCACCTGGAGCCCGGGGATCTAAAGAATTTCAAGCTGCAATCGTTTTCATCGGACTATTAGCTGCTGCCCTGTTGAGTCTACAGTTGGATGTAATTGATCGATTCACAGGGCGGAGTGTGGACGATAAGTAACTCTGAGTGATCATTTAGAAGTAGCACTGCAGGTACAACTATAGCCACACTGCAACAATAATACTGAAGTCAAAAGGCCTACTCTGTCTGTCACTACTGAAGTCAAAATGTCTACTCTGCCTGTCACTAGTACTGAAGTCAAAGGGTATGACTGTCACTGCTGAAGTTAAAGGGTCTGTCACTGTGGGACGGGTCTTTGTCAATTTTGTCAAAGTACTTAGTAGTAAAAGCCTTGAGAGACATGTTTTTAATTTTAAAAACATTTCAAGGGGTTAAATTAATAAGAAGGAACCACCAGAAATTCTGCCATGACACGTGATAATAAAGAGGTGCATGCAGAAGTTGATGCTATGCTATCTATTCTAACGGATCTTGTTTTGAAGGCAGCACAGGACAGTTCCAAGGTGTTTCTTCCCTGAGTTCTCTCAACTATTTTTTCACAATCAAGTATGGTGTGGGGATGACATTTAGTTTACCAGTGAAATTGAATAGTTGTCACAGTCACAGTGTGACTGTCACACCTTAGTTTTAAGGGCAACCTTAGAATAATTTAAAAATGTGATTAAATCATGCTCAGTAAAAATTGACAATGACACATATTGATAGCGTGAACTCACGATTGTTTTGTAAAATAATGCCACTGTACAGTATCTGGTTAAACACATAGTCAAAATTAAACTTTCATGATTGAGGTAGAGCATGCTATTTTAATAGACTTTTCCATTTATTTATATTTTGAAATTAGCATTGTCTTAACTGGCCCCATGTCAGCAAATCAAATTAGTATTTGAAAGGAACATGAAAGTCATAATTACATTTCCATGATTCAGATAGAAATTGCAATAAAAAACCCCTTTGTTTTATTATTATTATGTACTATTTGGTATCCATTGTTGAAGAACATACATAAGTGGGATCTGCATGTGCGTGTCTTGAGCACCATATAGCAGCAGCAGTGTTTGCAGTATTCATAACTTGTTATTCTTTGTGGAAAATTAGTAAGTTCAATAAAAATCGTAAAAATCGTAAAAATTGGGTTTACTATCCCTGGCTTTAAGTACTGTTTACTAACTTTTTTTGCTAGTTACTGGAGAAAGTTGGCAACTGCACATTTTGGCAGATTCTGTTGTATTTATTTATTTATTCTCTGTTTGTATTGTTAATTGATTAACCCTTACTCCTTCTTAAATGTTTGTATCTGCCAGTTTAAATGAGTTGACACAATATTTTTAATCAGCAACCTTCTTAATGTAATATAAATTAGTTTCTTACCTGTATGCGTGTGTTGTAAATAATGCTAATTGCCCTTGTCCATCCTGCTAAGTTAATCATACATTTAAGATACCTCTATTGGGTTCAGATATGGGCTTCTCGGGCGTATCATCATGGTCAGTGCCTCACCAGCCTCTGACCTCGCCGCACGTCACTGGTTTACCATAACGCAAAGGTATTTTAAAAAATAAGCATCTTTGTAAACTTTAATGAATTAAAGTGCCCCTGTTTTTAAGAGTATTATTTAATACTGGCCTTCAATTTGTTAAAGTTTACAATCACTTTAAGCTGGGAATTTCTAATGAATACAATGATTTTGAAAGCATTTGGCATGGAACAAGGGTATTACATGAAGCTGTGAGCGGTCTGCTAGATGTATTATATTAGGCATGTCTACAGAAAAAAAAGCAGAATAAGCAATTTGTTAATCATAACTTAATAAGACTAGGAAAGCAACATAATATATTCATAGTCATGAAAACTGTAGACTTATAAATTTCTATGTGAGATGTGAGACCAGCATGGACTTGTTAACAGGAACACAAAACCCAAAATCTTTCTTTAATGATTCAGATAAAGCATGCAGTGTTAAACAACTTTCTAGTGCAAGAGCACTAGATGGCAGCACTAGTTCCTTCCATGTAGTGCTTCAGACACATACGTAGGTATCTCATTAAAAAATAATAATAGAAGTAAATTGGAAACTTTCTTTTTTAAATTTTATGCTCTGTCTGAATCACAAAATAACATTGTTGGGTTTCAAATCCCTTTAACCCCTTGAGTGCTAACGACGGCTCTGAGCCATTGCAAAGTTTCCCTCTCAGGTGCTAACGATGTCTCAAAGCCGTCACTAGAACTCCCCCACCTTCGTAGAGTTTTGGGGACCTCCATCTACTCCCACCCTGGCTATCTGGCCTGTATAATGACAGGCATCATTGGGGCTTAACGTTTTGCGCAATGATGCAATGACGTCACTGTGCAACTTTATTTAAAACTGACAGTTGTCAGTAATAGAGAGATGGGGCATGCTGCTTAGATGCCTGTATCTCAGGCATCTAAGCATCTACATACCCCCAGGACCAACCATTGGAAAGGTAATCGTCTAAGCTTTCCAATAGTGTATAATAAAAAAGTAAAAAAATAAATAAAAACATCGGTTTCAGTATTATAGCTAAATGATCACCGGGGGGTAACTTGCGTTACCGCAGTGATCACCTAGCTAAGAAATGTTGCATTCCCTTTTACATAATACAGACCGATATTATATTTGTAATCCCATGATCACCTGGATAATGTGGTTACAAATTAATAAATGGTAGAGGAATGCTATTAAAAAAAAAAATAATATTTTTATAATCAGCCTTTTAGCGTGAGTGGAAGAGGAGTAAAACACCCTCTTTACGCAGCTCTCTCCATCATTCAAAACTTCTATATATTTTTGCAAAGAAGCTTATTTTTTGCAATAAAATTTACATATTTTCTAGCGACATAATTCCTTTAAAAATATCTATTTATTTTGTAAAGAGAATTATAAAAAAACAAAATAGTCTTTCAACTTTACAGAGTTATGTCTGCAATCAGACAGCTGTAGCCACCTGAGAAATTAAGATACATTAAATAAAGTGAACATTTTTGGAAAGTACACCTTTTGGCACATTTAATGTGGGGCTACAAGTATTGCTAGCACAAAAATAGACAATGTAATAATACGTGGAATATGGCTCTTTGCTAAAACTAAAATATTTTTTATGCAAAGCACCATATTCCATTAAAGGGACGTAATACTCATATGCTAAATCACTTGAATCTGATGCAGTATAACTGTAAAAAGCTGACAGGAAAATATCACCTGAGCATCTCTATGTAAAAAAGGAAGATATTTTACCTCACAATCTCCTCAGCTCAGCAGAGTAAGTTCTGTGTAAAAAGTTATACTCAGCTGCTCCCAGCTGCAGGTAAAAAAAAATAAAAAAATGAAGAAATGAACAGCAGCCAATCAGCATCAGCAGTGCTGAGGTCATGAACTCTTACTGTGATCTCATGAGATTTGACGTAACTCTCATGAGATTTCATAGTAAGCTTCCTTTACCTGATTGGTGAAATAATATGAGAGTGCACGAAGCTCATCCTTTCAGTTTTCCCGGGACAGACATACTGATTTGCTGCTTAGAAATCCTTTACAATGGGAGGTGGCTATTGAGGAACCTTTGAGGTAAACTATCTTTCTTTTTTACATAGAGATGTTCAGGTGATATTTTCTAGTCAGCTTTTTACAGCTATGCTGCATCACTTTCAAGTGTTTAAACATTTGGGTATTATGGCCCTTTAATTGTTGTGCACCTCATTTATGTGCTAGAGATACATGTAGCCCCTCATTTGTTGCGCCAAAGGGTATAGTTTTTACAAATGCGTGCTTTGTGTACCATATTTTAATTTTCCGGCTAGAACTATTTAATTGCAAACATGGCAATCTTGAAATCGTCAAAACAAATAGCATTTTAACTTTTATGGTTTATGTCTGCAATCAGACAGCTGTAGAAACCTTGGAAACTAAGATACATTAAATAAAGTACACATTTTTGGAAAGTACATCCCTTGGCACATCAAATGAGGGGCTACATGTATTGCTAGCACAAAAAAAGACAATGTAATAATAAGTTGAATATGGCTCTTTGCTTAAAAATGTTTTTCAAGCAATGCAACTTATTCCATTGGTTGCTGTGCACCCCAAATTCATGCTAGAAATACTTGTAGCCCCTCATTTGATGCATCAAGGGGTGTACTTTCTGTAAATGTGTGCTTTGGGTTCACTTATTTTAATTTCTCAGGTGGTTAGAACTGTTTAATTGCTGAAAACAGTAAAGTAAAATCTAAGATGCTGTTTTTGATAATTTATCAAATTAACATGCCTGCAATAAAACAGTGGAAAAAAACTGTGAAATGTTCTTAATTTCTGCTTATTTCAGACAGGTTACCTACTACAAATATTTATCCACACAGGTTTTGATGATAGAGATTAGAAAAATAAAATTACATACTATTATTTATTGAGTCAGGAGTAAAAAATACACTTTCTTTCACATTTTACGCGCTATTTTTTTAAATCTGATGATACATACACATATAATAATGGTATATTTTGAATCTGCTGAAAAAAATATACATAGTTTGTAAAGTTTATTCACACAAACTTTACTTCTAAAAGTGTTTAAACGTGAACTGCAACAAAAAACTCAAAACCAGCTTAGCACACAGGTGGGAAATGGCTTAGAAGCCAAAGGGAAGGGATACTAAACCCAATTTGTTTTCTTTCATGACTCGGATAGAGCATGCAATTTTAAGCAACTTTCTAATTTACTCCTATTATCAATTTGTATTTGTTCTCTTGGTATCTTTATTTGAAAAGCAGGAATGAAAAGCTTAGGAGCCGGCCCATTTTTAGTTCCGATCCCTAGATAGCGCTTGCTCATTGGTGGTTACATTTAGCCACCAATCAGCAAGGACTACCCAGGTCCTGAACCAAAAATGGTCCGGCTCCTAAGCTTTCCATTCCTGCTTCTCAAATAAAGGTAGCAAGAGAACAAATAATAATTGATAATAGAAGTAAATTATTATTATTATTATTATTATTATTTATTTGTATAGCGCCGCCAAATTCCGTAGCGCTGGGTACAATGATAGGGGTATACAATGACAAAGGATTTGTGATAAAATACAAAACATAACAAAACTAAACAAATCTAGTACAGGAGGAAGAGCGCCCTGCTCCAGAGAGCTCACGGTCTACAGGTTTAGGGTACAGAACATAAGGTTAGGGAAGTTTGTTACATTGGTTGTATCTGCAGCAGTGAGTAAGGTAGTTCATGGACATGTATTAGTTTGGTTCGGATGCAGGATGGAGGAGAGATGGTAAGCCTCTCTGAATAGGTGAGTTTTCAAGGAGCGTCTGAAGCTATACAAGGTTGGAGACAGTCTTATGTAGCGGGGTAGAGAGTCCCAGAGGACAGGAGCAGCACGTGCGAAGTCTTGGAGGTGGGAGTGGGACGTAGAGATAACAGGAGTGTAGAGACGTAGGTCAGAGGTTGATTGAAGAGGACGGGATAGGGAATATTTCACGATGAGAGAGGAAATATATTTGGGAGTTAAACTGTTGAGTGCTTTGTAAGTTAGGGTTAATACTTTAAATTGTATTTTGGAGTGTATGGGGAGCCAGTGTAGAGACTGGCAGAGCGGAGCAGCTGATGTAGGTCATCGACTTAGGTGGATGAGTCTAGCAGAAGCATTCATAATAGATTGGAGGGCGGAGAGGTGGTGTTTTGGAAGGCCATTTAGGAGTAGATTGCAATAATCAATGCGTGACAAAATGAGGGAATGAATAAGTATTTTTGTAGTTTTTTGAGTAAGGAAGGAACGAATTCTGGAAATTTTGCGTAGGTGTGAATGGCAGGATTTGGTAAGCCCTTGTATATGTGGGTTGAATGTGAGTTCTGAGTCTAGTGTGACCCCAAGACAGCAGACCTGGGGTGAGGTGTTGAGAATGGAGTCTCCAACCATCAGAGAAATGTCAGGTGTTGGATGTCTCGAAGAGGGGGGATAAGAAGCAGCTCAGTTTTGGACAGATTGAGTTGGAGGTAGTGTGAAGACATCCAAGAGGATATTGCAGAGAGGCAGTCAGAAATCTAAGTTTTCCAAGGCAGGATGTATAGAGAGAGAAAGAATTTTTTTTCTTTCTAACAAAGAGGCCAAGTGAGGCTATAGGCTAGGAAGATTCTGCAACTCCTTATGGGGATACCCATAAAATGGCCATATTCTCTAAAACTCTCTGATCTTGTGAGATTATCTAAGAAATCTTGTCAGTACCGTGAGGCCCCTCAAAGAATTTTAAAAAGGCAAATTTTAGCTTGAGAGCCATTTATTTTGTTATGCTGGGTTCTGCATGTGAAGGAGAGATGCAATCCATACATAACATTATAATGCTCTAAAAAAGTGATTTCTCTCTTTGCTGACAAGTTTTTTTTAACATCAAGCTCAAAGTCATGTTTCTGCTAAGTAGCATTACATATTTGTACTCTTGTTATCTCATGTTATATCAGTAATGGCCAACTTCCCAGCACATGAGGGTCACATATATATATTTTAGAAGCCTTAATAGACACATATAAATGTATGGCTATTAAACAAAATATATATTTTCTCAAAATGTCCAGTAGCACAGGTATAGATTAGGTAATGTTGCAGAATACACCCTGTCTGAGTTATGGTCTCCCCAGGCACATATCTTTATTTTTAATTTTTCCTTTTTCCTGGAGCCACAAAAACTAGGGCACACATTGTTAGTTCTGCTTATCCTGTGGGCCGCAACTAGTGAAGAGGGCCACTTGTAGCTCTTGGACCATCAGTTGGCCATCTCTGTTTTTATATTATGCCACAAACATGACTTTCTTAGGTTGAAGTTACCACAGGAACAAGACCCTAAACTCTTATGTATCACTTTGGAATACAAGTGTGGAAAACAAATCTTAAACTAAGCTAAGTTAGCTACCCATGTGTAAGCAAAAGGTTTAATTGATTCAACATTATTGTGTTTATGGAAGAGAAACAGAGGCGCCACAATGGCCAAGACAAACAATATTGGTATAAAGGATATGAAATATACTCACACACGTGGTGCACACAATGGTGCTCATGGGGAGGGCTGGAGCTTTTCAGTAGTCCAGCTAACAGTTATCAACCGGCCGTAAAATCAGGTTTGGAATTTCTTAAAGGGAAATTTATTTATTTGTGTAAAGATGAAAAACACACAAACATAGCCCAATACCGTATAGACAGGATCAATTAAGTGGAAAACGATTGCACTTGCAGGAAAGAAAGCACCTCCAGGCGCAGTACAGGCAATCTGGGACCTCACAGCCGCCCAGCTGACTGATCTCCAAAGCAAGCAATTAGAAACACTCCAAGGATTCACATCAGAAGAAAGGTGTAGCATAAAAAAGCCACCACAGCAGCAAATGTATATATATATAAAATCAGATTTTTTATTTAAAAAGCAACTTGTTTCTCAGCCTCTAAAAGGGTTATGTTAAAAACATATGATAAACACTTGCTATATAAAAGGACATACAAACTTTCTGATAGGTTAAGCCATTAATTGGTATCATCTGTGTGTGTTAGCAATTAGCTGCTCATTGACATGGTAACAGTAATTAAAAATGGCCTCAGTACAGGGATAAACAAAAAATATACAAATAAAGTTTAACCTTTAAAACTGAGGAAACAGCCCTTTTAGAGGAGTACTGAAAAGCTCCAGCCCCATCAGCACCATTGGGTACACCATGTTTGTGAGTATATTTCATATCCTTAATACCAATATTGTTTGTCTTGGTGGTACTGGGCCATTGTGGCACCTCTGTTTCTCTTCCATAGATCATCATTTGCCAGGATTTGACTGTCCTTCGACAGAGAGCTGCCTTGTTTTAGATTTTATGGACTCACTGTTTAGTTTGTATATTCATTGAATGTTTAGTATTTAGTTCCAGATATAATAGGAAGCGTCCCCTATGGTTATTTGTGTGCTATAGTGCATACATCTTACCCTTTCATTTTTGATTATTGTGTTTAGGTTATGTAGCCCATATTCATTCTTCTTTTCAATTGATTTCTGTTTAAGCCAGTTATTGATTCATGGTAACGTGTGACCAGTGACATTATTTGGCTTGCTGAATAATTTGCAATAATTGTCAACATACTAAGATATTGATAAATTAAATATGTATATTGTCACATCAGTTAAAATATTAAGTTCAATTTAAATTGGATACATACCTTGTTCTTCTGCAAATTTCATCAGCAGTTCTAAGGGGTCAGCTCCAGGAGAAAGGATAAATATCAGAGGTGTACTTGAAATAGAATCCATGTAACTACGCTGAAGATCAAATGTTGGAGGATCTATGTACGTTGGGCCCATTTTTTCAATAATAAATTGTTGAATTGCAGGTATGATCTACAAAAAGTCTCATTAAAGTCATTTTATATGCATAGTATGTATCAGCAATTAAGCACAACATTACGAAAGCTCAAAATGCTAAATACAAATACAAAAATACAACACAATTTGAATAATCTGCCAGTTAAAGATATACCCATTTAAAAAAATAATGTTACATTATTTAGATTTCTTAAAGGGACATTCCAGCCAAAATTGGAATCCACATAGATTCAGTTTTGAATAAAAACATTTTTGTAATATACATGCATTATCAAAAATGCTTCTAGTAAAAGTTATAGCTGTTTCAAAAGTGTATTTAAGTATTCACTGTGCACCAGCATTTTGAACACAGCACTTGCTGAGAGAGTCTAAGATACTTTTACCATCTGGTAATGATTCAATTTGTTAATTGTTGACTTGATACAAGCCCCACTAATGCTCTGAGAAGCTGCAGTATTTAAAATAATGGTGCACTGAGAATGTCTTGTTATGCTTCACATGCATGTACAGAGTAAAATGTCAACAACTGATAACTTTTACTAGCAGCATTTTTGCCAATACATATATATTGCAAATACGTTTCCATTCCGAGATGTAATTTATCTATGTGCATTTATATTTTAAATGGAATGTCCCATTAATTCCTTACTCCATTTTCACTTGGGCAGGGGAAAAGCCCCAATTTTCTGAATAAAATCACAAAAAAGTGGCAAAAACAAACAATTATGGAGAATTAAATTTTAAATGTATTGCCCTTTAACTAAAATGACAATTATCTAAAACAAATTTTAAAACATCAAATTTTATATGAACTCCCATATATTTATATACACCCTGTTCCAAATTATTATGCCAATGATATCTTTCTCATTTGCCTAAATAATTGATGTAAACAACAGTCAGCATAATTTTCATGTTATCAACTATTAAGAGTAAAATTCAAATTTTATTGAACAAACCTCCTAATGATAACAGTATTTTTTTTCAAAATAAAAAACTTACAATGCACTGTTCCAAATTATTACGCACAGTAAGTTTCAAAACACTTTATAGGTTGTAAAGAAATGAAAATTGTCATTTGTTGTGTTTGCAGCATATTTACTGAAATCAAAAGCTATTTCAATCAAACTTTGAACAATATTTTAACTTTTTAAACATTTTAACAGGTCAAGTTACATTTTAACATAGGACCCCTTATTTGATAGGAGCTTCACAAGTCTTGTATCCATTGAACTTGTGAGTTTTTGGACAGTTTCTGCTTGAATTTGTTTGCAAAATGTCAGAATAGCCTCCCAGAGCTGCTGTTTGGATGTAAACTGCCTCCCACCCTCATAGATCTTTTGATTGAGGATGCTCCAAAGGTTCTCAATAGGATTGAGGTCAGGGGAGGATGGAGACAACACCATGACTTTCTCTCCTTTTATCCCCATAGCAGCCATTGATGCAGAGGTATTCTTTGCAGCATGAGATGGTGCATTGTCATGCATGAAGATGATTTTATTACGGAAAGCATAGTTCTTCCTTCTGTACCAGGGAAGGAAGTGGTCAGTCAGGAACTCCACATACTTTGCAGAGGTCGTCTTTACACCTTCAGGGACCCTAAAGGGGCCGACCAGCTCTCTTTCCCATGATTCCGGCCCAAAACATGACTCCACCACCGCCTTGCTGACGACGCAGCCTGTTGGAACAGGGTGACTGTCCACCAACCATCCACTATTCCATCACTCTGGACCATCCAGAGTTGCACAGCACTCATCAGTGAACAGGACTGTTTGAAAATAAGTCTTCATGTATTTTTCTGCCCAATAGAGCCATTTCTGCTTGTGAGCATTGGTTAGTGGTGGCCGAATGGACAGTTTATGCACAGTTGCAAGACTCTGGAGGACTCTACACCTTGATGTCCGTGGGACTCCAGAGGCACCAGCAGCTTCAAATATCTGTTTGCTGCTATGTAATGATATTTTAGCAGCTGCTCTCTTGATCCGATGCATGGATCTGGCAGAAATCTTCCTCAATGTGCCTTTATCTGAACAAACCCATCTGTGCTCTGAATCAGCCACAAATCTCTTAATAGTGCGATGATCACGCTTAAGTTTTCGTGAAATATCTAATGTTTTCATACCTCATCCAAGGCATTGAACTATTTCACTCTTTTCGGCAGCAGAGAGTTGCTTTTTCTTCCCCATATTGCTTGAAAATGGTGCTCTGCTTAATAATGTGGAACACCCTCCTTTAGTATTTTTTCCTTTAATTAGGCACACCTGTCAATCTAATTATCACAGGTGTCCAAGATTGTTTTCAGTGATCAAAAGAGCCCTGAGACACAATCCCATCCATGAGTTAAACTGAAAAAAAAAATATTTAATCTTTGTGACACTGAAATAGAATTTGCATAATAATTTGGAACAGGGTGTATACATATATATATATATATATATATATATATATATATATATATATATATATATATATATATATATACATATATAAAAACATGGTAAACCAACCTCTAATCTTATATTAAAACAAAATATCCCATTAGGTTAAATGACAATGTAACTATAATAATAGACAACAAATGCTTTCCCCATGCGTATGCACAAGTTACAAAAAATCATAACTTTCTCTAACTGTAAACTGTATAATAGAAACCATCACCTAAATTACGAGTTTTGCGTTAACAGGGGTGCGGTGCTAGCGAGCAGTTTATGCTCACCGCTCACTTGCAGACAGCGCTGGTATTACGGGTTTTTAGAAACCCAGCGTTAACCGCTGGGTTTCCAGCACTGCTTACGTTAGTGGTGAGCTTGCTAAACGTGCTCGTGCACGATTTCCAACCAATGGGGGAGAGCCGGCTGAAAAAAAACCTAACACCTGCAAAAAAGCAGCGTAAAGCTCCTAACGCAGCCCCATTGATTCCTATGGAGAAACACATTTTATGTCTACACCTAACACCCTAACATGAACCCCGAGTATAAACACCCCTAATCTTACACTTATTAACCCCTAATCTGCCGTTCCTGACATCGGCGACACCTTCATTATATTATTAACCCCTAATCTGCTGCTCCAGAAACCGCCGCCACCTACATTATATTTATGAACCCCTAATCTGCCGCCCCCAACATCGCCAAACTCTACATTATATTTATTAACCCCTAATCTGCCGCCCCCAATGTCGCCGCAACCTAACTACATTTATTAACCCCTAATCTTCCGCCCACAATGTCGCCACCAATATAATAAACATATTAACCCCTAAACCTAAGTCTAACCCTAACCCTAACACCCCCTAACTTAAATATAATTTAAATAAATCTAAATAAAATTACAACAATTACCTAAATAGTTCCTATTTAAAACTAAATACGTACCTATAAAATAAGTTAAATTGTATCTAGTTTAGGGTTTATTTTTATTTTACAGGCAACTTTGTATTTATTTTAACTAGGTACAATAGTTATTAAATAGTTATTAACTATTTAATAACTACCTAGTTAAAATAAATACAAATTTACCTGTAAAATAAAACCTAACCTAAGTTACAATTACACCTAACACTACACTATAATTAAATTAATTACCTAAACTAAATACAATTCATTACAATTTTAAAAAAAATTGAAAGTACAAAAAACAAACAAACAAACACTAAATTACAGAAAATAATAAAATAATTACAAGATTTTTAAACTAATTACACCTAATCTAATCCCCCTAACAAAATAAAAAAGCCCTACCCTACACTAAATTACAAATAGCCCTTAAAAGGGCCTTTTGTGGGGCATTGCCCCAAAGTAATCAGCTCTTTTACCTGTAAAAAAAAAAATGTACAAATACCCCCAACATTAAAACCCACCACCCACACAACCAACCCTACTCTAAACCCCACTCAATCCCCCCTTAAAAAAACCTAACCCTAACCCCTTGAAGATCACCCTACCGTGAGACATCTTCACCCAACCGGGCAGAAGTGGTCCTCCAGACGGGCAGAAGTCTTCATCCAAGCCGGGCAGAAGAGGTCCTCTAGATGGGCAGAAGTCTTCATCCAGACGGCATCTTCTATCTTCATCCATCCGGCGCGGAGCGGGTCCATCTTCAAGATATCCGACGCAGAGCATCCTCTTCAAACGACGGCCGATGACTGAATGAAGGTTCCTTTAAGTGACGTCATCCAAGATGGCGTCCCTTCAATTCCGATTGGCTGATAGAATCAGCCAATCGGAATTAAGGTAGAAAAAAATCCTATTGGCTGATGCAATCAGCCAATAGGATTGAGCTTGTATTCTATTGGCTGATTGGAACAGCCAATAGAATGCAAGCTCAATCCTATTGGCTGATTGGATCAGCCAATAGGATTGAAGTTCAATCCTATTGGCTGATTGCATCAGCCAATAGGATTTTTGTCTACCTTAATTCCGATTGGCTGATAGAATTCTATCAGCCAATCGGAATTGAAGGGATGCCATCTTGGATGACGTCATTTAAAGGAACCTTCATTCAGTCGTCGGCCGTTGGATGAAGAGGATGCTCCGCATCGGATGTCTTGAAGATGGAACCGCTCCGCGCCGGATGGATGAAGATAGAAGATGTCATCTGGATGAAGACTTCTGCCCGTCTGGAGGACCACTTCTGCCCGGTTGGGTGAAGATGTCTCACAGTAGGGTGATCTTCAAGGGGTTTAGGTTTTTTAAGGGGGGATTGGTGGGTTTTAGAGTAGGGTTGGTTGTGTGGGAGGTGGGTTTTAATGTTTGGGGGTATTTGTACTTTTTTTTTACAGGTAAAAGAGCTGATTACTTTGGGGCAATGCCCCGCAAAAGGCCCTTTTAAGGGCTATTTGTAATTTAGTGTAGGGTAAGGCTTTTTTATTATGGGGGGCTTTTTTATTTTGTTAGGGGGATTAGATTAGGTGTAATTAGTTTAAAAATCTTGTAATTATTTTATTATTTTCTGTAATTTAGTGGGGGGGGTTTCGTACTTTAGATAATTTTTTTAAATTGTAATTAATTGTATTTAGTTTAGGTAATTAATTTAATTATAGTGTAATGTTAGATGTAATTGTAACTGGTTAAAAAATTTATTTTAGTGTTTGCGATGTCGGGGGGGGGGGGGGCCTCGGTTTAGGGGTTAATAGGTAGTTTATGGGTGTTAGTGTACTTTTTAGCACTTTAGAGTTTTATGCTACGGCGTTGTAGTGTAAAACTCTTAACTACTGACTTTAAAATGCGGTACCAGTCTTGACAGGAGAGGGTCTACCGCTCACTTTTTGGCAGACTCGTAATACCGGCGCTATGCAAGTCCCATTGAAAATATAGGATACGCAATTGATGTAAGTGGATTTGCGGTATTTACGAGTCTGGACAAAAAAGTGAGCGGTACACCTGTACCTGCAAGACTCGTAATACCAGCGGGCGTTAAAAAGCAGCGTTGGGACCTCTCAACGCTGCTTTTTAACCCTAACGCACAACTCATAATCTAGCCGCATGGTTTTTATTATACACAAAGAAGTAATATGAAATTTAATAGTGACAATAATTATTTAAGTTTCTGTCTTAAATGTTTAGGGGTTAAATGGACAAACAGGGAGCGCAGCAATTTTATAACACTATAACTGACAGCAATATAAGTTAATTTGCTGATTAGGTATAACATAGAGCAAAGCTTCAGTGAATTCTGCATTAGCAGTAGTATGACATTTAATGGCTTCTTAATGTTACACTGTGTAACTGTAACATTAAAAAGCATAATGAAATTTAGTGAGTCAAGGCCAGAGTAGGGTAATCAATATATAATGGGGAACAATGCAAGAACAGCTTTTCAGCAAATATTTTATACATTTTGGGCCAGATTACAAGTTGCACGCTATTTATTGCTTTTATTCACGCGCAAGCACAGCTGGAAGTAAACTTTTTTTTTTTTTGTAAATAAGATTTTTATTGGGTGACAATTCCAACAGCTTTAACATTCACAAACTTTTAGTCATGTAATAACAATAGAATCAAAAAAGAAAACATGGTATCCTTTCAACAACGGAACTTATGATCACATTTTTGCTGCCGAATTGCCCTCCCCTCTTTCCTTGTATCTCACCCCCTCCCCTATTTGATGTCAACCATCTCCCCTGTTCTATTATCCTCTCTATCTCTGCTCCCCCTTTTCTGAGGCCCCTTATACTCCTCTCTCCTCCTTCTCCTAACATTTCTGCCTGTATAACATTTTGTGTCTTTCAGGTTGATAAAAAGTCTTGTCTGTTATTATACTTTGCTGTTCGTATTTCTACATTTAATTACCTCCGCCCTTTAATGTTCAGCAGTGGACTCCTTTCCCCCCTGGGACTCGCTTTTTCATTTTGTAGTGTTTACAGTATGTTCCATTCCCCTCTCAGTTGTGCAGCTAATATGTATTCTGAGTTACGGAATGGGTATAGTATCTGTTTTTGTATCTCTGTTGATTGTTGTAGGATCAACCTCTCCCACTTCTTCATGAAAGCCTTTACCCTATCTTTGACCTCGCTCATGGTATCAAATTGTTCTATTATCATTTGTTGCCGTAGTGCATTTTTGAGCTGACTTAATGTTGGCGGTTTCCTCTTCCTCCACTCCTTGAGAATTAACTTCCTTGCTGTGAGGATCACGTTATGTGTAAGTCTTTTCTGAGTGCCTAGTTTAGCTGTGGTGTCAAGAAATATTATGGCTTTCCCGTCTAGTTTAATCTGTGTGGAGCACATCTTATTTATCCATCTTTCCGTCATGGCCCAAAATTTTGTCAGTCTTGGGCAAGTCATAATTAGGTGTGTATAGTCGGGGTCCGGCTGTCTGCATTTGACGCATACATTTTCTGTGTCTTTCTCCCATTTACTGTATATTCTGGGTGTGATGTGTGCCCTATGAATCGTTTTGATGTGCATCTCCCTTGTGTCTGCTCCTATAGTGGCTCTCCTGACTTTTTCTATACTCTCTGTAATTTGTTCCTCTGAAATTGGTGTCTGCAGTATGTCTGACCATTTGTCACCCAGGTTTGCCTTGTGTTTTTGGTTTGGCTTTTCTATCAACATTTTATATATTGGGGAAACAGAGTGACCCCCTTGTGATGTTCGAGCAATCAGTTTTGAAATCGGATCATTATGATCTGTGAAATCTATGTGTTTCTGTAACTGTGTAACGTAGTGTTTGACTTGCAGGTATGCAAAATGATGTTGTCTAGGTAGTGTGTATTCTTTTTGTAGGTCTTGGAATGTATGGATCAGCCCTGTGGACTCCGATACCAACTGTTTAACCGTGTGTAAGCCTGTGTCTTTCCATTGTTGGAATGGCTTTGTCGTCAGACCTGCTGGGAAGTCAGGGTTTCCCCCTATGGGTATGAATTTTGTGTGTGTATGTGATACCCCCATCCACTTGCATATTTTCGTCCAGGCCCTTACTGATTCCCCAAAAATTGGGAAATCCTTGGACCATGTGCGTAATTTGTGATGTTCCATGTGCGGTAGCATGGCTAATGCCCATGGCTGCACCATACTACTTTCTATTTCTTTGTGTGTGAAATGGTTCGTGTTACTTAGCCAGTCCAAGACGTATTTGCTAGTTGTGGCCCAATTGTATAGTTCCAGGTTCGGTAGGCCAAGGCCCCCTGCGTGAACCGAACACATGATCTTCTCCAGGCTGAGCCTGTGTTTTTTCCCCGACCATATGAACTTCGCCCATTGTGTGTTTAAGTGTTTCAGATCTTTCTTATGTAGTAGCATGGGGAGCATTTGGAAGGGATACATAAGTCTAGGAAACAGGATCATTTTTATCAGACTAATTCTGCCCGTCGTTGATATCGGCAATGCCTTCCAGTTTTCTAAATCCTCTATAATTTTGTCAATTATCGGTTTATAGTTAAGTGCATACCATTTGGCTGGGTCCTTTGATAAGCTAATCCCCAGGTATTTAATAGTGTCCTCTAGTGTTTTAAAGTTAAATCCTAGATCTGCTCTATAACTAGGTGGAGATAGCCACAAGATCTCGCTTTTATCTTTGTTTATTTGGTACCCTGAGATTTTGCTGAAGTCTTCAATAATTGACATTAGTCGTGGTGTGTCCCTCTCTGGGTCTGATATGAATACTATCATGTCATCTGCATACAGGGATAGGTGCAGTGTCTCCTTCCCCACCCTTATTCCTTGTGTGTCCGTCCTAATTCTGTATGCTAGCGGCTCCATGGCCAAGTCAAAAAGGAGGGGTGATAGTGGGCAACCCTGCCTCGTCCCCCTTCCCAGTCCGAATCTTGGAGAGAGTGTGCCATTAATGATTACTGCTGCTTGAGCTGATCTATAAATGCTGGCGACCGACCCGAAGAAGGAGCCCTTAATTCCATATCTGGTCAACGTGTGGAATAGGTGTTCCCACAACACCTTATCAAAAGCCTTCTCCGCATCGATCGCCAGCATGCATGCTTTTTGTGATATGTAGTCTGTTTTTCCGTCCTTTCTGGTGTTCCAGTAATGTTGTAAGACTAATTGTACTTTCCTGATGTTGAGGACTGATGATCTGCCCTTGATAAACCCTGTTTGGTCGCTGTGGGTCAAAGATGGTAATATGATAGCTAACCTGTTGGCCAAAATTTTTGTGAAAATTTTGTAGTCACTATTTAATAGTGATATGGGTCTGTATGATTCCCTAGCAGTGGGGTCTCTGCCTGGTTTTGGAAGGACACAAATGTGTGCTTCTGTAAATCTGTCGCTTAACTCTTCTCCTCCTGTTATCTTGTCAAATAGCGTGACTAGTGGCGCCAATATTTCCTCTTTCATCAGTTTGTAGAATTCATTGGGTAAGCCGTCAGGTCCTGCTGTCTTATTTAGTGGTAGTTGTCCTATTGTCTTGTGTATTTCCTGTATTGTGATTGGTGCGTTTAATAGTTGAAGGTTCTCCTCCGTGATTTGGGGTAGTTTAATGGTTTCCCAGAACTGATCTCTGTGTCTCCCGTCTACTGAATGTGGTGTATATAGGTCTGAGTAGTAGTCACTGAATGCCTGCTGCTTTTCCTTTTCCGTTATTAAAGTTTTGCCCTGGACTCTCAATGTCTGTATTACATTGGGTTTTCTCACTAACCTTGTAATGTTGGCTAGGGTGCTGCTTATCTTATTGCCATATCTGTAGAAACGTGCCCTGGCTCTGGTTATGGTGCTTTTAGCATTTTGCAACAAAAATGTGTCCCTTTGTAATTTAACTTCGGTATACTTTTGCCTGTTTTCTGTGTTCGGGGCTCTAAGATATTTATTGTATGCGTTCGTGACTTGTCTTAGTAGTATGTCTTCCCTTTGTTTGTATTTCTTATTAGCTCCTGATGCATATGACATTATGACTCCTCTTAAAACCGCCTTAGCTGTGTCCCAGAATAGGGCCGGTGTTGTCATATGTGCTTTATTAGCTTCTGCATAATGCAGCCATTCTCCTTTAAGGTGGTTTAACAGGTTAGCGTCCCTGTACAGATAGTATGGGAATTTCCAACCCTCTCTTTTGGGTCGCCTGGGCCCTATCGTCATGGTCATGGAAATTGGTGCGTGGTCTGAGAGTGTGACTGTATCAATTTTGGTGTCCATAATCTGTGTGCTCAAAGTAGATGATGTGAGGAAGAAGTCTATCCTGGATAGTGTCTGTTTAGATGGGGATATACACGTATAGTCTCTGCTGTCTGGGTATCTTGCCCTCCAAATGTCTGTCACTTTTAATGCCCTTTTAAATTTGTTCAGTATCCTTGTGTCTCTCTTGCTGTAATTGGCTGGCTGTTTTTTGTTCCCTGGAATGTCTGGGTTGGGAAATCTGTCTGCTGGCACCTGTGGTGCAATGTTGAAGTCACCTACCACTATTAGTTGTGTCTCTGTATGGGTCAGTAATTTTCTTTGTAATGTTTGCCAAAACTCAGCCTTCCTGTGCAAGGGGCCATACAGTCCACATAGAGTGAGTGTCGTTTGTTCTACTTCTATCTTTAGAATGATGTATCTACCCTCATTGTCTATTTCCTTGTGTGTTATTTTGTATGGTAATTGTTTCCTGAATAGGATGGCTACTCCTCTTGCTCGTTTAGCTTCGTATGGTGTGAATGTGACCTCCCCCACCCATTCCTGTTGGAGTTTCCTGTGTTCTCCTTGGGATAAATGTGTCTCTTCCAACACTGCAATGTCTGCTCTTTGTTTTTTAAGGTATTTAAGAATAGCTTTTCTCTTAACAGGTGACGTGACCCCACCCACATTCCATGCTACTATCTTGATCTGGTTTAGTGCCATTGTGTTATGAATGAAGTGTGTCTTTTATGTATGTTTGTATGATATTTGTGTTCGTCTAGTAAGCGCTTACCCTTGTGGTGTACACCAGAAGTGTATAGATGTATTTATGACCTACTTTGGAAGTAAACTTTTAATGTGCGCAGGTTAGTGAGCATATTACAAGTTGGAAATAAATGTTTGCACAAGAACAAAACCCGACGGTAACTAATTTCAGGACTTCAGAGATAGCGACACTTCTATGGAGAGCATTATTTAAAAAAAACAACTAACACTTATTACTCGCGCTCTACACTGCGTTAGACCTACAGCGCTAAAACCAAAGGTAGGTATGCATATTTTACATTTCAATGTTCTTCACGTAGAAGAACATGTTCACTTTATTTTTAACTATATATTTCTATATATAAATAATTATTTTAAAAAAAATATCTATATGTGAAAATATACAGGTATATACAGATATATAGGAATATAGGAATACCAAAGAACATTTCTACTATGTGAAGAACATTGAAATGTAAAATATTTACAGTAAATACACAGTAAAACACATTTTTAAATATTAAAAATAAATACACATGTATATACACATATATGCACATATTTATATACAGTATATATATATATATAGTATATATATATATATATATATACTGTATATATATATATATATATACTGTATATATAATATATATACTGTATATATATATATATATATATAAAATATATATATATATATATATATATATATATATATATATATATATATATATATATATAAATTCCAACAACAGAGGCAAAGGCACTCACCGTAATCATCCAAAGTCAGTGTTTATTTAGCGTAGATGCTAAATAAACACTGACTTTGGATGATTATGGTGAGTGCCTTTGCCTCTGTTGTTGGAATTTGTATATACTTTGCACGGAGCACCCAGAGGTTGTTTAATTGTTTTGAGTTGTTGAGTGCCAGTCCCTCTACATAACTGTATATATATATATATATATATATATAAATATATCCTTTATAACCCTTTCCATTCAAATACCTTCTCATATACCTTTTAATCCTTATATAAAACAATATTCATTATTTTTATCAGATAGTGTATGTATTAGTGTAACACTTTATTTAATGTATTTATGTTGTGTTCGTTGCACCTTTTTTTTTTTTTTAAATCCCGAAGCACGCTAAATTTGTCTGCGCTTGACTGAATATGTTTATTTTCAACTTGTAATATGTGCGCAAGTTAGCACGGTCATAATATTGCTTATCGCAACTTGCACTAGCAATAGTGCACCACTTGTAATCTAACCCTTTGTTTTTAATTTCAATAGTGGGTATACCAGGTATTTTAGTAAATCTGAGGATTTGGAGCATACTCCTGTATACACAATTCATGTACATCATCATTACATATACAGTTGTAGAACAAGAAGCATAAACAAAGAGACAAATGCAAAAAGAAAATGTTCTTATGTGTTAAAATATTTTATTACTACACTATTGGTTGTATATAGCTTTGTGTTTTACCCCATCAAATGGGTTAAACATATATGGTTCCATTTAAGAAGCCGCAATGCACCTTTGGAGCACCTTAGAGCATGTAGCCAATAGTAAAGAAGCAGTGGTCATCAGTAGTAGCTATTTTAGCTATCATATATTCTAACATTTGTTATCATATTATTTAGCCTTATATTTTACTCTTTTTTTTAAATACTTAAAATATATAAAGCAATAGAGAAATCAAGATGTTCCTCAATTTCCATGTCTTTTAACATTTCCTATATTGTTCACATTTTAACATTAGTAAGATACTGGATAAAGGAGACACACACAGTCTAAAGCCTAAGCAAATGAGATTAAATTCTGCACTCAGTTAATAGATTTGATATAATTATTTACTGCTTACATTGGAGAGGTACTGCCCAGTTGCTATAAAATCTTGGGATTCAACATCTGCCATTTCTCCCCTGCAGTAATATATTTTTGGAAAATACAATAAAAGCACAACAGTTTATAAGTGCCAATCTTCACCAGTAGTGAAAACTGGCATTATTTGATGATAACCCACTGCTTTCTCTTGTCAAAAGCCCATTTCAGTTATATTTTTGTCACTTGTATATCAAATTTTCATTATGTTCTTGACTACATTTTAAGAAAGAATTCAACCGTAAGATATTGCTTTTTATTTCACAATCAATTTATCCTTGGTAAAGTAATTGATTTTTTTTTATACATGATCTGTAACGGATCATCCAAAAACACTTTTTCTTCCCATATTTGTAAATAAAATATACCGCTCATCTATAGGAGAATATCCAGATAATTCTGTCATTTGTGATTTTTTTCCCCCTGATGTTAACAATTATTTGATGTGAATAATTAAAGTATATGTTTAAAGAATTAATAAAAAAAAATCAGCTCTAGAAAAAAAATGCATGAACAAAGCTAGCCTGCTGCATGCAAAAAATACTATAAACAAATTGTATAGTTTTTGTTTACCTTGTCTGGTCTTATGCAGCGTAAAACTAACAATTTCTGAAAGCTGGTTAGTATGTCTTCCCATGGGTATGGCAATTCGATTTCATTAGGATGGGATGAATCATATATCCGTTTCCATTCAACAACCTGTATATGGGGAAATCCAAATGTGGAAAGCAAACCAAATCAGTAATTACCAATCTGATGTTTCAACCCAACAAAACAGACATATTAGTTTCAGCTGTCACATTTTTTTTTCAATTCTACATACAGCAAAACCTATCTTCAAAATAATTCAGCTATTTCTTCAAAATCATATTCTTGTCTTTTCCAATCCCTCGATACTTCGGCATGAAAAATGAATTTCCATCACTTATGAGTAAACAATTTTTAAATATTTCAAAGTATCCTATTTCATTACTGTTTTCTTTTCTTATCTAAAAAAGTCACCTCAATGCACACCTTAGACAGAAGGGGAGTTACTTACATTCTGTTCAAATTATTCATAAGGAATACGCTAAAATACACCTCAAGCTTTAAGATGTTTCATTCTATTGAAAATCTTTATACATTTACTGACATTTATTTTTTTATACTCAAAATTATATAAAAAGATTTGTAATGCGTTACTGATAGAGATGTAGCATAGGCATGGTCTTAAGTTTCCCAGTAAAGCATCCTTTCTTTCTTTTCTTTACTTTACAAACACACACAAAATCACACTCTCAAACACACACAAACATACATATACACTCACAAACACAAATACACAAACACTCACATACACATATACACACATACACAAACACACTCACATACACATACACTCACAAACACAAATACACAAACACTCACATACACATATACACACATACACAAACACACTCACATACACACAAACACACACAAACATACATATACACTCACAAACACAAATACACAAACACTCACATACACATATACACACATACACAAACACACTCACATACACACAAACACACACAAACATACATATACACTCACAAACACAAATACACAAACACTCACATACACATATACACACATACACAAACACACTCACATACACACAAACACACACAAACATACATATACACTCACAAACACAAATACACAAACACTCACATACACATATACACACATACACACAAACACACATACACACACACACAATCAAAAGCAATATGCTCTCCGTATTCAGCATTGCACCAGCAGCTCTTGTGAGCTGCTGGTGCAACGCCGCACCCAGCAGATTCGCGGCCAATTGGCCGCCAGCAGGGGGTTGTCAATCAACCCGATCGTACTCGATCAGGTTGATTTTCGGCGATGGCTATCCGCCTGCTCAGAGCAGGCGGACAGGGTAATGGAGCAGCGGTCTCTAAACCACGGCTTTATATTTGGTGATTCTGGCGAGTCTTAAAGGAACATTATACACTAGATTTTTCTTTGCATAAATGTTTTGTAGATGATCTATTTATATATACAGTATGTATTAATAAAAATAAGGGAGAGAAATTAGGGCATGCAATAATTCCCTAAAAAGAAGTTAAAAATAGCACACAAAATAGGTTTTATATATCAGTTTTAATTAACTTACAAATAAATCAAAATGGTATTCGCCCATTTATGTCTTGCAGCACTGCATAAAGTAAAAGCATTTCAAACAAACATATACATACATATATATATTTATATATACAGGGGAAACTAGAAACAGTAAAACACGGTATATATGACTACTAAATGGCCTGTATCTGCTCTGATACTAAACAACCATATAACCATATACTTAATTAACTAGCCATCAAACCAGCTTAAATCATGCATATACATGAGCAGAAAGGGAATTGGACCTCAGTATAGACTGCACTCTAGGTCCCACAGCGTGTTTGTTACAGACAAAATTGACCGCAGATCAGACTGCACACTAGGTCATAAGTAACATACAATGGTTGATAAACTTGCACTTATCATTGGGGGTTATATTCTTTTATAGAGACAGTCTCGTTTCCCTTAGCAAGGTGACCGCAGATCAGACTGCACACTGGGTCGTAAGCAAACTGGTTAATAATTTTGCACTTATCTTAAGGCGCATGTCAGCGTTCACGTAGCTTTCAATCCTCTAACACTCTCACTGGGCGTAACCTCAGTATGAAAAGTCGAGTGGAGGAGTGGCCCAACTACCACATCTTTTCTGATTGGTTACAGACGTCAAAGTCCGTTCCTTATTGGCCAACAAAGCTCACGCTGAGGAAACAAATTTATCCACGCTAGACACAATGTATCAGATCTTACCACAGATGTACCATATAAGTAACTTTATACCTCCAACACTCATGTATAGTGTATAGCGAGTCTTACCACAGATGTACCGTTCTTTAGAAATAGCTTGTGCTGCTCACTCTGCTGCGGATCACCACCGCATCAAATACATAGAAAGTCTTGCATTTTCAATAGTGTAGCTCCACACAGCAATATATTGCTAAAAGTGCAGGCATAATGGCAAGCCGTCAAAGTTTAAAGCTGGTCAACCATGTAACTGATGGTTCCCACTTTAAGAAACCTTGGAGATAGTCGACTTACTCCAAGGTATAGAGACACATAGGTGCCAAACACACAAGTGCCAACGCATGTTTCAGCCCCACAATGGATATGTGTCACAGGAGCTCGTCAGGGCATATATGATCCATTTATATAGCCCATAGTTGTTGTTTTTTTCAAAAAAGGATAGTTTTGCGTATATTTAAATAACATTTTCATTTTCAGACTCCTAACCAAGCCCCAACGTTTTAGGAGAATACCGACGTATACCTAATCCAGCTTGCTTCTGTTTGTGTAAAGAGTCTTTTCATATGCAAAAAGAAGGGGGAGGGTGTGTGTGTTTGCTATTTCCCACTTGCAGTGGGTGTTCCAGTAACCTTTTAAACAGAGCTTAGCTGGAAGCTATCTAAGTAAGTTTTAAAACGGTTTTATACTGGATTTTTTTATCAGTATTTGTGCATATTATTCTTTATGCAGTTAAATGAAAATTGGTGTATACTTGGTGTATGCTGTCCCTTTAAATAAACATGTTACTGTACAAATGTGTCCCCTTAAATGTGTTCCCAATGATCCCTCTTACTTGTAGTAGTTTAATGAATTACTCATTAAAGGGAATGTAAACCCCTACATTGTTCTCCCCTTTAATTTGTTTACAATGATCTGTTTTACCTGTTGAAATGTATTCAATTGTTTACAAATAGCTCCTTTACCTTTATATCGGCATTTGAAATACAAAAAGAGATAACATGACCAGATCTGCTTTTTCTGATTACAAGTGGAGTGCTAACAGTTACGCGTGAGCAATAAGGGTGTTTGGGCTCATCAGGTGTACCGCTGGTATTACGAGTTGAGCGCAATCGTGATTTACTCTAGATTGACTACGCGTCCTCAGAGCTCTGGTTAACGGTTTTGCAAAACAAAAAAGTTGCACAAAACACATCAAAAATACATTGTAAAGTACAGTTACATTCCTAATAAAACAATCTAATAAAAATTTAAAATAAAAAAAAAAAAAATATTGCACACAAAAGTTATAAGGGCTCAAAGATATGAGGTCTCAGGTGTTAGAAAAAAAAAGGCATGCAAAGGGCTTTTACATTGTCATACATGCATACACATGTCTAAATATGTATACTGTATGTATATATATATATGTGTGTGTTTATATGTGTGTATTTATGTATTAAATGTAAAGTAAGAAAACCCAGAAAGTGATAGGCAGTCTATAATATATTAACAACAAAAAGGTATCAAATAAAGTGCAAGGTGCTAAATAGAAACTCTCAAGTTCCTTGGTATATCACTCATTTACTCGCTCCAGCGTGGACAATGGAGATCTCACTCACCCAATCCTATGGAGAAGGCGGGTATCGCCATTCACGGCTGCAAATTCAATCCGGACGCCTCTAAGGGGGCACGGCCCAATCTCGGCCAATGGAACACACTCTGGAACGAGGCAGAGATCCCTTGCTCCGCCTCAACTTATTCCAGATACTTGTTCCTCCGATAGAATGCAGTATCCCTCCGCCAGTGACGTAGCAAAAAACAGTTTCTGCTTGCAATAGGGAACTGCCAAATGTAGAACAGCACACAATGCAATCCTTTTTGAAGAGTATAAGCTCGTAATGCACAGCAGGAAACAGCCAAACTCCGGACAATAATAACTTGAAAAGAGGAAATGTGGGCTGTTTCCTTAAAATTAATTCCTTTATTTATTCAGATTAAAATCGGCAAACACAGCAAGGATAGGGTATGGTGTAGAAGGCGCAGCACAGTCTGGCTTACGCGTTTCGGATGAAATCCGTAGTCATAGCCTACTGTGCTGTGCTCCACACCTGTTTAAAACTAGTTAAAACAAATGTGATTGGCGCACACATGAAAAACAACGCCTTCAAGTTTAACCAATACTAACAGTATGTAAAGTTAACCCACTAGTGTAAGAACCGCACATTGCAATACATTGTCTGAGCCCATACAAACGTAATATACATACTGTGATAATTATGTGAATAACCAACATAGTGTTATGCATTACAGACAAAATGTCAAATATTAAGGGTTAGTGATTAATTATATATTACTAGAAATTCTATTGCCCAAATAGTGCGCATAGGAGACTCTATTAATATATCCTCATTCTCTAAGAGTTGAATCATTGCTCTTATCCTCTCTAATGCACTGATGGGCAACAGAATTCAAACAGTACCCTCAGTATAAAATACCACAATAGTTGATATCATATGTCAAAAATAGATAAATCTATTAACAAATCCTATAAAAATGAAAACATGCAATAAGCAAATAATTTTAATTTTAAATTTTAATTTTAAATGAATAGTAACCTGTCAAATACTATATGTTATAAAGATGTCTTGGCAAATCGTCATCATAATAACATATGATAAAGACAACAAGCAAACAAATAGGACATCCCCATATAGTAATTTAATGTGATTTGATACAGGTTAAGCACACATGACCAACCGATGAGTCTTACATTATAATAAACTAGGAGATCATTGGTAGGTGTATTACGAAATACCATAATACTATTCCCACAGGTTCATTACGTCATATCTTGAATTTAGACCATCAGGCACCCGAGTGCCTAAGGTAAAAATCCAAAAAGCTTCGCGTCTGGCTAGCAATTGGTCCAAATTTCCCCCCCTCACAGGTCTAGAAACTTTCTCAATAGCACACCATGTAAATCCTTTGAGGTTATTATCATGGTAGACTCCAAAGTGTTGTACTATTGGAGTCGTGGATCTCTTAGTAGAGAAAGAGGAAAGATGTTCCCTAATTCTAGAGTTCAGGTCTCTGGAGGTGAGTCCCACATATTGAATCTGGCACAATGTGCATTCAATCATATAGACTACCGATTCCGTTTTACAATTCATACAGGAATTGATTTTGTAGCTTTTCCTCGTTTTTGCACTCACAAATTCCTTTGTCACCTTGGCATAATCACAGGGCTTGCACTTCCTGTGACCGCATCTATACATCCCAGTATGTACCAACCATGATCCCCTCTCATCTTTGTCAGTTTTTAACAGGGTTGGCGAGAGAATAGAGCCCAATGTGGGGCTCTTCCTGTAGGCACATCTGAGCCCTTGTCGGACTGTATCAACCAATTTATCCTCTGCCTTCAATATTGGAAAATGTTTCCTAATAATCTCACATACCTGAGGATATTGGGTACTGTGTGTTGTAACAAAAGTAATTCCCTGTTTGGTTGTACTGTGCTTATCTTTAGTTTTCAGTAAGCTCTCTCTAGGTGTTACCTGTACAGATTCTCTTGCCCTTTTGATCACTTTTTTTTCACTTTTTTGGGATACTTTCTCTCTTTTAATCTCATCTCCAATCTTTCTGCCTCCTTGCAAAAGTCCTCATTGGAGGTACAGTTCCTTTTAATCCTGGTATATTCTCCTTTGGCAATGGCAAAGGGAACATGTCTGGGATGACAGCTTGTTCCTAAGAGTAAGGAATTCCCTGAAATGGATTTTCTGAAAATCCTGGAAAGTATTCTGCCATCTGAACTGCCCTCCAATGTAATATCCAGATAGTTAATAGAACTCTGACTCGCTTCAAAAGTGAAGCTTAGTCCAATATCATTATGATTAAGATAGTCAATAAATCCCTGAATGTCAGACTGATTACCCGACCAGATGAAAAGAAGATCATCTATGTATCTCCTATAAAAGGAGATACATTTCTTGTAAGGGTTTCTATCTCCAAAGATGTGGTAGAACTCCCACCAGCCCAAAAAAAGATTGGCAAAGGAGGGAGCAAATTTGGCCCCCATGGCGGTACCACATCTCTGGAGATAGAAAACATCCTCAAATTTGAAAAAATTGTGTGACAAAAGAAAAAGGGTGACCTTCAAAATGTACTTAATGAAGTCATCAGAGTAATCTGTATTGTATTCCAGAAAAAAGGCAATGGCCTCTATCCCTTTAGAGTGTGGAATACTGGAATAGAGCGACACTGCGTCCACTGTGAGCCAGATAGATTGTGGTGTCCATCTTACATTATCCATAACATTAAGGATATGTTTGGTATCCCTAATGTAAGAATGGAGAGTGACAACGAGGGGTTGAAGGATTGAGTCCAACCACTCTGACAGATTACCTAGAAGGGATTCCACACCACTCACTATAGGCCGTCCCTGGACACTTTCCAGGGATTTATGTGTCTTAGGTAAATGGTGGAACAACGGTATTTTCGGACAATCAACTAACAAATAGTCCATTGTTGCCTGATCTACAAAACCTTGTTCCAATCCATCATCCAAAAGATGTACTAATTTGGAACGAAAGTGAGTGGTGGGATCTCTTTGTAAAACTAAGTAATTATTCTCATTACATAGTTGTCTGTGGCCTTCATCTATGTATTGTTGTCGGTCCATGACCACAACCATTCCACCTTTATCAGAATTTTTGATCACCAGACTAAGGTCCTCTTTAAGAGAGGCCAAAGCACTCTTCTCAGCAAGAGACAAATTAAATTTACTTGGGGGCTGATTGGCCTTTAGTTGTAAAAGATCTCTTTCGACCCTGTTGTAAAATGTTTCAATGACTGATCCCCTGTTCTGAATAGGGTAGAATTTAGATTTCTCCTTAAATTTGGGACCCATGTTGCGACTGCCCGAGTTCCCCATTGATTCTATTTGCAGCTGTTGCAGTGTGACTGTGTCACATTTATATTCAAAATCAACTGGGTCCCCGGTATCAGTATCAACATGGGTAACTGGCACATCGGTATGATCAAGTGTACTCAATCCGTGAAAATATTTCTTCAAAGTTAAATTACGTGTTAATTTGTTAACATCCATAATAGTTCTAAATACATCAAAATCTATAGTGGGTGCAAAATTTAAACCTTTATTCAAAACACTATATTGTACAATACTAAGCTGTTTAGATGATAAATTAATGACATTGCCTACAATCTTGGAATCGATTATTTGTATTTGGTCTGTGGACGAGGTTCCCTCAATTGATACTTGTCTTGATTCTTCGTATATTGCACTTTGGGCTGTGTATTCTGTTTGTTCTGTTTCCCTCCCCCCGCTGATGCATCTAGGTCTTGGGGAAAAACCTGATTGATGGCTAGAGTGTCTGGTCTGTTTTGAAAATACATATTAGGTGCTAATTCTGTGTAGTTACCCTGTTTGGGTTTAACTGCTACTGTGTTGTGTTGTACATAGCCTTGATTAGTGCTCATTATACCTGTGTAAGCTGTTTGGGGAATATGTACAATATTAGGAGGGGCAGTATCTTCGAAATCTGGCCGTGTTTGTTCACTAATGATCTCACCCTCACTCGATCCCTCTGAATCACTACCAGAGAAGGTCACATTCTTTTTATTATTATTGCCACGATTTCTACTACGATTTCTATTGCCCCTCCTCCTACGGCCAAACCTAGGTTGATTTGCCCTAAAATTCCCCCTGGCACTTCTATTCCATATGTACACAGAATTGTTAGAATAGTCATATTTGTCCCTAATGTATTTGGTATGTTTTGTCTCCATGATCCCAGACCTCCCCTTGGCAACCAACTCTTTCAAAGTTTTATCAAATCTGGCAAAATCATTATGACTGCTCCTCCTATTCAATTCTATCTGTAATTCATTAATATCTGCTCTAATGTTATCCAACAACTTATTTTTATACTGTATAAGCAATTTCATAAGTCTCATAGAGCATTCAGATAGTACATTGTTCCAAGCATCTATAAAGTCTTTATCTTGTGCATCCACGTCAAAGGTCGGAAACTTGTATAGCCTTAATCCCCTCGGTATCATACTCAGACTCAAATATTTTTCTAATGTCCAGATATCCCACTGGGTTTTAGATTCTTTAAGTAACAATGTCTCCATTTGTTCAAACAAAGTGCTCAGTGCTAATACTCCTTTATCCTCAGAGAAAATCAATTCACAATCTGTAGGCAAAGTCGTACGTGCAGTTACAGGCATCAGTGAGTAAAAGGCCTGCTGTGTTTCCTCCATAACTGTGCTAACAAGTCTTATTAAAAGGCTGGACCAATATCACAAAACTGGGTGTAGGTATGTCCGGTAATACCCAAAAGAGATAAATGTAAAGTAAGAAAACCCAGAAAGTGATAGGCAGTCTATAATATATTAACAACAAAAAGGTATCAAATAAAGTGCAAGGTGCTAAATAGAAACTCTCAAGTTCCTTGGTATATCACTCATTTACTCGCTCCAGCGTGGACAATGGAGATCTCACTCACCCAATCCTATGGAGAAGGCGGGTATCGCCATTCACGGCTGCAAATTCAATCCGGACGCCTCTAAGGGGGCACGGCCCAATCTCGGCCAATGGAACACACTCTGGAACGAGGCAGAGATCCCTTGCTCCGCCTCAACTTATTCCAGATACTTGTTCCTCCGATAGAATGCAGTATCCCTCCGCCAGTGACGTAGCAAAAAACAGTTTCTGCTTGCAATAGGGAACTGCCAAATGTAGAACAGCACACAATGCAATCCTTTTTGAAGAGTATAAGCTCGTAATGCACAGCAGGAAACAGCCAAACTCCGGACAATAATAACTTGAAAAGAGGAAATGTGGGCTGTTTCCTTAAAATTAATTCCTTTATTTATTCAGATTAAAATCGGCAAACACAGCAAGGATAGGGTATGGTGTAGAAGGCGCAGCACAGTCTGGCTTACGCGTTTCGGATGAAATCCGTAGTCATAGCCTACTGTGCTGTGCTCCACACCTGTTTAAAACTAGTTAAAACAAATGTGATTGGCGCACACATGAAAAACAACGCCTTCAAGTTTAACCAATACTAACAGTATGTAAAGTTAACCCACTAGTGTAAGAACCGCACATTGCAATACATTGTCTGAGCCCATACAAACGTAATATACATACTGTGATAATTATGTGAATAACCAACATAGTGTTATGCATTACAGACAAAATGTCAAATATTAAGGGTTAGTGATTAATTATATATTACTAGAAATTCTATTGCCCAAATAGTGCGCATAGGAGACTCTATTAATATATCCTCATTCTCTAAGAGTTGAATCATTGCTCTTATCCTCTCTAATGCACTGATGGGCAACAGAATTCAAACAGTACCCTCAGTATAAAATACCACAATAGTTGATATCATATGTCAAAAATAGATAAATCTATTAACAAATCCTATAAAAATGAAAACATGCAATAAGCAAATAATTTTAATTTTAAATTTTAATTTTAAATGAATAGTAACCTGTCAAATACTATATGTTATAAAGATGTCTTGGCAAATCGTCATCATAATAACATATGATAAAGACAACAAGCAAACAAATAGGACATCCCCATATAGTAATTTAATGTGATTTGATACAGGTTAAGCACACATGACCAACCGATGAGTCTTACATTATAATAAACTAGGAGATCATTGGTAGGTGTATTACGAAATACCATAATACTATTCCCACAGGTTCATTACGTCATATCTTGAATTTAGACCATCAGGCACCCGAGTGCCTAAGGTAAAAATCCAAAAAGCTTCGCGTCTGGCTAGCAATTGGTCCAAATTTCCCCCCCTCACAGGTCTAGAAACTTTCTCAATAGCACACCATGTAAATCCTTTGAGGTTATTATCATGGTAGACTCCAAAGTGTTGTACTATTGGAGTCGTGGATCTCTTAGTAGAGAAAGAGGAAAGATGTTCCCTAATTCTAGAGTTCAGGTCTCTGGAGGTGAGTCCCACATATTGAATCTGGCACAATGTGCATTCAATCATATAGACTACCGATTCCGTTTTACAATTCATACAGGAATTGATTTTGTAGCTTTTCCTCGTTTTTGCACTCACAAATTCCTTTGTCACCTTGGCATAATCACAGGGCTTGCACTTCCTGTGACCGCATCTATACATCCCAGTATGTACCAACCATGATCCCCTCTCATCTTTGTCAGTTTTTAACAGGGTTGGCGAGAGAATAGAGCCCAATGTGGGGCTCTTCCTGTAGGCACATCTGAGCCCTTGTCGGACTGTATCAACCAATTTATCCTCTGCCTTCAATATTGGAAAATGTTTCCTAATAATCTCACATACCTGAGGATATTGGGTACTGTGTGTTGTAACAAAAGTAATTCCCTGTTTGGTTGTACTGTGCTTATCTTTAGTTTTCAGTAAGCTCTCTCTAGGTGTTACCTGTACAGATTCTCTTGCCCTTTTGATCACTTTTTTGGGATACTTTCTCTCTTTTAATCTCATCTCCAATCTTTCTGCCTCCTTGCAAAAGTCCTCATTGGAGGTACAGTTCCTTTTAATCCTGGTATATTCTCCTTTGGCAATGGCAAAGGGAACATGTCTGGGATGACAGCTTGTTCCTAAGAGTAAGGAATTCCCTGAAATGGATTTTCTGAAAATCCTGGAAAGTATTCTGCCATCTGAACTGCCCTCCAATGTAATATCCAGATAGTTAATAGAACTCTGACTCGCTTCAAAATTGTATTTATGTATTTACATACAGTGTATATATATATATATATATATATATATATAAAACAAATACATATGTATACATATAAAGACATATATACATTGGAGCCATTTGCAGTCATATTATTCTATGTGAAGAACATTGGAATGAGAATATACGATTGGGTTTGCGCATGAGTACGGTGTTAGTTTTTTATTACACTTTTTTTCTCCATTGGCTATGAGGCAATACATGAATGTGCACGCAATATTCTATTTTCAGCTTTTTGTGCTCATCGGGTTAGCACCAGAGCAAAAACTGTTTACTTTCAACTCATAATACGAGCGCAACCTGACGAGCGCAACAAGTTTAATTCTATCGCAGTTAACGCTTGAGTGGGAGCACTATAAAGCGCTCCACTTGTAATCTGGTTCTTGAATGGGGATACGTGGGTCTTTACACCTTTTTTTGTAAAGTAACTTTTTTAGCTACATGTATTATTTTCAGCATGTTTCTCTCTGCTCATTCTTGAATAAAACTTTGTAATTTGGTTTAAAAAAAATGTTAAAAAGGGACAGTAGGTGGGTTCACAGGACCTCAGGAATGTGCATTCGTCCTTAGCACGCTATGGTAGCACTGTTTGTAACAATGTTTGAAGCAATGTTTACATTCTGCCAAAAATGTCACTATTCGGCTATATAAGAATACCAAAAATAAAAAATCATGGATGAAATGTTATAATATAAAATGAAATAATAATTGATAAATTATTTTGTTGGAATGACAAATTCAAAATTAAGAGATAACACTTTTTTTGTTTTAATAGCTTGACATATTACATGACACTTAGATCTAGTGATTTTTATGAGAGAAAACTTATATACTATTGCTTCAGATATGATCAGGAACTATTGCTATTCTGCAATCTCTCCGTTTTCTCATTGTTTTCTTTCATGCATTATAGCACACGTTTTGTTAAGAAGTGTTACCAGTCTGGCAATACATTGGATGTGTGCTGTGCAATACTAGCCTTTGTAAATGCTAATTAAAACATACATGTTCAGTGTGCTGCTGACAAATGCATCCACATAAATAATCCATGAAGGCTCATGGCCAGACTTCAGTCTATAACCCAGAGGCAGAAGTTATTCAGGCTCCCCCCAAGAGGAACTTAAAAAGATTACAAAACACCATGTGCAAGTCTACTTGGCAACCTAGCGTATAGCATAAAAAATGTAAGAATGTATAAAAGTAAGGCATTGTAAAGATGCATTTGTTGTAGAGCTAGGCAATAAACCTCAGTAAGATGGTGCCTTAAGGCAGATGCCTACTTTGCCTGATTATAAGTAAGGGCCTGCATAAAAGGTACACACACAAATGGCTAGATTACAAGTGAAGCGCTAATTATCTCTCACACTCGTGCGTTAACTCTGCTCGACTATGGATTTTTGTGCACGTCGGATAATGTGTGTAGTACAAGTTAAAAGTAAAATGTTTTTGCTTGCATGCTAACCCGACGCATACAAAAAGACGAACTTTCAATATCTTAATCGTGTTAACGTATTTCCCCATTGAGTTCAATTGATCATTCTACTTATGCACAAACCCGACCACATTTTCTCAAGTGTATGGAATATTAATATTCAACATTCCAATGATCTTCATATAGCAGAATATGTTATATTTATTCATGAATACATATTTCTACATATATATGATTTTTTTTTTGGTTTTATATATATATATATATATATATATATATATATATATATATATATACAGTATATATATATATACATGCTGTATATATATATATATATATATATATATATACAGTATATAATCCAAAAGGGACTGCACTCTCACTTACTGATATAGCATCTACCAGGGTGCCAGTACAAAGTTAAATAAATCATGAAAAGAGAACTGCACTCACTGGATTTTAAACATAAATATCCATTTATTTAAGTGACGTTTCGGGGACATACTCGCCTTCCTCAGTTAAAGGACCACTAAAGTCAAAATTACACTTTTATGATTCAGATAGATCACACAATTTTAAACAACTTTCCATTTATCATATTTTATCTAAATATGCACAATTGTTTTATATGTTTCTGAGGAATCTGCTCCTACTGAGCATGTGCAAGAATCACAGAATATACGTATATGTAAACATTTTGTGATTGGCTGAGTGCTGTCACATAATGCAGTGGGAAGGAATATAAACTAACTGACATTTGAAAAATCTAGTACCCATGTGAAATTAAAACTAAGTGCTTGCATTGTTTATTTATTATGCATTGAATATTTGTGCTATTCAGTGGTCCTTTAACTTCCGTTAATAATATTTACAATACTTCTTTTTGTTGCATTTTTTTAACTTTATGTTTGCATTTTATTTAAAATCTGCTGTTTTTTACTCAACAACCCTTTTGGCTCCTTGAATCGCCCTTAAAGTTTTCTTTGCAAACAATTTTATTAATCTATATATAGGGAGTTTTTAGTTACTGGCTACTATCCTTATGATTTGGCATCATCTGCACCTGAAATGAATAAAGCTATTACTCTTGCTAAGACAGTATGTTTAGCTGCTTTCAATTAATTTCATAGAGTTTATTTTTTAACTCCTTCATGATTGTCTCTGCTCTAGTAACATATTTATTGTTTATGCATATTTCTGTTATATGTCAGACCCATGAGGAAAATTAATTCTCTGCAACTAAGCTCATTCACTTTTTCTAATGCAACACAGCTTCACTCATTTTTAAAGATTTTAGTGCCTCTATCATTAACCCTACCACTTTAGCTTACATCTTTTGATAAAATGTGCCTTTTAACCTTTAACTTGTCCTTTGCTTATTTCCGTGGAATATATCTATTTGTAAGTTGTAGGAAGGCAAATAGAAGGTGTAATACTTAAAGGACCACTAAATACAGTATTATTGAATATTTGACAAATACCCAATACAAAGACAATTCAATAGCATGTACCGTGAATCTGAAATGAGCAGTAGAATATTTTTGTCAAATTTAAAAGTTAACCCAATTTCCCCTCACCCTTTATAATGTGACCATCATCCAATCACAAAATGCGTTTATGTATATACTGTGTACTTTTGCACATTCTCAGTATGAGCTGGAGTCTCTAATATGTGGATATAAAAGAAATGTGCACATTTTGATAATGGAAGAATATTGGAAAGTAATTTTAATTTGCATGGTTTATCTGAATCCTAAAGACTTAAAAATTTTTTTTACTTTAGTGGCCCTTAAATCTTGTATGAAAGATAGTGGATAAACCTATTTTTTTGTGAAGTAACTTTTGTAGCTACATGTATTATTTTCAGCATGCTTCTCTCTACTCATTCTTGAATAAAACTTCATAATTTGGTTTAAAAAAATGTTAAAAGAGACAGTAGGTGGGTTTATAGGACCTCAGGAATGTGCATGAGTCCTTAGCACGCTATCGGCTAGATTACGAGTTTTGCGGTATGGGTGAAAAAGCAGCGTTAAGGCTCTTTTTCACTACTGCTGGTATTACGAGTCTTGCAGGTTTAGCTGCACCGCACACTTTTTCGGCCATAACGCAACGTAATTACCGCAGCTTTCAAAAAGTCCTTTTTCAATGGGACTTCCTTTGCACCGGTATTACGAGTCTGCCTGGGAGGCCAAAAAGTGAGCGGTACACCATATACCGCCAAGATTCATACCGTAAACTGAAAGTCAGTAGTTATGGGTTTTACGCTACAAAGCTGTAACATAAAACTCATAACTAAAGTGCTACAAAGTACACTAACACCCATAAACTACCTATTAACCCCTAAACCGAGGCCCTCCCGCATCACAAACACCAAAATAAAATTATTAACCCCTAATCTGCCGCTCCAGACATCGCCACCACTAGAATAAACATATTAACCCCTAAACAGCCGTATTCTCCCACATCGTAAACACTAGTTAAATATTATTAACCCCAAATCTGCTGTCCCTAACATTGCCACAACCTACATTACAGTTATTAACCCCTAATCTGCTGCCCCCAACGTCGCTGCCTCTATACTAAAGTTATTAACCCCTAAACCTAGCCCTAACCCTAACACCCCCTAACTTAAATATAATTAAAATAAATATAAATAACACCTACTATCATTACCTAAATAATTCCTATTTAAAACTAAATACTTACCTGTAAAATAAACCCTAAGCTAGCTACAATATAACTAATAGTTACATTGTATCTAGCTTAGGGTTTATTTTTATTTCACAAGCAAGTTTGTATTTATTTTAACTAGGTAGAATAGTTACTAAATAGTTATTATACATATTTACCTGTAAAATAAAACCTAACCTGTCTTACACTAACACCTAACCTTACACTACAATTAAATAAGTTACATTAATTAAATACAATTAACTAAATTACAAAAACAAACAAACACTAAATTACACAAAATAAAAAAAGAAGTTATCAGATATTTAAACTAATTACACCTAATCTAATAGCCCTATCAAATTAAAAAAGCCCCCCCCTCAAATAAAAAACCCTAGCCTAAACTAAACTACCAATAGCCCTTAAAAGGGCCTTTTGCTGGGCATTGCCCCAAATAAATACAAACAACCCCCCAACAGTAAAACCCACCACCCACACAACCAACCCCCCAAATAAAATCCTAACTAAAAAAACCTAAGCTCCCCATTGCCCTGAAAAGGGCATTTATATGGGCATTGCCCTTAAAAGGGCATTTAGCTCTTTTTCAAATGCACAAACCCTAATCTAAAAATAAAACCCACCCAATAAACTCTTAAAAAAACCTAACACTAACCCCCGAAGATCCACTTACAGTTTTGAAGACCGGACATCCATCCTCAACGAAGCCGGGAGAAGTCTTCATCCAAGCAGCAAGAAGTCCTCAACGAAGCAGGGATAAGTCTTCATCCAAGCGGCAAGAAGTCGTCCTCAAGACGGGAAGTCTTCATCCAGACGGCATCTTCTATTTTCATCCATCCGGCGCGGAGCGGCTCCATCTTCAAGACATCCAGCGTGGAGCATCCTCTTCTTACGACGACTCTTCCAGAATGAAGGTTCCTTTAAGTGATGTCATCCAAGATGGCGTCCCTTCAATTCCGATTGGCTGATAGAATTCTATCAGCCAATCGGAATTAAGGTAGAAAAAATCCTATTGGCTGATGCAATCAGCCAATAGGATTGAACTTCAATCCTATTAGCTGATCCAATCAGCCAATAGGATTGAGCTTCAATCCTATTGGCTGATCCAATCAGCCAATAGGATTGAGCTTACATTCTATTGGCTGTTCCAATCAGCCAATAGAATGCGAGCTCAATCCTATTGGCTGACTGGGTCAACTATTGGAAATAATTGCAGTAGTGGGTAGTGGTTAGGGTTGATTGTGGTTCAGGATTAAATCAGCATGGTTAGACTGCTATGGTTAAATATTGTATTTACGGTTAATATGAATAGGGATTCAGGACAGTGATTTGCAGTGAGTTTGGATGTGATTAGAATTAATTAGGACTAGAGAGATTGGGTAAACAGTTATGGTTAATGGGCTAAAAGGCTGGTATCTATATATAATGTATAAGTGTGTTTGGGTTTAAAAACAGTTTTTTTGGCAAGTCATATTGATCAGCACTAATGGACCTTATTGTTTGGTGAGGTACATATTGCAAACTTTCAATAAATGACAGTGATGCAAGTTTTAAAAGGTTGCTAAAATGTAGAAATCTGCTGCTGCTAGATTGTTTTCATAGTAGCTCTACTATAGCAATTTGCACAGGATCAACCCTTTATTATCAACCCTTTATTGCCACACTCATTAGAAACTCCACAAACCCTCATCTTGAATCTACCAAAGCCAAATCACTTTCCTCTTTTACCATTTCCTCCGTTCTTTCTGTCTCCAGATGTATCTTGAGCTCTAAGCAATCTTTATAATTCTCTGTCTCACCAAGTAAAACTGTTTCCCAACCTTTATAGCTTCAAGTGCTATTTGAAAACCTCTTATGTTTAAAGAAACATCTATTTTCTAAAAATAATTTCTTGAATGACCGCAATAAAATAACATATCTTTTGGCTGATCTCAACATTAATGAAATTGTGAATTATACCACCAAATAATCTCACATCTGTATTATTGACACCTTCACCTGTTTGAAAGCATTTCAGAACAAGGCCTGTATAGCTTTACCAGTCTGTGCTATGATATGATGATTCTACTGTATTTTATTGAATTATGAATAAATTGTATTTTGTATAAATTCTAGGAATCTTATTTAGGAAATATTTATTTTAAGCCTCCATTTCTCTAGAATATATAAATTCAAGGATACCTCTGTTGATGTAAGAAATTACAGACATTATGGCCTTAATCACAATCTATCTACAGTGTTTTTTTAGCATATTTTTGGCTGTCGAGAGGCACATTTCGAGTTTGAGATGTTTTGGTATAATGCTATTATACTGGGCATGTGCAATACACTCAGAAATGGTAACATACACAATTTAAGGTTTATATATGGTCTATATTAGTTAACCTATATTCACCGCTGTTGTATAGTTTATCTGTATTGGGCGGAACAGAAATTTACATGTATATCCATTTACTAAGCAAAATTTCATACAGTTAGAGGTAACAGAAATTCTAACCTCAGCATCTAGAAATTGCATTTTTTATTGTAATTTACAGTACTTTCATCTTTTTAAACAGGTTTTTATCATCAATCATTCATGATTGTGATTTAACTGTTTGCTATTCTATCTTGTTTGTTGGTGACTTAAGTCTCTGCATGGGTCGTTAAAAAGATAAGAAGTCCTAAAATTTGTGTTTTGAATAATTTAAAATATCAAAAACATCCTGTCACCATCTTCTTACAACTTCTTACAGTAAAATAAATATTATGAGATTCTTAAAAATGTTTTAAATATTTTTTTCATAAAAAGCATATTAAATATTTAACAGTAGAGCAGATTTAAAAATTAAATATATATATATATATATATATATATATATATATATATATATATATATATATATAATGTTTAAGCTATTATTCGACAAGCCTTGTTATATACAAGGAGGTTTGGAATTTTTTGCAATATTTAAAACCTCATAACTTAGCAGTTATCTCAATATGACAATTGTAAAATCTCACTGTAGAAAATGATACCTATTGTAGATTATTTATTTTTTTATAGAAAATAATTTCCTACACTGTCCTTCTTGAATTCAGATGAAAATATCAGCATACCAATAAAAACTATTTTCTTAATCGATTAAAAATTTTGTAAAAAAAAACTTTCAAATATTTAAAGTAAAAAAAAAAATTAAACAAACATGCACAGTAAACACTTAATGGTTTTGAAATATAAAACTTTAATTTTGAACATGTAAATAATTCTTTTTCTTACACACTGTACAAAGGGACCAATCCAAACGCCTGCAATGTAATCTTTAGAGGTCTCAAATAGCCTTTGTATTTGTCAGTTTCATTTAGTTTTCCAGTTTTGATCAATGTAAATATATTTCAGGAGGTTTTTGAGTGAAAACTAATGACAGGGGCCACGTTTGGGATTTCAAAAAAGAAAAAATGCAAATATCAGCCAAACTAAAACTTCAGTATATGGAGTCAATATAAAACAAGTTATGATTGAGGGCTATAATCCTAGTTCAAAATAGACTTATCAATAGGCTGACCATACGTCCCGTTTTGAAAGGGACAGGGCCGTTATTTTATGTTTCTTCCCCCGTCATGTCATTTCTTTAATAATATTCATTTTGTCCCGTTTTGAGGGCTATCAGACTGTGCGGCTAGCGCAAGTGTCATATTTTTTAGCACACACATCACTTACTAAAATCATCGTGATCATTGAAAGCAAGTGACAGCAGGTCAGTACTCAGTTGTGAGCTGTCAGACTGAGCTGAGGAGAGAGACTGGTCACGAGAGGGAAGTTAGAACTACTAGCTAGTGCCTAGTAAGGACAGGAGTCAGACTAGATCTGTCATTATCTGATGTGATGATCATCTGCCTCTGACATCATCCGAATTAGCGGCTGATCATCACCAGAGAGATAATTCTTGCCATCTTCTTGTGTCACAGTGTGAACATACAAACATAGTGATCAAGTAGATCAACTGTCTAAGTTCTGCAAGAATTGTGCACGGCCAAGGTAAGACCAGTGTCTGTGCCTGTCAATCAATTTAATTGTCATTAATTATGCTTACTAAATTGCTTACTATTTCAACCTTTCACACTCTTTTCTTACTGCTTACAATTGACTCTTATGTAAACTGCAAAATAAAACAAAATTAAAAAAAGTAATTTGTTATGTTGTTTAGAACTAAACTATAATGGTAGTTTATTTTTTATTTTATTATCAAGTAACTATTTCCACATTTTTCTCAGTTCTTCCACCATGTAACAATGATTTTGGGCAACTAAGCTAAGGATAATTGTTGGCTCAAAAGTTTATATTCATGTCATAAAAGTTAACTTTTGTTAAAATCTTACTTTTTTCCTATGAATAAAGAATATTAACCCCATCCCATTTTTGACATCTCAATGTCCCGTTTTTGTCCAAAGGAAATATGGTCAGCCTACTTATCAAAAACAGGAAAATGGCTTTGGGTTTAATGCAGACTTCTTCATGATTTTTCAAGAAATATTTTATTTTGCTTTCTTAAAAATATTTTTTTTCCCCTTTAAATATCAAACATTTTAGATCATTATTCTACTCAAGGAATAATGGACAAAGTTTGAATAGTTTGAAACACTTTAGTCCATTAAACTTCATAACATACATTATATATCTTCAATTTAATAAAATAAATTTGCAAGAGAAAACACAAATGCTTCTAAATAGCTGTGACTGGCATTGCATGTAAGTTAATATTTATAATGAAAGGTTTCAAAGACACAGTAAGATAAGTAAAATGACATGATTTCATCAAGAAGTTCAATAAAATCAATAATTCATTTAATTATTATCGATCAGCAACTGATGAATGTCAGCATCAAAGCTCAAGATTTGATGAAGTTTATTGCTTCAATAATGGTATCCATGGCTGATTTCAATTTTGGAGAAATAGATTTTGACACTACTGCACAAAGACAAATAATCACCATGTTTGGGACTTTCATTTGTGCCAAAGCTACAAAGCCAGGTTTCTTCCTTTAAGATTGACCATCATTCATGCACATTAAGCCCAATTCATTCTTTCAGTTCAATTTAAAAAAAAAAAATTAAAAAAAAAATGTCCAATTACGTTGCACACATCCTTTTGCGGTGGTTAATGGATGTAAAACTCTACTTTTGGTGGCATATCTCACAAAGCCCAAAATATAACTGGATTAAAATGCTATCAAAATGATCATCCGACTGAAGTCCAGAGGGCTGAATCACTTTCTTGAGTTCCTCCGTGACTTATCAAAATATTAGATGACAAATCCAAAATCTGACTTCTGATTACAGGGATATTTGAGTGATAATTTTCATCTGTTGCTTTCAAAAAACAACTTCAACCATTTAAAAAGCAAAAGGCTTGATCAGAGTCTCTCTAATTGTTTAAGGCATTGTTCTTTTACTTTATAGGGGGACTATGAAGTGGCTTTAGAGTATATTCAAAAACTAATTTGGGTAAAGTGCCTGATGACTGGAATCAAGCTTTTATCTGCTTTAGCAATACCACCAAGACTTAAATATTGCCCCTTGGATTTTGGTCACCCCATGCTATTATTACAGACTAGTCCTAAAGCCTGTTTACATGGGCCATTTTTTGTAGTACAGCGGCCCCCTCTCTTTTGCTCTCTCTCTCCCCCTCTCTTTTGCTCTCTCTCTCTCCCCCTCTCTATCGCTCCCCCGTCTCTTTTGCTCTCCCCCCTCTTTTGCTCTCTCTCCCATTTCTTTTGTGCTCTCTCGCTCTCCCCCTCTCTTTTGCTCTCTATCCCCCCCTCTTTTGCTCTCTCCCCTCCTTTTGCACTCTCTCCTTCCTCTCTTTTGCTCTCTCTCCCCTCTCTTTTGCTCTCTCTCCCCTCTTTTGCGCACTCTCAGACCATGCCCACCTGACCCGTTCCCACCCACTTTCGTCTGTCATGCCCCCTCGTCACGGCCGCTCAGCCCAACCTCGCCCTGGCCACCCGACCCATTCTCAACTGCCCACTGCCCATCATGGCACTCCCGACGGCCATGCCCCCTCATCACAGCCACTCCACCAAGTCACGCCCACCCCCGCAACAGCGCTTCCACACACCCTCTCTGCTCTGCTTTTGGATCCTTAAGGCCAGGTATGTTTGTCCTCGTCTCTACTGCGCATGACTGCATCTGACAAACATACCTGGCCTTTTATTAAATAGAATAAATTGTGTGCATGAGAGCACTAACATTACTCTAATCCATTGTGTTTTGCATTTGAACCCAAATTTCACAGAATCCACACTTCATTGTATTTTCTTTGGCCTGTTCTCATCTTTTACTACTGCTCATATTAACGTTAAACCCTAAAAACAGTTACCCACATTGAATACAAACTGATAACTAAACTAGTGAGTGTAAGTAAAATACAAAAAAAACACAGGGCAACACATAAACCTGACCATCATCGGGCATAATCATATTGATAAATGTCTACATAGTCTCCCGGAAGCTCTGGGAGTCTCCCACATTGAAATAGCTGCTCCCTGATGCCCGCAAATCAATTGGACTATACCGGAAGTTAAACCTACAGCAACTAACCAATATAATTATGGTAATTTTTTCAGCTAGTAACAGAGCATGCATAACGGTTTGTTTTGTGTGATGACATCACACAAAACAAACCATTATGCACACTCTGTTACTAGCCAGTAACTGGTTTGTTTTGGTCTGTGCGATCGCTTGTTGGTCCTTTCCGTTCAACAGTTTTGTGATTGGCTGAATAACTGCTGGCTGCTTCATTTGTGTACATCTGTGTTCCAGTGTAAATGCTGGTAACCACCCGGTAGTCAGATCATAACACCGAAGATTGAAGTAAGCGAGTGGCTGATAAGAGGTCAGGTGGCCGTGGAGCAACCTATGCCTGTAAAAGAGGGGAGGGTGTTTGCCAGAATGAACCACAAGCTGTTAATTATTATAGTATTAATTGGCATTAAGCAGCTAAACTACTTACATAAATTAGCGCATTAGCTGCTGTAATGCACAAACTTCCTATTTGGGATGGATTATGTTGGCTGAATAAGATAGGTATCTCAAATATAAAAATTCACAAAGAGCCCACTACACTGATATTGTAAACTGCCTCTAACCCTAAATATTGGTTAAGAATAAAATGCAGTGTACATTAGTCAATGGTGCAGCTATTCAAAAAATATATGTTTGTTGCACACACAAAGTCAGTTTGTTTTAGTTCATTGATAAATTAGTGATGTATTACCCTAGCACATGCAGTAATTATTTTACCCTCACTTTCTTCTCTCTCCTCCTCTGCATAGTGTCACATACCCTGGCCTCTCATGTCCCTCCCTGCCTATTCTAATATTTATTTCTGCTATGCATTTTTTTTTTAAATTTTATGCTATCTTGTTCCTTTTTGCTATTTTTTTTTCTTTTTGATATATTATTCTGCACCTTCCTCACTCCAACATTCTCTGTGATGTCATGTTTAGCTCTGTGATGTTATGTTCAGCTCTGTGATGTCATGTTCTGTTCTGTGATGTGTAAACATTCCATACGTTCCTGTCCCAGCCTCACACAATGTGCCGTTGCCATAAAGTAGCTTCTGGAAGTTATTGGTGTCACCTAGTGGTCTTTACTTACACTGCACTGTACAAAGGCATAACCAGCGAGGATAGTATTTATAAAATTATGTTCTGCATAACGATCTGCAGCTCACAGCGCAGCTCTCCAATACCCCCCAACAGCATATAAAATGTTTTATTTTCTTTTGTCTGAACCAGGGAGGTCATTGGCAGCACTTCCAGACACACTTCGCTTACATGAAAAATAGGGATGGTTCTAACTCTAGACCATAACATTTGAGAGTGCAGAATGTTGACCACATAGCTAAATATAGAGGGGCAGGGCAAATAATGGGGAACTTCTCCTGACTATACTTATTATTACTATTATCATTCTTCTAGATTACAGAACATGGAAAGAAAAAGATATTATTTTGCAAATTCTTGGTAGTTTGCAGGTTGGACCACTAGTGGTTACATAGTTAAAGGGACAGTGCTCACCAATTTTCATATAACTGCATGCAATAGACACTAGTGCACACCAATTTTCATATAACTGCATGTAATATACACAATTATAATGAAGAATATGTACAGATACTGATCTAAAATTCAGTTTAAAACCTTTTAAACACTTACTTAGAAGTTCCCAGTTTAGCAATGTTAATAGGTGTAAAAAAATGACAGTGTAGCTCGCTGTACTGTTTGCAGCAGTGATTTCTCAGTTACCCATGGTGGGTTAAATAACTGTACAAGACACGTTGAGGTGAGTTTAATAGATGTCATTCGTCCATTAGCAAAGCTAACGTTATTTTAACTAGATGCTATAGGGAGATACTGTATTGATGTCTAGGTAATGAGGCCAAACTCCTTGTACTTATATTATACAGTAATGTTAGTAGTCAGCGCACCCAGGTAGGTAAAGAAATACGTAGAGAAATGATATTTGATCCAACTCTTTTATTTGTAACAAGTCACATTACAAATGTTTAAGGCATCAAAAATAATACGGCTGGCAGCTCAGGTCAGGTTAGGAAAAAACAAAAAGGTCAGACGCGTTTCTTAGTGCATTAAGCACATAATAAGCATTAGCTCCTTAGCTCCTCAGTGACCATTAATGTGTACCCATGATTCCAAGGTTTATATGCACAGGTAAACTCCTCCTAGGTAATTGCCTAGCCAATTATGTGTAAGCAAACAGGGCAAATAAGGGGAAACTGCACATATAGGAAAAATTATTATACAATTATTATTGAATAATTACTTAACACATGTCTACAAGTGTAGACAAGTGTAAAGTAGTTATTGAATAAAAAATTGACTCCATCAGTTGAATAAGTCAGTGATATAATATAGTATAATATAATATGAAACAGCGTAAGTACATATTTTAGTGTCACATTTTCTAGATATAGCTGGACAGATAGCTCAGCATGCTAAGGCACTGTGGCTGAGCTCTGTAGCAACCCAAGGGTTGCAGGTTCGATCCCCGGCGAGGTCCACTCAGCCTTTCATCCTTCAGAGGTTGATAAAATGAGCAGCGCCTTGAGACCCTTACGGGTGATTAACCGCGCTTTACAAGTACCCAATACATACATACCAGACTTAGACTGGGAATCACAAAAACAAAGTATGTATCATTGCCTTATGTAATAGGTTATGTAACCTATTACATAAGACAATATAATAAGGATACACCTTATGCTTTTATTTCTTTTAGGGACCACTACATATTAGGGAGGCTAAGTGCAGCATACACCTTATGCTTTTATTTCTTTTAGGGACCAGTACATATTAGGGAGGCTAAGCGCAGGGAAGGCTGCTCAAGTATGTCACAGTTCTTTTCAGCAGAAAAACAAAGTCTGACAGCAAAGGTCACTAGAGCTGAGGTGTACTTTACATCTTTCATTGTTGAGCATAACCTGCCATTCCAGGTGTGTAAGCACACAGGCAAGCTATTCAGGAAAATGTTTTTAGATATAGAAAAAACCTATGCCTGCTCATCAACCCAGACAGCAGCTATTGTGATCATGGCACTGGAACCTGAGTGTTCAGAGGATCTGTACAAGTTCATCCAGACAAGAAAAAAGGCCATATAGTATTTTGGTTGACAAAAGCAATGATATCATGTGTGAGAAGGAATGTGCCATTTTAGCCAGGTACTATAATGAAACACAGGATAAGGTACCAGTTGGATTTGTAGACATACCAGTGTGCAATGATGCCAAAGCTGAAAACATATTCAATTGCATTGCATCATCCATGCATGACAAAGGCCTTGAATGGTCTAATTGTGTAGAATTTAGCACAGGCCCCTCATATTTACAGTGTTGGCTGTCCAAGTCACCTGGTCAAAATTTGTGCCAAAACTGCTGCTAAAGAGCTCTCAATGTCCCCTGAAGAACTGCTCATTCACATCTACTACTACTTTGAGAAAAGTTCTAAACAAAGAGAAGAATTAAAAAGAGTTTCACAAGTTCTGCAATGTTGCCCAGCAGAGAGTACAAAAGCATTGTCCTACACGCTGGCTCTCTTTAGGAAAAGGTTTGGAGCATCTGCTCCACCAATGGCCAGCTTTTCTTTCATATTTTGAGTCAAAGAGTGAGAATCAGAAATCATCTCATATTCAGAAAAGGCTAAAAGACCCCCAAATGAATCTATATGCGTGCTTTATCCATAATGTCACACAATGTTTTGACAAATTCAATTTGAATTTTAAAAACAAGGCACCTGTCCTCTACAAGTTGGATCAGAGCGTACAAGAGCTCCTGCATGAAATAGATAGCAGATTTATTAAGCCAAAGGTATTGAGAGAATACAACATTCAGGAGATAAATATAAGCAACACTAAAATTCACCTCCCAGATGAAGAGCTTTTTATCGGGTACCTGGCAAGGAAGCAGTTGCTAGGTGAGGACCATTGCAATACAAATCAGTTCTTTAAAGGTGCCAGAGCATTTTATGTCAGGAGTTTTAAAAAAAATTCTTGGAGAAGTTCCCAATGAGAGACCAAATCTTGAAGAATCTGTCAGTGGCGAATATGGAGAACCAAGATGAGGTAAATCCAGAGAAGATTTTGATTTTGGCAGAAAGATTTCCAAATGTGATCAAAGCAGATGCCAGAGAACAGCTCCACTTGGAAGTCCTGGATTATGTCTTAACTAACCTTGAGGGACTGGTGCCAAACTACAAAAGTTTACTAGTTGATGAATTCTGGGGGAAGCTGTCCAAAGTAAAATCTGTGAGCACAGGGCAGTTGAGATTCAAAGAGCTTTGCCAGTTGCTGAAGCTGCTTTAGGTGTTGCCAAATTCTAATTGTGATGTGGAAAGGGCATTCAGCATTGTGCGTCAAATTAATACGGAATTTAGAAGTCAGCTGTCTCACAAAACTCTTGTGAATCTGATGTCTTGCAAAATAAACACATTTATTGACACAAACTGCTACGAGGTTGAGACTTCGAGCAATATGCTCAAATCTGCCAAACAAGCTGCTGCGCAGTACAATAAAAATGAGTAGAAAAGCTATTTGCATTAAGATGTGTAAATTAGTAGCAATATGTTGTTAAATAAATAGTTGATATCTGTCATAATAAAATGTCATGTCCTTTTTTCATTTTTTTGTGTGTGTTTGTGTGTGTGGTGGTGGTGGTGGGGGGGGGGGCAGTAGCTGGTGAAGCCACCTCTCTGAAATGGAGTTTTTGCAGGTTGGGATGTCTGTATATATTTATATTTATTTAACAATCAAATTGGTGTTCAAAAAACCTAAACTGCAAACATGAAAAATAAACTTCAATAGATTTTCTAGGAGGCACCTCAGATATTTCCTGTATCCCCTTTGCACTTTACAGGTTTATAGCATCTGTTAAAAGCCATGATGAACCATGATGAAAGGTTTTACTTTCATTTCAATTGAGAACTAAAAATACAGTGCTTACTTATTGTTCAACTATTTTCCGATCTCAGATGCATGTCTGGACATAAACGGGGACTGCAAGGTAAGCTTGTTTACCTAGTGCAGAATATGGAGTTACATCATTTAGAACTTACTAGTAATATCGATGTGTTATTTGATGAGAAATTAACACGTATAGACACAAAATAGAGCAATTTAGTCAGGACATAACACTCAATCACACTCGATTCCATTAGAAATTCTTCAACTGTTTTTATCAATATGTCTAAAATTTGTATTTGAGACCTCCTGATAAACAGTTATACATATTACTTGTTAACTGAGCAAAAGATTGCAGCAGCATTACTAACTAACCCTGTACAAACAATCCCCTGTACTTGCTGCTTGTAAAAAAAGCATAAACATTTCAAGATTTGTATGATGACATGTGGCTAAGTTAAAGGAACACTGAACCCAAGTTTTTTCTTTTGTGATTCAGATGGTGCATGCAATTTTAAGCAACTTTCTAATTTACTCATATTAGCAAATGTTATTCATTCTCTTGGTATCTTTATTTGAAAAGCAATAATGTAAGTCTAGATGCCGGCCCATTTTTGGTGAACAACCTGGGTTGTTCTTGCTGATTGGTAAATAAATTCATCCACCAATAAACAAGTGCTGTCCAGGGTACTGGACTTTCTTTTTCAAATAAAGACAGCAAGAGAACAAAGAAAAATTGATAATAGGAGTAAATTAGAAAGGTGCTTAAAATTGCATGCTCTATCTGAATCACGAAAGAAAAAATTTGGCCTCAGTATACCTTTAATGCTATTTCAACTGTGTAGAACTGTCTGCCCTGAACAGTCCAAGAGACTCGACCACTAGAAATATTAAAATATATGACCATTTTTGTAGATGGGAAGTACTCTATGTGCTGCTGGAAAAAAAGTGGATGCTATATAGCTGAATACCAATATATATATATATATATATATCTTTTTAAAGAACTTTAATAAGACTGTATTTGAACACGGGATTTTGCATCAAAGTACAATCCTATTACCATTGTCTGTGGTATATGCATAATCAGCGTGTACAGTATGAAAAATAAAATGAATGCAGTACTTATGTATAGTGCAGCTATAACACAGTAATGTACTGGATCTTGCCAAAGAAAAACAAGATATTATTCTACATTAATGGTAATTTAATACAACCAAATATAATACAAATGAATATTAACAACATTAACAGTAATAATTTCTACACTAAAGGTCATACTGAAGACGCTGATCCCTGTAAGACAGGAACTCACACAGCAAAAACAAATAGCATATTCATTTGACACTGGGAACAAAACAAATCTGGGAACACAAATCTGACGGCATTTGCACATGCATCTGGTTTGAGCATAAAAAGCTTTTTGTAACTTGAGCATGAAAACACACAATTTCTCTAACCTCTGTGAATTAAAAGTAGTTCTGCCAGTTTTGATAAGAAAGAGACGCCAAGGTAAAATCTCCCTTCATTCAATAAGGAGCAAAATAGCTTTAAATCTCATCTTGCTCTTATATCTGAGCTTATCTTGCATACTTTTATGTAAAGAATGGAAAGGAGACTATCAAATCAAACAAATGATCCTATCCAAAGATGCTTATTTCCACTTACTCCCAGTATGTTACATTTAAGAATAGTTTAGCTCTGAGAATTGAGCAATTTCTAATTCTTAGAATTTGGAATGTTCTGCTGACTTCTCAAGGCTGACCATGCAATATATATGGCCTTAATTGGCTTTATCAGATAACAATTGCAAAACAATTTACTTAATTCTAACTTTGACTATGTCTAGCCTATTTGTCCGTGGACTAAAGCCCAGACTGGCTCCTTCAAATAAGACAAATGGTGGGTGGAGTTTGGTTATTTGGTTATTTTTAAAAAGGATGTTAATCTGTTATAAAAACAAATACGGCTAGATTTAGAGTTCTGCGGCCAAAGGGGTGCGTTAGCTATGCGTGCTTTTTTCCCCCCGCACCTTTTAAATACCGCTGGTATTTAGAGTTCACAGAATGGCTGGGTTTTCAGTGCGTTAGGCTCCAAAAAGGGAGCGTAGAGCATAATTTAACGCCACTGCAACTCTCGATACCAGCGGTGCTTACGGACGCGGCCAGCTTCAAAAACGTGCTTGTGCACGATTCCCCCATAGAAAACAATGGGGCTGTTTGAGCTGAAAAAAAAACTAACACCTGCAAAAAAGCCGCGTTCAGCTCCTAACGCAGCCCCATTGTTTCCTATGGGGAAACACTTCCTACGTCTGCACCTAACACTCTAACATGCACCCCGAGTCTAAACACACCTAACCTTACACTTATTAACACCATAATCTGCCGCCCCCGCTATCGCTGACCCCTGCATATTATTTATTAACCCCTAATCTGCCGCTCCGTACACCCCCTGAGCGCTACTATAATAAATGTATTAACCCCTAATACGCCTCACTCCCGCCTCAATAACCCTATAATAAATAGTATTAACCCCTAATCTGCCCTTCCTAACATTGCCGACACCTAACTTCAAGTATTAACCCCTAATCTGCCGACAGGAGCTCACTGCTACTCTAATAAATTTATTAACCCCTAAACCTAAGTCTAACTTTAACCGTAACACCCCCCTAAATTAAATATAATTTAAATCTAACGAAATAAATTAACTCTTATTAAATAAATTATTCCTATTTAAAGCTAAATACTTACCTGTAAAATAAACCCTTATATAGCTACAATATAAATTATAATTATATTGTAGCTATTTTAGGATTAATATTTATTTTACAGGCAACTTTGTAATTATTTTAACCAGGTACAGTAGCTATTAAATAGTTAATAACTATTTAATAGCTAGGTAGTTAAAATAATTACAAAATTACCTGTAAAATAAATCCTAACCTAAGTTACAATTAAACCTAACACTACACTATCAATAAATTAATTAAATAAAATACCTACAATTATCTACAATTAAACCTAACACTACACTATCAATAAATAAATTAAATACAATTCCTACAAATGAATACAATTAAATAAACTCACTAAAGTACAAAAAATAAAAAAGAACTAAGTTACAAAAAATAAAAAAATATTTACAAACATTAGAAAAAAATTACAACAATTTTAAACTAATTACACCTACTCTAAGCTCCCTAATAAAATAACAAAGACCCCCAAAATAAAAAAATGCCCTACCCTATTCTAAATTACAAAAGTTCAAAGCTCTTTTACCTTACCAGCCCTTAAAAGGGCCCTTTGCGGGGCATGCCCCAAAGAATTCAGCTCTTTTGCCTGTAAAAAAAAAACATACAATACCCCCCCCGAACATTACAACCCACCACCCACATACCCCTAATCTAACCCAAACCCCCCTTAAATAAACCTAACACTAAGCCCCTGAAGATCTTCCTACCTTATCTTCACCACGCCGGGTTCACCGATCATTCCAGGCTCCGAAATCTTCATCCAAGCCCAAGCGGGGGCTAGACATCCATCATCCGGCTGAAGTCTTCTATCAAGCGACGGCTGAAGAGGTCCAGAAGAGGCTCCAAAGTCTTCATCCTATCCGGGCAGAAGAGTAGATCCGGACCGGCAACCATCTTCTTCCAAGTGGCATCTTATATCTTCATCCGATGACGACCGGCTCCATCTTGAAGACCTCCACCGCGGATCCATCCTCTTCTTCCGACGACTTCCCGATGAATGACGGTTCCTTTAAGGGACAACATCCAAGATGGCGTCCCTCGAATTCCGATTGGCTGATAGGATTCTATCAGCCAATCGGAATTAAGGTAGGAAAATTCTGATTGGCTGATGGAATCAGCCAAGAGAATCAAGTTCAATCCGATTGGCTGATCCGATCAGCCAATCAGATTGAGCTCGCATTCTATTGGAACAGCTAATAGAATGCGAGCTCAATCTGATTGGCTGATCGGATCAGCCAATCGGATTGAACTTGATTCTGATTGGCTGATTCCATCAGCCAATCAGAATTTTCCTACCTTAATTCCGATTGGCTGATAGAATCCTATCAGCCAATCGGAATTCGAGGGACGCCATCTTGGATGACGTCCCTTAAAGGAACCTTCATTCTTCAGTTGGACGTCGGAAGAAGAGGATCGGTCCGCGCTGGAGGTCTTCGAGATGGAGCCGTTCCTCATCGGATGAAGATAGAAGATGCCGCTTGGATGAAGATGGTTGCCGGTCCGGATGTCCTCTTCTGCCCGGATAGGATGAAGATTTCTACCCGAAGATGGACTTCTTAATTTGGCGGTTGGATCCAGACTTCAGCCGGAGGATGGACGTCACTCTTCAGCCCCCGCTTGGGCTTGGAGGAAGATTTCGGAGGCTCTTCTGGACAGATCGGGACCCGGTGTGGTGAAGACAAGGTAGGGAGATCTTCAGGGGCTTAGTGTTAGGTTTATTTAAGGGGGGTTTGGGTTAGATTAGGGGTATGTGGGTGGTGGGTTGTAATGTTGGGGGGGGGGGGTATTGTATGTTTTTTTTTTTTACAGGCAAAAGAGCTGAATTATTTGGGGCATGCCCCAAAAAGGGCCCTTTTCAGGGCTGGTAAGGTAAAAGAGCTTTTCTATTTTTATTTTAGAATAGGGTAGGGCATTTTTTTTATTTTGGGGGGCTTTGTTATTTTATTAGGGGGCTTAGAGTAGGTGTAATTAGTTTAAAATTGTTGTAATATTTTTCTAATGTTTGTAAATATTTTTTTATTTTTTGTAACTTAGTTCTTTTTTATTTTTTTGTACTTGTTAGTTTATTTCATTGTATTTATTTGTAGGTATTTTATTTAATTTATTTATTCATAGTGTAGTGTTACGTTTAATTGTAGGTATTGTATTTAATTAATTTATTGATAGTGTAGTGTTAGGTTTAATTGTAGATAATTGTAGGTATTGTATTTAATTAATTTAATGATAGTGTAGTGTTAGGTTTAATTGCAACTTAGGTTAGGATTTATTTTACAGGTAATTTTGTAATTATTTTAACTATTTTAGCTATTAAATAGTTATTAACTATTTAATAGCTATTGTATCTGTTTAAAATAATTACAAAGTTTCCTGTAAAATAAATATTAATCCTAAAAAAGGTACAATATAATTATAATTTAAATTGTAGCTATATTAGGATTTATTTTACAGGTAAGTATTTAGCTTAAATAGGAATAATTTATATAATAAGAGTTAATTTATTTCATTAGATTTAAATTATATTTAATTTAGGGGGGTGTTAGTGTTAGGGTTAGACTTAGCTTTAGGGGTTAATCCATTTATTAGAGTAGCGGTGAGCTCCGGTCAGCAGATTAGGGGTTAATACTTGAAGTTAGCTGTCGGCGATGTTAGGGAGGGCAGATTAGGGGTTAATACTATTTATTATAGGGTTATTGAGGCGGGAGTGAGGTGGATTAGGGGTTAATACATTTATTATACTAGCGGTGAGCTCCGGTCGGCAGATTAGGGGTTAATTATTGTAGGTAGCTGGCGGCGACGTTGTGGGGGGCAGATTAGGGGTTAACAAATATAATATAGGGGTCGGCGGTGTTAGGGGCAGCAGATTAGGGGTACATAGGGATAACGTAAGTGGCGGCGGTGTACGGAGCGGCAGATTAGGGGTTAAAGAATTTAAATATAGTGGCGGCGATGTGGGGGGACCTCGATTTAGGGGTGCATAGGTGGTTTATGGGTGTTAGTGTACTTTAGAGCACAGTAGTTAAGAGCTTTATGAACCGGCGTTAGCCCAGAAAGCTCTTAACTACTGACTTTTTTCTGCGGCTGGAGTTTTGTCGTTAGATTTCTAACACTCACTTCAGCCACAACTCTAAATACCAGCGTTAGAAAGATCCCATTGAAAAGATAGGATACGCAATTGACGTAAGGGGATCTGCGGTATGGAAAAGTCGCGGCTGGAAAGTGAGCGTTAGACCCTTTAATGACTGGCTTCAAATACCAGAGGGCGGTAAAAACCAGCGTTAGGACCCTCTAACGCTGGTTTTGCCGGCTACCACCCAACTCTAAATCTAGCCGTAAGTTTTTGGCTAATATGTTATTCTATAGCAACACAACAGAAATATATATATAAATATTAACAAACACATACACAAACTCACCACTACTAATTTTTAGGTTCAGGAGTTTCAGTCACACTCATTGCTAACAGGTGCACAAAGATAATCGTTGGCAGTACAATGAGTTGTACTGAAAAGCTTAGTGACTTTAAACTTGGCACAGTCATAGGGTGCCACCTTTGCCAAAAGTAAGTTCATGAAATGTGTCCCCTACTATATCTGCCAGGTCAACTGTAAATGTTATTATTGTGAAGTTGAAGCATCTAGAAGCAAGAGCAGCCCAGACACAAAGTGGCGGCTCACACAACCTTACAAAGAGGGGCGGCAATCACTGAATTGCGCATCATCTGTTGCATCACTACAGAGTTCCAAACTGTCTCTGGAAGCAAGATCAGCACAAGAACTGTGCATCTGTGCATCTGGAGCATAATGAAGTTGGTTTCCATTGCTGAATATCTGTACACAAGCCTCACATCAATATGAGCAATGCAAAGTGTCGGCTGGGGGATTTTAACTTTGTTTGGGGAAGGCCCTTTTCTGTTTCAGCATGACTGTGCCCCTGTGCATAAATCAAGGTCTTGACGAGTTTAGTGTATAGGAACTAAAGTTGCCTGTCAGAGCACTGACTCTAACCTGACTGAGCACCTTTGGGATAAATTGGAATGCTGATTGTAAATGAGGCCTTTTCATCTAACATCAATGCCTGACCTCACAAATGGCTGTAATTGTTAAAGCCACAATGACTAAGAGTAAAATGTGTTTAGTTGAAATGAGCATCTGGCCACATTATAGAAATTGCTTTCACTTTTAAGCTTCACTTTAGCAAGGTGTTACTATACAGTATGTTACCATTGGTAAAACTGGTACAGAACTGTTTATACTGAAAGTTAGAATAGCTTTAAAATGCTTGAAACAAGAGAACTGGTTATTCATAATGTAACAAAATTCATGTTGCATTTTATTTTATTAAATATTTTGGCTCAATATTATTTTTGTTCATTTTCTGTTTAACTGAACAATTTTAACAACACAAAATAATTTCCAATAGAGGGAGACATTTAGCTATGAAACAATTATTCTGAGGGAAAACTTTGGTGCAAAGATTTATTTTAACAAGCCAAAACTTTGAGCCAAATTAAGTTTTCTATGCAAAACTGATAATTGAAGAAATAAAAGTTATGTGTATCTTTCCTTTTAATGCATTTAGTTTGTAAATATTTATTATCACTCACAAAGTATACTATTTAGGGCAACAACATGGTAACAAATAAAATTGACTAAGGTAACAAATATAGTTAATGAGAAAACTAAGTTATGCTGGGAAAACCAGTCACTTGTAATCCGGATTTGCATTAGTTACAGTAGCTTTATGCTTAGAAAAGATTTAAACCATGAATCTATTTTTGAAGAACTTTCAGTACAAAACTCTATCTTAAATCGGTTTGAAAAGCTATTGTTGTATATTGTAGTATTGTGTTCTATGCAGCAGACAAGCCTGGTCTCCTAGCAAATCAACACATTTAAAGAGATACTGTACTAAAAAAAAAAAAAAGTTTAAGCATGACAAGAAAACAAGTATATACAAAAAAAACTAAAAACCCACAAAAACCTCCCAAAAAAACACATTATGAAAGGACCGTAATGTTCCCTTAACTTAACGCAGGGGTGGGCAGACTTTTGTAAGGCAAGGGCTACCTCTAATTTTATTCCAACTGACATGGTCACCTAATTAAGAAAGAAAAAAAACACTGCTCGTCGCTGGCTGAAAATTGTATTTTTGCCACAATAATACAGCTTTAAAAATCAGTCGCACTCTTTAATAATAAATACAGCCGCCTTCTTTACTTATTGAGAAAGCACTCTCTTTACGTCACGCTGGGATAGTCAAGCAACCTTATCTGTGTACCGCGCCTGCGTATGAATAAGTAGTCTCACAATCAAGACTGCTCAAGTCTAGGGCTAGCGGAGTAGTCAAGCCTGTATGTATATATTATGTATGTATTGGGTACTTGTAAAGCGTGGCTCATCACCCATAAGGGTCTCAAGGCGCTGCTCGTTTTATCGACCTCGGAAGTATGAAAGGCTGACTGGACCTTGAACATGCAACCCTTGGGTTGCTACAGAGTTCAGCCACAGTGCATTAGCATGCTGAGCTATCTGTCCAGCCCCCCCAGAGCTCAGGTACAATGATGACAATGAACTATTCTTAGCCAATTATAGACAGACTCATTCTACAAAGTAATTTTATTGGCTGGGTGCAATGTAAGGTTGATTAGGGGACAGGTCCTGTTAACTGCTCTCCATCCATCCGCTACTAGCTGAAGACTACTGAAAATAGTTGGCACAGTAACAGTGTCAGGTCCTCCAGGCTCTGTACTGCCTTACACAGCAACCAGAGACTGGTATAGCAGCAACAGCACTGACCTGCACAATCTGGTGACAACAAATTCTGGGGACAGAACGCTGCAGGAACTAGCACAGAGTATAGCTAATATTAGTGTGTCAGAGAAGGTATCAGAGACCAGCATCAAAACCTGGTACAGAGTAAGTAAAAGAACCTGAGGGGAGTAACAGACCCTGGGAAAAAAACAACACCAGACCATTCACCCAGCAAAGCCTGGTGACAAGTAACGGAGGACAGAACTAGAAAGTAGTAGCAGAATATCAGACAGAGCAGGACCTGGAATTGCCAAATCCAGGGAAACTGAGCAGCATCTCAGCCTGGTACATGAAGAGTTTGTACTATGGACTGAACCCTCTTGAGACAAAAAGTAGGAGAGTTTGGGACAGGCAGTAACCAAAGCTGGAGCAGCGAGTTCAGCTACAGCCATGTAGCGCATGCTGAAGTACAAATACCGCCACATACATCATTTCAAAATTCTGCATAAGAGAAACATTTTTCACACATCTAGGGTGGGGAGACTCTTCACTCAGAATCTAGATTCTATCTAGAATTCTAGATTGTGAGTGAAGAGCCTCGCTGCCGTAGATGTGTGAGAAATGTTTCTCTTATCATGCAGACTTTTGAAATCTTCCAGGCGGTCACCTCCAAATTCACTCACGGTCCACTGGTAGACCGCGATCTACGTCTTGCCCACCCCTGACTTAACACAATGATCTAGAGTATATATTATAAATAGAAAATCAAACAAACATCAACTGTATTGACATAGAACACTTCTTACTCATTTAACTCACATAGCATTCCAAGGAATGTTCTATTATACAGTTAGAAAATATATGTAATATTACATCTTTTATGTTTTAAGGACATGGACGTTCAAATGGCATATTTCAGATAACGCATGCACATTTTCAGTTTACTAATATTATCAAAATATGTTTTTTTGGTATCTGTTGTTTTAAAAAGCCTACCTAGGTTAGCTTAGGAGCAGCAATGAACTACTGGGAGCGAGCTGGTGATTGGTGGCTGTGCACATAAGCCTTATATAATTGGCTTAACAAATGTGTTCACCTAGCTCCCAATTGCATTGCTGCTTTGGACATGACTTTAACTATGTGTTTAACTTATGTCCAAGGGTTATTCAAGCAATATTGCAATAATAAAATGTCCTTACATGCCAGAACTTGAACTTTCATGTCCTATCCTATATTATAAAAGGCCAAGTGTTTGTCTGAAGCCGTCATGCGCAGTAAAGACAAACACTTGGCCTTGAGATAGGGAGCACGAGGTACACAAACAGCTGTGAGGTGTGCTGCGTGAGAAGCGGCCACGCGCTCCCCAGACCTCACAGCTGTTTGTGGCCGACGGGAGCGTTGCGATGGGGGCGTGGCCGGGTGTCGCGATGGGCGTGGCCGGGCGGGTGCCGCCACGATGGGGTGTGGCTGGGCGGAGTATCGCGATGGGGCGTGGCCTGGCGGAGTCCCGCGATGGGGCATGGCCGGGCGGAGTCCCGCGATGGGGCGTGGCCGGGCAGGGTCCCGCAATGTGAAGACTTCAAGACAGAGCCAGAGAGGGAGCAGGAGAGGGGGGGAGAAGGGCCAAAGATGGGGGGAGAGAGAGCCAAAGGGGGGAGAGAGAGCCAAAGGGGGGAGAGAGAGCCAAAGAGAAGTGGGGGGAGCCAAAGAGAAGGGGGGGAGCCAAAGAGAAGGGGGGAGCCAAAGAGAAGGGGGGGAGCCAAAGAGAAGGGGGGGCAAAGAGAAGGGGGGGAGCCAAATAGAAGGAAGGGAGCCAAAGAGAAGGGGGGGAGCCAAAGAGAAGGGGGGGGGGGCAAAGAGAAGGGGGGGGCAAAGAGAAGGGGGGGAGCCAAAGAGAAGGGGGGGAGCCAAAGAGAAGGGGGAGGGAGCCAAAGAGAAGGGGGGGAGCCAAAGAGAAGGGGGAGGGAGCCAAAGAGAAGTGGGGGGGAGCCAAAGAGAAGGGGGGAAGCCAAAGAGAAGGGGGGAGCCAAAGAGAAGGGGGGGAGCCAAAGAGAAGGGGGGGCCAAAGAGAAGGGGGGGAGAGCCAAAGAGAAGGGGGGGAGAGCCAAAGAGAAGGGGGGGGAGCCAAAGAGGAAAAAGAGCCAAAAATGAGAGAGAGCCAAAGAGGGGGGAGAGAGAGCCAAAGAGGGGGGAGAGAGTGCCAAAGAGGGGGGAGAGAGAGCCAAAGAGGGGGGAGAGAGAGCCAAAGAGGGGGGGGAGAGCCAAAGAGGGGGGGAGAGCCAAAGAGGGGGGGGAGAGAGCCAAAGAGGGGGGGGGGAGAGCCAAAGAGGGGGGGAGAGAGCCAAAGGGGGGGGAGAGAGCTAAAGGGGGGGAGAGACAAAGAGGGGGGAGAGAGAGAGCCAAAGAGGAAAGAGAGCCAAAGAGGAGAGCAAAAGAGGGGAGAGAGCCAAAGAGGGGGGAGAGAGAGCCAAAGAGGGGGGGACAGAGCCAAAGAGGGGGGGCAGAGCCAAAGAGGGGGGGGGAGAGCCAAAGAGGGGGGAGAGAACAAAAGAGGGGGGAGAGAGACAAAGAGGGGAGAGAGAGAGCAAAAGAGGGGGGGAGAGCCAAAGGGGGGGGGGCAAATGGGAGAGCCAAAGAGGGGAGAGAGAGAGAGAGAGAGAGAGAGCCAAAGAGGAGAGAGAGCAAAAGAGGGGAGAGAACCAAAGAGGGGAGAGAGAGAGCCAAAGGGGGGGGAGAGCCAAAGGGGGGGAGAGAGCCAAAGGGGGGGAGAGCCAAAGGGGGGGAGAGCCAAAGAGAAGGGGGGGCAAAGAGAAGGGGGGGAGCCAAAGAGAAGGGGGGGAGCCAAAGAGAAGGGGGAGGGAGCCAAAGAGAAGGGGGGGGAGCCAAAGAGAAGGGGGGAAGCCAAAGAGAAGGGGGGAGCCAAAGAGAAGGGGGGGGAGCCAAAGAGAAGGGGGGCCAAAGAGAAGGGGGGGAGAGCCAAAGAGAAGGGGGGGGAGAGCCAAAGAGAAGGGGGGGGGAGAGCCAAAGAGAAGGGGGGGGAGCCAAAGAGGAAAAAGAGCCAAAAATGAGAGAGAGCCAAAGAGGGGGGAGAGAGAGCCAAAGAGGGGGGAGAGAGTGCCAAAGAGGGGGGAGAGAGAGCCAAAGAGGGGGAAGAGAGAGCAAAAGAGGGGGGGGAGAGCCAAAGAGGGGGGGGAGAGCCAAAGAGGGAGGGAGAGAGCCAAAGAGGGGGGTGGAGAGCCAAAGAGGGGGGGAGAGAGCTAAAGGGGGGGAGAGACAAAGAGGGGGGAGAGAGAGAGCCAAAGAGGAAAGAGAGCCAAAGAGGAGAGCAAAAGAGGGGAGAGAGCCAAAGAGGGGGGAGAGAGAGCCAAAGAGGGGGGGACAGAGCCAAAGAGGGGGGGCAGAGCCAAAGAGGGGGGAGAGAACAAAAGAGGGGGGAGAGAGCCAAAGAGGAGAGAGAGCAAAAGAGGGGAGAGAACCAAAGAGGGGAGAGAGAGAGCCAAAGGGGGGGGAGAGCCAAAGGAGGGGAGAGAGCCAAAGGGGGGGAGAGCCAAAGGGGGGGAGAGCCAAAGAGAAGGGGGGGCAAAGAGAAGGGGGGGAGCCAAAGAGAAGGGGGGGAGCCAAAGAGAAGGGGGAGGGAGCCAAAGAGAAGGGGGGGGAGCCAAAGAGAAGGGGGGAAGCCAAAGAGAAGGGGGGAGCCAAAGAGAAGGGGGGGAGCCAAAGAGAAGGGGGGGCCAAAGAGAAGGGGGGGAGAGCCAAAGAGAAGGGGGGGAGAGCCAAAGAGAAGGGGGGGGGGGAGAGCCAAAGAGAAGGGGGGGGAGCCAAAGAGGAAAAAGAGCCAAAAATGAGAGAGAGCCAAAGAGGGGGGAGAGAGAGCCAAAGAGGGGGGAGAGAGAGCCAAAGAGGGGGGAGAGAGAGCCAAAGAGGGGGAAGAGAGAGCAAAAGAGGGGGGGGAGAGCCAAAGAGGGGGGGGAGAGCCAAAGAGGGGGGGAGAGCCAAAGAGGGAGGGAGAGAGCCAAAGAGGGGGGTGGAGAGCCAAAGAGGGGGGGAGAGAGCTAAAGGGGGGGAGAGACAAAGAGGGGGGAGAGAGAGAGCCAAAGAGGAAAAAGAGCCAAAAATGAGAGAGAGCCAAAGAGGGGGGAGAGAGAGCCAAAGAGGGGGGAGAGAGAGCCAAAGAGGGGGGAGAGAGAGCCAAAGAGGGGGAAGAGAGAGCAAAAGAGGGGGGGGAGAGCCAAAGAGGGGGGGAGAGCCAAAGAGGGAGGGAGAGAGCCAAAGAGGGGGGTGGAGAGCCAAAGAGGGGGGGAGAGAGCTAAAGGGGGGGAGAGACAAAGAGGGGGGAGAGAGAGAGCCAAAGAGGAAAGAGAAACAATCAGTAACACTAAGGGTGTGTTACTACTAGGGGGCGCACAGGACCTTATATGATTATTATGTAAATAGGCTAAGAGAGAAGAGAACAAGATATTACATATAATAACTATAATAAAATATACTATACGGAATAATGTAAACAAAAGTGAAACAATTCTTATAAATATGGGACTATGAGAAACATAGGATACAACACAAATAATAACAAATACAGTAATAAGAAATTCCTGAAAGGTTCTTATCTGGAAATGCTGTCTTCTTCTGCAATGTTATATAGATGGTAAATGTCCCAATTGGGGTGGGTATAGTCCCAAATGATGAATGTGATCAAATACCAGGATGATCAATGATCAGGAACACAGATGATGACTGGAGTCAGCTGCTTTGTCAGGGAAATCAGGATCTAAGAGCAAGTTTTCTCTGTGAAAAAAATCACAAAAAGACAAAGGCGCCTCCTAGTGTAATACAGTTGGTGAAAGAGATTTGATAGGTAATCAAAAAGGTACTCACAAGTGGAGCAGCACCCAATTGTGCTAAATCAAACAGACTGGGATCTCACAGTGTCCCAGCTCACTGACACTGCAAGGAAACTGGTTTCTCCAATGTCTTGCCGGACTGACAGAGCTCAGACTCTCACAAAGAGGTTTACATAAAACCAAATTTTATTAATAAAATAAAAATCTCAGTGTCTCATGACACTAGATATTAAAAGAACAAGCAACGCGTTTCTCAGACTGCTGTCTGTTTCATCAGGCTTCTCTGAAACAGACAGCAGTCTGAGAAACGCGTTGCTTGTTCTTTTAATATCTAGTGTCATGAGACACTGAGATTTTTATTTTATTAATAAAATTTGGTTTTATGTAAACCTCTTTGTGAGAGTCTGAGCTCTGTCAGTCCGGCAAGACATTGGAGAAACCAGTTTCCTTGCAGTGTCAGTGAGCTGGGACACTGTGAGATCCCAGTCTGTTTGATTTAGCACAATTGGGTGCTGCTCCACTTGTGAGTACCTTTTTGATTACCTATCAAATCTCTTTCACCAACTGTATTACACTAGGAGGCGCCTTTGTCTTTTTGTGATTTTTTTCAAAGAGGAAAGAGAGCCAAAGAGGAGAGCAAAAGAGGGGAGAGAGCCAAAGAGGGGGGAGAGAGAGCCAAAGAGGGGGGGACAGAGCCAAAGAGGGGGGGCAGAGCCAAAGAGGGGGGAGAGAACAAAAGAGGGGGGGAGAGCCAAAGAGGGGGGGGGCAAATGGGAGAGCCAAAGAGGGGAGAGAGAGAGAGCCAAAGAGGAGAGAGAGCAAAAGAGGGGAGAGAACCAAAGAGGGGAGAGAGAGAGCCAAGGGGGGGGGGAGAGCCAAAGGGGGGGAGAGAGCCAAAGGGGGGGGGAGAGCCAAAGGGGGGGGAGAGCCAAAGGGGGGGAGAGCCAAAGAGGGGGGAGAGAGAGAGCCAAAGAGGAGAGAGAGCAAAAGAGGGGGGGGAGAGCCAAAGAGGGGGGAGAGCCAAAGAGGGGGGGGGAGAGAACAAAAGAGGGGGGAGAGAGAGCAAAAGAAAGGAGGCAGAGAGCCAAAGAGGGGAGAGAGAGAGCAAAATAGGGGAGAGAGAGAGCAAAAGAGGGGAGAGAGAGAGCAAAGGAGAGGGGGGGAGAGAAAGCAAAAGAGAGGGGGGAGAGAAAGCAAAAGAGAGGGGGGAAGAGAGAGCAAAAGAGAGGGGGGAGAGAGCAAGGGGTGGGACCGCTGTACTGCAAAAAATGGCCCGTGTACACGGGCTTTAGTACTAGTTAAAAATAAAGTGTAAATATTCTGCATAAGCAATATCATTTTTCATGAACATCATTTCTTATAGATTGGCCACATTTAATTACCTTTATTTTGTCCAGTGAGACACATGGGTGTCAGGGGGGTGGATGGGCAAGAGTAAAACAATGCCCCCTTGGAATTTTGCTATTTATATGTAAGAATTAGCCACCATTTTTAAGATGACATGCAGCACATAAATACAACATGCAATGCTCTCTTGCTCCGCACAATGCTATTGATACTATGCTTGGTGTATTTTATTCATTTTTTGCCTCCATCTGGAAAAATGTACATGGATGCCCAAGATGAGACACTAGTCTTTTCAGATACCTCAGTTAAAGGGACAGTAAGGTCATAATTAGACATTCATGATTTAGACAGAGCATACCATTTTAAATACCTTTCCAATTGTCTTCTATTATTTAATTTGCTTCCTTCTCTTGTTATCTAGCGGCTTCTGATTGGTGGCTGCATATATATATATCGATTGTGATTGGCTCACCCATGTGCTCAGTTAGAAACCAGTAGTGCGTTGCTGCTCCTTCAACAAATGATACCAAGAGAATGAAGCAAAGTTGATAATAGAAGTAAACTGGAAAGTTGTTTAAAATGGTAAGTTCTACCAAAATCATGAAAGAAAAAAATTCCACCTGAGTTAAAGAGCTCCATGTACGAAGCAGCGAAAGCTGCTCCGGAGCCTTTGCGGGGCAGGTTCGCATATGGGAGCCTGCTTCCCACAATGTAAGAAACAGCGGTCATTAGACCGCTGCTTCCTACACCCTACGCCACCTCTTAGGTGGCGAAGCAAAATCACTGAGAGCAAGCTCGCTCTCGGTGATTGACTGCCCCTTCAGTCGCGTAATTGGTCGCGCGATTGAAGGGGCGGGCATTACACACTCCGATGAGTGTGTAATGATATATACGGGCAAGCGGATCAACAGTTACGCTGCCCGTGTGTAGCGGAGGCGGGCGGACAGCTTCGCGAGTTAAGAAGCTGTCCGCCCGCCGTTTAGTACATGGCGCCCAAAGTATTTTACAAATCATTGTCATGCATTGTTAATAAATGCTGTTTTATAGAAATAGAATGTGTTACGACTACAAAATTAAGGCTTCTCATATCCCTATATATCATTCTAGTGAAATAGTGAAAATGCTATTGTGTCAAAATTAAAGGATTGTAGTTAGATAAACACCCTGTTAACGCCTTTAAATGATTTTCAGCGTGTTAATAGTCTCATTTATCTAATTGGGAATTCACCCAGAAGATTCCAGTAAATATTAGACTTCATATGAAATGCATAAATGCACCAAAGGGAATATTTAGCAGATTCCTAAATCCCTGAGAAATAAAGCAAATTGTAGTCTAATTAGTGGTTCAGTAATCACAGAAATAATACATTTACAGACTATGTAACCTAGTTTAGCTGCAGGTTTGTGGCTCATTGGCTTTACCGGGCTATAGGTAAAACAGAAGGCCAAATTTACTAAAAGCCATTCTAAATCTCTCCTAATCCGCTCCAGCTTCACCAGTTCATATGTTATTCTTAGTAGCTAATTCACAAAAGGGTGGAAAGATGTGTCCACTTTAGTGAATCAGCTACACAGAATAACAGGAACTAATTAGACTGGAGGGAGTACAGTTTATTTTGAGATGCGGTCTCTGCAAATAAATAAGAGGCATTTAAAGTGATGCACACAGGGTTTTGACATGATTTGTGAATTCAACATTCAGAAATCCCAGTTGTTGTGATTGTCTATTTTAGTTTTTTTTTTAACTTTGTCCATTGGTTTCTCAAAGATAAATTATTTTTAACCCCTTACCAAATATTTTCCAATCATTCTAAAACCATTAAATCTTTAGTTTTTGCCTTTATCTAATTCTACAGCCTCTAACACTTAAAATCCAATTTGGACTTTTACAAATGCCATATATTATCTGTTCTCCTTGTATTTTAATTGGTTTCTTACATGGAAGTTCACATTTAATTAAATCAGACTGTGACTTTGTTTAATCAAACATTTGAAAATATTGTTCACACTTTTAAAAACTGGGGAAAAATGTATTCCACCAATAAATGCTTCTTTTACTCCCCATTTACAATTGCAAGCCATTGTTTTGAGCTTATAAACATGTTAAATATAACATTACTCAAAATTGTATGAAGATGATATTTTCACATTTTTTCAATTATAATGACTGGTTAAAGGGACTGGTTTTCATGTATGCGTCAGTAAAAGCTGTTCAATGTATAGGGCATGAAGCCCAAAACAATTATTTCATGATTTAGATAGAGATTACAGTTTTAAACAACTTTCTAATTTACTTCTATTATGCTTTGTTGAAGAAGCAGCAATGCACTACTGGGAGCTACCTGAAAGCATTGGGTGAGACAATAACATGAGGTATATATGTGCAGCCACCAATCAGCAGCTACTGAGTCTACCTAGGTATCATTTTCAACAAATGATATCAAGAAAACAAAACAAATTAGATAATAGAAGTACATTGGAAAACTATTTAAACTTACATGCTCTATATGTATCATGAAAAAAAAATGTGGGTTTGATGTTACTTTAAAGGGACACTAAACCCCAAAAATGTCTTTCATGATTCAGGTAGAGAATACAATTTTAAATAACTTTCCAAGTTACTTCTATTATCTAATTTGCTTCATTCTTTAGATAATCTTTGTTGAAGAAATAGAAATGCACATGGGATAGCCAATCACACGAGGCATCTATGTGCTTCTACCAATCAGCAGCTATTGAGCATATCTAGATATGCTACTCAGCAAAGAATATCAAGAGAATGAAGCAAATTAGATAATATAAGTAAATTAGAAAGTTGTTTAAAATTGCATGCTCTCACTAAATCATGAAAGAATAAAATGTGGGTTTGATGTCCCTTTAAGTTAAAATGAGTGCTTCAGAAGTCATTCCTGCATTAGTATGCCTCTGCAAGTCTGACAAGAAAACCTTGGTTTAAGTAGGAACATGAGTTTAACAGAAGCAAACAGAAAACAAAAAATGCATTTTGAAATTCTGATGTAGCACAGAAACAAGTTGACCAAAATATCCCTTTAATTGAAAAGGCTGTATTGAAATTTACAAAGGAAGCCGTCATCAATCATGACTGTTAGCTGCTATGCTTTACTTCTGCATTGGTCACAATGTAACACCGTTCTGTTATCTAGTCATGTTGGGGAATGAGAAATGATTGGATTAGAACTTTTATTGCATCTAGAGTGAAAGGAAACACATTTTGCAGATGCTCCTCATTGCAAAAGGAACAAAGTTTAGAGAGTGAATGAGAGAATGCAACACTTGCAGACGGCAGATTAGAGTGTAACCCTTTTGGGTGCAGGTATGATCATGTTGAAGAGATTTGCTTTGATTTAAAAATATAAGCAAAATGGCTGAATTACCCTAAGGGACAGATTATGAATGCTTATCGCTCGTATTATGAGTTGAAAGTAAACGCGATAGCTTGAGCGTAATCGCCATTTACGCTAGAATGATTATCTCGACTTCAGAGCTCTGGTTAACTTTTTCATGAAACAAAAAGTGTCACAAAATACATCAAAAATACATTACAAAGTATAGTTACACTCATAATAACACTTAATATAAATGATTAAAATTGCACACAAATGTTATAAAGACTAAAGAGAGGAGGTCTCAGATGTTAAGGAAAAAACCCATATGTATTTATAGACATATATACAAATATAAACACATAAATACATGTGTACACATATATAGATGCATTGGAGCCCTTTGCAGTTAAGTAGATTAAAACATGTAAAAGCATATTTATGCAATATTCATATTTAATAAATAATTTAACTATGTATTTACTGTAAATATATCACATTCCAATGTTCTGCACATAGAAGAATATGTTCTATGCATTTATAAATAGGTTTTCATATATATACACTATATATATATATATATATATATATATATATATATAAATATATATTGTACCAAAATACCATCAGATACAGATATATGTAGAAATGTTTATTTTGAATAAATAGAACATATTCTTCTATGTGAAGAACATTGGAATGTAAACTATTTATATTTTCATGCCGGGTTAGCGCACATGAGAATATGTGATCGGGTTTGTGCGAGAGTAGGGTGTTCCCCACTTTTTTTTCCATTGACTTCTATGGGGGGAATACATGAATGCACACGTGATGTTTTAATTTTGGCTTTTTGTGCTCATCAGGTTATCGTGCAAGGGAAAATAGTTTACTTTCAACTCATAATATGAGCGCAATCTGAAAAGTGCACAAAGCTTACTTATAGAGCAACTAATGCTCGATCAGGAGTGTTAATTAGTGCTCCACTTGTAATCTGGCCCTAAATAATATAATTCCAGTCAAAACAGAGACAAATTACTAAGTATAACCACACAACAATGGCCCTTTGTTAAATAAATCATTAATCAAACCTTGGTCATGTGACAGATCTTTTTAAAATGATTTGATTACAATGTTTACCATTTTTCTTTTCTCCAAAACTCACCATATGCAAATTCAAATTTTAGAAGTATTGCCAAAGAAGGTTGACATCCCTTGTTAGTAGCATGTTTGTTATATCAGTAATGGGACTTAAAATGACTTGCTCTGGGCCTGCTATAACATACCTTAGCCGTAAAATGTATATTTGATAGGGATGGGCGAATGTTTCGCAACATTCGAAAAACGGCACAAATTTTAACACATTCGTTCTAATCGAATTTTGAATGTTTACATAACATTCTAACATTCGATTTTCGAATGTTCGGTTTCGAATTTTACGATTACATTCGAAAATATTCTTTTCGAAAAATTTGAATTTCGATTGTAATAGTATTTCTAATGCTTTTTCTTTAAATGTAATATTCAAATTATGCAATATTCGAATTCGAAAAATTCGAATTTAGATTGTAATAGTATTTCTAATGCTTTTTCTTTAACCCCTTAATGACCGAGGACGTGCAGGGTACGTCCTCTAAAAAAAGGCAGTTAACGCCTGAGGACGTACCCTGCACGTCCTCAGTCTGGAAAGCAGCTGGAAGCGATCCTGCTCGCTTCCAGCTGCTTTCCGGTTATTGCAGTGATGCCTCGACATCGAGGCATCCTGCAATAACACTTTCTGGCCATCCGATGCAGAGAGAGCCACTCTGTGGCCCTCTCTGCACCGGACATCGATGGCCGGTATCGTTGGTGGGTGGGAGCCGACTTGGGAGGCGGGGTGGGCGGCCATCGGTGTGATCTGGAAGGTGGAGGGGGGCGGGATCGGGGGCGGAGCCTTCGGGGGCGCGCACGGGCGCGCGCGCGTGCACGGTGGGTGGCGGGCGGGCGCGTGCACGGGGCGGGAGCGGGTGGGAACCGCTACACTACAGAAAAAAAGCAAAGAGTAAGTGTATTAAAAAAATGAAATAAACATTTTAAAAATAAAGCATTTAAGCGATCTGGAAGGGGTGGGGGGTTGGTATTGGGGGGGGGGAAGCTACACTACAGAAAAAGGAAATTTTTTAAATAAAAACACATATTTTCACTAAAATGGGTACTGGCAGACAGCTGCCAGTACCCAAGATGGCGCACATTAAGTCAGAGGGGGAGGGTTAGAGAGCTGTTGGGTGGGGGATCAGTGAGGTTGGGGGCTAAGGGGGATCCTACACAGAAGCATATGTAAATATGCTAAAACAAAATGCACAAAAATGCACAAATTTTCCTTTTATTTTAGTACTGGCAGAGTTTCTGCCAGTACTTAAGATGGCGGGGACATTTGTGGGGTAGGGGAGGGAAGAGAGATGTTTGGGAGGGATCAGGGGGTCTGATGTTTCAGGTGGGAGGCTGATCTCTACACTAAAGCTAAAATTAACCCTGCAAGCTCCCTACAAGCTACCTAATTAACCCCTTCACTGCTAGCCATAATACACGTGTGATGCGCAGCGCCATTTAGCAGCATTCTAATTACCAAAAAGCAACGCCAAAGTCATATATGTCTGCTATTTCTGAACAAAGGGGATCCCAGAGAAGCATTTACAACCATTTGTGCCATAATTGCACAAGCTGTTTGTAAATGATTTCAGTGACAAACCTAAAATTGTGAAAAATGTAATGTTTTTTTTAATTTGATCGCATTTGGCGGTGAAATGGTGGCATGAAATATACCAAAATGGGCCTAGATCAATACTTGGGGTTGTCTACTACACTACACTAAAGCTAAAAATACCCCAAAAAGCTCCTTACATGCTCCCTAATTAACCCCTTCACTGCTGGGCATAATACACGTGTGGTGCGCAGTGGCATTTAGCGGCCTTCTAATTACCAAAAACCAATGCCAAAGCCATACATGTCTGCTATTTCTGAACAAAGGGGATCCCAGAGAAGAATTTACAACCATTTATGCCATAATTGCACAAGCAGTTTGTAAATAATTTCAGTGAGAAACTGAAAGTTTGTGAAAAAATTTGTGAAAAAGTGAACAATTTTTTGTATTTGATCGCATTTGGCGGTGAAATGGTGGCATGAAATATACCAAAATGGGCCTAGATCAATACTTTGGGATGTCTTCTAAAAAAAAATATATATATGTCAATGGATATTCAGGGATTCCTGAAAGATATCAGTGTCCCAATGTAACTAGCGCTAATTTTGAAAAAAATATGTTTTGAAAATAGCAAAGTGCTACTTGTATTTATGGCCCTATAAGTTACAAAAAAAGCAAAGAACATGTAAACATTGGGTATTTCTAAACTCAGGACAAAATTTAGAAACTATTTAGCATGGGTGTTTTTTGGTGGTTGTAGATATGTAACAGATTTTGGGGTTCAAAGTTAGAAAAAGTGTGTTTTTTTCCATTTTTCCTCATATTTTATAATTTTTTTTATAGTAAATGATAAGATATGATGAAAATAATGGTATTTTTAGAAAGTCCATTTAATGGCGAGAAAAACGGTATATAATATGTGTGGGTACAGTAAATGAGTAAGAGGAAAATTTCAGCTAAACACAAACACTGCAGAAATGTAAAAATAGCCTTGGTCCCAAACGGACAGAAAATGGAAAAGTGCTCTGGTCACTAAGGGGTTAAATGTAATATTCGAATTATGCGATATTCGAATCCAAAATTTTTTAATTTATATTCGAATTCGAAAAATTTGAATTTATATGTTTGTAATAGTATTTCTAATGCTTTCTTTAAATGTAATATTAGAATTATGCAATATTCTATATGGAAACATTCAAAATGATATATTTGTATCTATTATGTATCAATTTACTAGATTCCCTCTCTACCACATGAACTATTGAACTTCGGAATAGTATTTGTTAAATAGAATGTTAAATTTGAAATTTCGAATGTGGACATTCGATATAATTATAAATATTCGAATTCGAAAGTGACATTCGAAAACTGTAAATAACATTCGATTTTCAAATTTTTAAGAATATTCGTTCTTATCGACATTCGGATTTAGAATTCGAATTTCGGTAATAACATTCATTCTACATTCGAAATTCGAAAATTTACACATTCGCCTATCCCTAATATTTGATGCAATGGTTTCTTTAAATTATTAAATATAGTAGAAATATGAGCACAGAACAAGAAGAGAGTGTCCACAAATAAAGAGCCACAGCCAACTCTCCAAACTACAACAAAAGCATGAGCAGACAATGCTTTGGTCTATGATTAAGATTGTGTAGTTCAAAATGTTGTCTCTAAAGTGTATGGACCCATTAATGTAAAATAAAGTTGTTTTTTATTTAGACTGAGCTACAAGGTTTCATTCTGTTATTCCCTAGACTTTTGTTCATCCAATACACTGTAAGTATTTATATATACGTATATAAATAGCTATCTGAAAGTCATATACAAAGATAAACATGCCGCATCATACTGATATATAAGGTGTTAGATGTCATTATTCTTCCTTAAAATGTCATACATTTCACATCATGAGTGTGTTATGTTAAATTCCATTAAGAGAAAGTGTGTATATTACAAACTAATAAATGTATAGAGCTTACCCTAAAAAAAACACACAATATTTTATAATTCACAAGAAGCATTATCACTTATATTTAATCAATCAATACATTTATGTAACATTAAAGCAGCATCCATCTGCTGTCTACATCCCTATACTAAACTAAACAAAATGCTATTGCAACTTAATTAGACTACAGGGAGTGCAGAATTATTAGGCAAATGAGTATTTTGACCACATCATCCTCTTTATGCATGTTGTCTTACTCCAAGCTGTATAGGCTCGAAAGCCTACTACCAATTAAGCATATTAGGTGATGTGCATCTCTGTAATGAGAAGGGGTGTGGTCTAATGACATCAACACCCTATATCAGGTGTGCATAATTATTAGGCAACTTCCTTTCCTTTGGCAAAATGGGTCAAAAGAAGGACTTGACAGGCTCAGAAAAGTCAAAAATAGTGAGATATCTTGCAGAGGGATGCAGCACTCTTAAAATTGCAAAGCTTCTGAAGCGTGATCATCGAACAATCAAGCGTTTCATTCAAAATAGTCAACAGGGTCGCAAGAAGCGTGTGGAAAAACCAAGGCGCAAAATAACTGCCCATGAACTGAGAAAAGTCAAGCGTGCAGCTGCCAAGATGCCACTTGCCACCAGTTTGGCCATATTTCAGAGCTGCAACATCACTGGAGTGCCCAAAAGCACAAGGTGTGCAATACTCAGAGACATGGCCAAGGTAAGAAAGGCTGAAAGATGACCACCACTGAACAAGACACACAAGCTGAAACGTCAAGACTGAGCCAAGAAATATCTCAAGACTGATTTTTCTAAGGTTTTATGGACTGATGAAATGAGAGTGAGTCTTGATGGGCCAGATGGATGGGCCCGTGGCTGGATTCGTAAAGGGCAAAGAGCTCCAGTCCAACTCAGACGCCAGCAAGGTGGAGGTGGAGTACTGGTTTGGGCTGGTATCATCAAAGATGAGCTTGTGGGGCCTTTTCGGGTTGAGGATGGAGTCAAGCTCAACTCCCAGTCCTACTGCCAGTTTCTGGAAGACACCTTCTTCAAGCAGTGGTACAGGAAGAAGTCTGCATCCTTCAAGAAAAACATGATTTTCATGCAGGACAATGCTCCATCACACGCGTCCAAGTACTCCACAGCGTGGCTGTCAAGAAAGGGTATAAAAGAAGAAAATCTAATGACATGGCCTCCTTGTTCACCTGATCTGAACCCCATTGAGAACCTGTGGTCCATCATCAAATGTGAGATTTACAAGGAGGGAAAACAGTACACCTCTCTGAACAGTGTCTGGGAGGCTGTGGTTGCTGCTGCACGCAATGTTGATGGTGAACAGATCAAAACACTGACAGAATCCATGGATGGCAGGCTTTTGAGTGTCCTTGCAAAGAAAGGTGGCTATATTGGTCACTGATTTGTTTTTGTTTTGTTTTTGAATGTCAGAAATGTATATTTGTGAATGTTGAGATGTTATATTGGTTTCACTGGTAAAAATAAATAATTGAAATGGGTATATATTTGTTTTTTGTTAAGTTGCCTAATAATTATGCACAGTAATAGTCAACTGCACACACAGATATCCCCCTAAAATAGCTAAAACTAAAAACAAACTAAAAACTACTTCCAAAAATATTCAGCTTTGATATTAATGAGTTTTTTGGGTTCATTGAGAACATGGTTGTTGTTCAATAATAAAATTAATCCTCAAAAATACAACTTGCCTAATAATTCTGCACTCCCTGTATAACCATTTAACAATCAATATAACTTTTTTTTGTTACTATTTACTGCATGTTATATTTTTCTTTTTTATACTTTTGTTTTATTATGTGATCTTTATCATCACAGTGAATAACAATATTGAATTCTAACTTTGTTCTTTTTATCTAGACCAGGTTCATCCAACCTAAGAATCAGAGGGCACAATGTTGTCTTCCAATGCATTATATCTAACAGTCCACTTCTCCAAATGGAATACTATATGTGTCTGATCCATAGAGCAATTTGAGAGTACTTTGATCATATAAAAGCAATATTCATTTGTAAACAGGAAATATAAATCAATAGATCTGAAGAATAGAAAGCATTGGTGGTGACTGAACCTACATAAACATCTTTCTGAATTAGTGCAGTAACTCAGGTAAATAATAATTTAAGTGTTTTCTGACAGATCTTGGTACTGCTCAAGTCTAAACAATGGCATATAAGCTACACCATCACTAACTTTTTATAAATAGAATAGGTAACTATTTAGAAGATCCAGGGGGTCGATCCGATAAAAATCGTCACCCGCAAAAGCTGGCGACGCCAATATTTGCGTGGGTTTGGTATCACATATACGGCGTAACCTAGAAGTTACGCGCGTATATTTCTGCCGTCGCCCATAGTTTTTTGGGCCATAGGCAGGTATACCAAACCAGCGCAGTTTGGTATCCAATATACAGCGTAAGGACTTACGTGGCGAAAATGGAGAAATCTTACTCCATTTTCACCTCGCCACAAAAAGCAGCCGTAAGAAGCCTTACGCTGACTATTGGAGCCCTGTAACTCCCTAAACTGGCCGCCATCTACATAAACTAACCCCCTACTGTGAGCCCCTAAAACCGCCACCATCTAACTGATCTATCCCCTAATGTGAGCCCCTAAAACCGCCGCCATCTACCTGATCTATCCCCTAATCTGACCCCTTACACCGCCGCCAGCTATATTAATATTATTAACCCCTAATCTAATATCAATAAAGTAATAAGCTCTATTACCAGCCCTTAAAAGGGCCTTTTGTGGGGCTTTGCCCCAAAGTTAACAGCTCTTTTGCCCTATAACCTGCCCTCCCTACACCGTCGCCACCTATATTAATGGTATTAACCCTTAATGTAAGCCCCTTACACCGCCGCCATCTATATTAATATTATTAACCCCTAATTTAATCTACCTAACCCGCCGCCAGCTATATTATCTATATTAACCCTAAGTATATTATAGTTAATATAGTTATTACATTATATATATTAACTATATTAGCCCTAATTATATTAGGGTTAATATAGTTAATATAGTTACTATAGTATTTATATTAACTATATTAACTCTATCTAACCCTAACACCCCTAACTAAATATAATTAGGGTTAATATAGTTAATATATATAATATAATAACTATATTAACTATATTAACCCTAATATAATTAGGGTTAATATAGTTAATATAGCTGGCGGCGGTGTAGGGGGATTAGATTAGGGGTTAATACATTTATTATAGGTGGCCGCGGTGTAGGGGGATGTAGATTGTAGGCAAAAGAGCAGTTTACTTTGTGACAAAGCCCCGCCAAAAGCCCTTTTAAGGGCTGGCAAAAGAGCTGAATTCTTTGGGGCATGCCCCGCAAAAAGCCCTTTTAAGGGCTGGCAAAAGAGCTGTTACTTTGGGGCAATGCCACGCAAAAAGCCCTTTTCAGGGCTATTTGTAGGGTTAGACTTAGGTTTAGTGGTAGGGATAGTTTAGTATTTTATGGGTTAAATAATTTAATATAGATGGCAGCGGGGTAGGGGGATTAGATTAGGGGTTAATAATTTTAAAATAGATAGCGGCGGGGTAGGGGCTCACTTTAGGGGGTAGGTAAGGTAGATGGTGGCGGTGTTAGGGGCTCACTTTAGGGGGTTATAGATTTAATATAGCTGGCGGCGGTTTAGGGGTTAATAACTTTATTATGTTGCGGCGGGGTTTGGGAGTGGCGGTTTAGGGGTTAATACATATTTTATTGGTAGGCTAGTGAGGGGGGATAGCGGATAGAGGGTTAGACGTGTCGGGCTATGTTAGGGAGGCGTGTTAGACGTGTCGGGCTATGTTAGGGAGGCGTGTTAGACAGTGCGGGTGATTTAGACTTTAGTCAGGTTTTGTAGGCCCAGCAGTTTCTAACGTGGCGAAAGTCACTGGCGACGCCAGAAATTTGTACTTGCGCAGATTTCTGGACATCGCTGGTTTATCCGACTTACGGCATGTTAGCATCTGACGGCGCCGTATATTGGATAGCTCGAGATGCGAGCTGAAACTGCGGGCGACGCGGGTTCCCTCGCTTGTGCCGCAAACTACGCCGTATATCGGATCGCACCCCAGGTGAGAATCAAAATGAAGAAGACTTGTTTCTACTGGCCCCAAGAGGTTGGAGATTGGAGTTTTCTTTTTAAGGCTTTTTTTGTGTAGTTTGGAATTAGGAGGTTTAAGATATAGTAGGGGATCATGTAAAGAAAGGTTTACTGATGGGTAGGGATGGGCGAATGTGTGTATATCCAAATTTGAATGTTAGAACGAATGTTATTGTAGAAATTCGATTTACATAATAGATTGTTGATAAGAATGAATATTCTTAAAAATTCGATTTTAGAATGTTATTTACAGTTTTTGAATGTCACATTCGAATTCGAATGTCACATTCAAATTCGAATGTTACATTTGAATATCACATTCGAATTTGAATATTACATTTATAAAACACAATTGTAGACTAGAAACACTATTTTGAATGTCACATTCGAATCGAATATCACATTCAAATTCGAATATTACATTTATAAAACACAGTACACAGTATTAGACTAGAAATACTATTTCAAATTCAAATGTCACATTCGAATCGAATATCACATTCAAATCGAATAGCACATTTAAAACACAGTATTAGACTAGAAATACTATTTCAAATTCGAATGTGACATTCAAATTCGAATGTAGCATTCAAATTCGAATATTACATTTATTAAACACAGTTGTAGACTAGAAATACTATTTCAAATTTGAATGTCACATTCGAATTCGAATGTCACATTCGAATTCGAATATTACATTTCAAAACTGAATGAATACATAGCTAAACATTCTATTATTCAAACGAATATATTCAAATTTTATTGAAAAATTCGAAAACGAAAATTCGAAAATAGAATGTTAGAATGTTATATAAACTTTAGAAATTCGATTCGAACAAACGAATGTATCAAAATAAGTTTTAAATTTCAAATTTTTAGAAACATTTGCCCATCCCTACTGATGGGGTTCTTGTATAAGAATGGTGAAGGTTTGGAGTTATGTAGGGGTGTTTAGATTTTTGAGGGGCTACTGATGAAAATGATCATGTTTAAGAAGAGTTTGCAATGTTGGATTGTAGCTAAGATGGTTGCATTGGAGGGAGGATCAACCAATGAGGTTGTTTGTGAGTGGATTCTGTCAGCGCATTTGTAGAGGGATTAGTCAGAGTTAGCGCTTATTGAAATAGTTATGATCAAAAGGCTATACCATTGTTTCCTATGAAACATAGGCACACATGTGCTCGTAGTTGCTGGCCAGATACTCTTTGATGGCTGATCATATTATTTAGTAAGTTGCATATAGTGCTTTCTCTCTTTGGTATGAATTTTGGTATTGAATTTGGTATGAATTTAATGTGCGAAATCAGCCATCACTTGATTTTTTTTTCATAGCAACTCCATTGTAGAGAGTTACAGATAATTGAGTCCAAAGTGAGCTTATACTTTTTAAACTGTATACTGAGGAACTGTGGAAGAGGAATTGTATGATATTATGCTAAAAATAACTTCCTAGATAAAAGTACATTCACACAGCAGTCTATTTGTGATGTGAAAAAACATTATTTTGTTCTAATTTTTCTTCAAATGTCATCTGTAAGGCTTGCTGTGTTCTGAATTGCTTTCATTTTTGTTGTATTTTGTATAAAAATTAAATAACTAGTATTTTCTTCCTAATCCTTTTTTACATTGGTCTCTGTGGTACTTTTCATCGCTAATGTTAAAAAGTGAACTTATTAAGTACGTATCTTGAGCAAATTATAAGGTTTTAAATATCAACATTGTGTGTTTAACTTCCTGTAAAATGTTTAAACATATATTGCAGGCAGCTGTACAGGATATGGCCTACATTTAACAACCCCCGGACAAGCATCTCCACCCTGCTTCACAGCCCCGCATTTAACATTGCACAAGCCGCTGCTTGTGCAATGCCACCCTCCTAATGACACTAGTTGGAGAAGTCTGTGGGGATTGAGGAACACCACATTTAGTCTTGGCACAGTAGGTTAAGAAGCAGTCTCTGGTGACTTAAAGGGACATTCCTGTCAAAAATTAAATGCACATAGATTTATTACATCTTTGAATAGAAAGATATTTGCAATATACATATATTGGCAAACATGCTTCTAGTAAAAGTTATCACTGTTTTAATGTTAACATTTTTCCCTGCACGTGAATGTGAAGCATAGCTAGATATTGCCACTGCACCCACATTTTAAATAATGCAGCTGCTCAGATCATCAGTGGGGCTTGTATCATGTCATAAATTAACAAATTGAGTAATTACCAGGTGGTGCAAGCACCTTAGACTCTTTGAGCAAGTGTTGTGTTTAAAATGCTGGTTCACGTTGCATACTTAAATACACTTTTGAAACAGCTATAGCTTTTATTAGAAGCATTTTTGCTAATACATGTATATTACAAAAATGCTTCTGTTCAATACCGAATTACATCCATGTGGTTTCCAATTTTGGCTGGAATATCCCTTTAACTGTCAGATGCAGGCATGCTTATGCGAGCCTGTAGCCAAAGGTGCTCCAAAGCTTCATTTACAGCTTCTTAAATCAAGCCCTATGTGTATGGTGCTAAGGATATGGAAAAAAACAGATCTTATGATACATACAAGCAGGGCAGTTTGTAATGATCACATTGTTTAAAAACATTCAGATCAGAATACAGACACTCGCATTCAGATAAATCCGAGTGGCTGCCTTCTTCTGATTTTGTATCCTTACGAAGGATCCAAATGCATGTCTATTAAATATATAATCTCAATGCACAGCTGAAAATCACAAATATTGGAAACAAAGTATAAAAAAATGTTCTGGCACATGAAACTAAATTTTGAAGTCTTACACAGAAAAAACATAAATTGTAGCAGTAATGTGTAGCCTTCTGGTCAAAATCCATGTAGTCCTATTAGTGACAAGCCTTCCTCATTGGGTAGCTGTAAGGTCAAGGTTAATATCAAGGATATATTGCAAGATTGTGGCAGATTGGAAATAGAGGATTTCCTTCAGTCTTATAGCAACAAAATGGTAGATTGTGGTCATGTAGCTCTTTCGATCCTACCCAGTGGTGACATATGGTTTACAAGAAAATTACATAACACAGAGAGAGGAAGATTTTGAGAACTGAACTCATGAATTTGTCCTTATTATTTAATACAGAATTATAAATGATTTATTATGCACTTGTTTGTATCACGATAACATTTGCTGAATATATGTGATAATATACAAACTAGCATATTCACATATAACTTACTTCCATCACAACATTTAATATACTTGCAAATCTAAACCTACCATCTCTACACAACAGAAACTACTTGAGTTGTGAAATGATGTACAATGATTTAATCAAGCACCCCATACATAAAATCTACTCTAACTTTAATTATAATATGTATTTTTTATAGCATACTTTCCAGGATGCTCAGAAATATAACTGAGCCTCACCAGCTTACGGAAAGCTAGCAATATTTCTCTTTTCATAGTGAATAAAGACATCATAACTATATCACTTCTATTGTGTCACAAAAGTTTTTGTGCAATAGTCCAGGGTGCATGTTGGATAAAAAAAATGTTTGGATAGAGTGGGTGAGCTAAATTCCTCATATAATAGACTTCTATGGTGGGCACAGTAAATTGCATGTCAGTACTAAGCTGAGGGTTCACTAAGCCTGAGGGGTCATTTAAAAGTAAAGGATGTGCAAAACATTTTTTGTCTGTGTTTAAAATGCTCTGGTTAAAATGTTTAACCATCCACTTGTAATACTTGTTTGTATGTTATTGCTAGGCCCTGATGATCATCAGACCCACAAGAAATTGCTTTTTTGTCTTGCTTGTCTCGCAATGTACCTCCATCAATGTTTAAAAAATAAAGTTAGATGACCCTCTCTGTCGCAGCAAGTGGCAATCTGCCTTCCATAGAAAACAATAGGGATCACTGTCTGGGAAAAAATCCACCCACAAAGGGGTTAAACACATAGTAGATGTTCTGCTCGAGACCCATGGTGCACTGCTGGTCCCCAGCTGAACCCGCTGCTGATCCAATCAGATATGCAACTACTGCTGCTGATCCAATCAGATGTTCAACTACTGCTGCTGATCCAATCAGATGTGCAACTACTGCTGCTGATCCAATCAGATGTGCAACTACTGCTGCTGATCTAATCAGATGTGCTAAACATATTGTTAATAATATATGTTTGAAATATGCTTTAACCCCTTAATGACCAACGACGTATGGGGTACGTCCTGCAAAAAAATGCAGTTAACGACCAAGGACGTACCCCATACGTCGTTGGTCTTTGAAAGAAGGAAGCGATCCTGATCGCTTCCAGCTGCTTTCATGTTATTGCAGTGATGCCTCAATATTGAGGCATCCTGCAATAACTGTTTTTAGCCTTCCGATGCAGAGAGAGCCACTCTGTGGCCCTTTCTGCATCGGCTATCGATGGCCGTTATCGTTGGTGGGTGGGAGCTCATCCAGGGAGGTGGGTGGGCAGTCATTGGTGGATGAGGGGGGAGGGATCTTGTGAGGGTGCGTGCTCGTGCACGTGAGATCTATGAAAACAGCATCAATATGCTGTAGATCTGGAGGGTGGGAGAGAGGACTGGGGAGGGTGGGATTTTAAAATGAAGGCATCTGGAAGAGGGTGGGGTGTTGGATGTTGAGGGTGGGGGGCAGCTACACTACAGAAATAAAGAAAATATTTAATAAAATTAAAAAATTAAAATACATTATTATTTTTCAAACTTTGTACTGGCAGACAGCTGCCAGTACCCAATATGACGCACAATAAAGCAGAAGGGGGGGTTAAAGAGCTGTTTGGGGGGGGGGTCGGGGAGGTTGGGGGCTAAGGGGGGTCCTACACAGCAGAAGAATATTTAAAAAAAAAAAAAAAAACATAAAACCCCCCCAAAAACTTTTATTTTAGTAATGGCAGATTTTCTGCCAGTACTTAAGATGGCGGGGACAATTGTGGGGTGGGGTATGTAAGGGAGCTGTTTGGGTGGGATCAGGGGGTGGGATGTGTCAGGTGGGAGGCTGATCTCTACACTAAAGCTAAAATTAAGCCTGCAAGCTCCCTACAATCTACCTAATTAACTCCTTCGCAGCAGCATTTAGCCACCTTCTAACTACCAAAAAGCAACGCCAAAGCCATATATGTCTGCTATTTCTGAACAAAGGGGATCCCAGAGAAGCATTTACAACAATTTGTGCCATAATTGCACAAGCTGTTTGTAAATAATTTCAGTGAGAAACCTAAAATTTTGAAATATTGAAAGTTTTTTTTAATTTGATCGCATTTGGCGGTGAAATGGTGGCATGAAATATACCAAAATGGGCCTAGATCAATATTTGGGGTTGTTTACTACAATACACTAAAGCTAAAATTAACCCTACAAGCTCCCTACATGCTCCCTAATTAACCCCTTCGCTGCTGAGCATAATACAAGTGTGGTGGGCAGTGGCATTTAGTGGCCTTCTAATTACCAAAAAGCAACGTGAAAGCCATATATGTCTGCTATTTCTGAACAAAGGGGATCTCAGAGAAGCATTTAAAACCATTTGTGCAATAATTGCACAAACTGTTTGTAAATAATTTCAGTGAGAAACCTAAAGTTTGTGAAAAAATTTGTGAAAAAGTGAAATGGTGGCATAAAATATACCAAAATGGGCCTAGATCAATACTTTGGGATGTCTTCTAAAAATATATATATATACATGTTAAAGGATATTCAGGGATTCCTGACAGATATCAGTGTCCCAATGTAACTAGCGCTAATTTTGAAAAAAAGTGGTTTGGAAATAGCAAAGTGCTACTTTTATTTAGTGCCCTATAACTTGCAAAAAAAGCAAAGAACATGTAAACATTGGATATTTCTAAACTCAGGACAAAATTTTGAAACTATTTAGCATGGGTGTTTTTTGATGGTTGTAGATGTGCAACAGATTTTGGGGGTTAAACTTTGAAAAAATTGTTTTTTTTTTTCATTTTTTCCTCATATTTTATAATTTTTTTATAGTAAATTATAAGATATGATGAAAATAATGGTATCTTTAGAAAGTCCATTTAATTGAGAGAAAAATGGTATATAATATGTGTGGGTACAGTAAATGAGTAAGAGGAAAATTACAGCTAAACACAAACACCACAGAAATATAAAAATAGCCTTGGTCCCAAACGGTCAACAAATGGAAAAGTGCTCTGGTCACTAAGGGGTTAAAAAACATGAAACCCAAAATTTTAATTTCATGATTTAGACAGAGTTTACAATTTTGAACAACTGTCCAATTTGCTTCTATTATTAATTTGTTTAGTTCTTTTTGCGTCCTTTGTTCAAAAACATACATAGGAAGAGGAGGAGCTGGGAGTTTGCTGCTGATTGGTGACTGCACATATATGCCTCTTGTCATTGGCTTACAAATGTGTCATGTTAGCTCCCAGTAGGTCATTGCTGCCCTTCAATAAAAGATACCAAGAGAATGAAGCACATTGATAATTGAAGTACATTGAAAAGTTGTTTAAGTTGTGTTACAATTAATGTTCTATCAGAATCAAGAAAGAAAAAAAATTGGGTTAGAACTAAGCATTTAACTTAGGTACTTTTATATAGCTTCAAGAAAAGACATTTTGATTTTCATTGTTAGTTGCAGATGTATTTGTTCTGGGAAAAAAAACCAAATTTATTTTTTGTTGAATATATATTTTAAATATACAATATTATAACCCCTAATAGGCAGAATAAGCAGATTTTAATGTCCCTTAGGTTTGTTCAACAACTAGAACTAGCATAGTGTATAAAGTTTACTAAATAATAACAAACCTGTGTGTGAAGAACAATCCCCTATTGCAATACTATAGTCCCTTGAGAAAAAAACAAATGGATTGCAATGCTCAGCTTTACAGAGACTTTATTAAGACAAAGAACTAAAAAATCTTCAATAACGAACACTGCATTGCAGGGTTATCAGCATGGTTGCACTAAATCACAAATATTACAGTTATTCCAATACAAATGATGCTTCATATTAATAAACAGATGGCAATCATAATGCATTAAGCATTTAATGAAGAATTAAGCTGATTAAGAAAATCTAACACTCATTAAAAATGGCTCTACACTAAAGATTAGAATACAGTTAATATTTTATAGGAATGTCTTGTTTTCTGTTTTTCTTACTGTTTCTGGGAAGAAAAAGACATATCATTCAGACAAAGACATTAAATCTAGTTCTCCCGAAGCAACAGTGAATAGGATTTTGATGAGCATACATCTGTGAACCAAAATCAATTATATAGTAAGAGAAATAAGTCTATTTAACCACATTAGGTACATGGGGAAATTCTACAGGGAGGGTTATCTTATTTATGCTTTGCAAAAGTGGGACATCCAAACTGCAGCAGACAGAGCTGCCAGACACTGGGGGTGGAAGCCAGAGTAAGCATATATCACAATATGAAAGCAGAAGAAACAGAATCCTGCATAATGTGCTTCTATTTAACATTTCCCTTTTAGTGGATTAGTCCTGGGAATACTTTGGCATATATTAAAATTAAATGGTGCTATTATCTTAAAATAGCTATATAGAAAATAAATTTTCTATACTTATGCAAAGCTAAAATTTGACATGTTTGCAAACAGTTTGCATGAAAGTTGATTTTTAATGTCAGGCAATGAATAAGAGTTAAAGGGGCACTAATACATATAAACACACAAACAATCAACCGGGCAGCTTTCTATATTCCTATGGGTTTTAGTCAATTTAACTGCAATATTCAACCTATTTGTTATAGGCTGATTTCCACTAGATAACAAAAAAGAATAGCTTTACACCATTTTGTGCAGCTGAAATATGCATATTAAAAGACATTCTTTAAAATGGATGTACTTTTTCAGTCCACTTAAAGGGACAGTATACAGCTTGTAGGTAAAAAAAATAATAATTCTGCAATCTTCCAAATATCTGCAAGATCTGAACATTATTACAATAGCTCAACACCCTGTTTGCTGTAATTGTTTTTAATACTCAAACTCCACCCACTACTTTCTTTACTTGGAAGAGCCAATCAGGACTTGAGCCTGGTGATTACAGGGCTTGCCACTGTTTGGTTTCAGCAGAAAAAAAAATAAGACACCAAACTGCAAATTTAGGAAAATAAATAACAAGGTTGGGCTTGTGAAGCCTGCCTTGTGCTCTTTCTAGAATAGGTACAATTTTCAGACCCTTAAATTACATGAAAATGGGGCAAAATAAATAATGCAATGTCCAGGTAATCTCTATAACAGCTGTGTCATATGCAGATAAGGGGGTTTAATAATAGTACAAAATAAACAGGAAAACTATTTGGAGGCATAGAGGCAATTAAGTGACAAAGTTACATATAGGGAACTCAAACATGATCCGACAGACAGAATAAAAGAAGGGCTTATCCACCTAATAGATGAAGGTAATACTTAGGTATTTTAGATGGGGAAATTGGAGAATACTTCAAATGAAATAGGAATGGATACAGCACCCACCACTCGCTAGTGCACGGAGAGGGTTGACCAAGCCCAGACGATTCAAGCAAAAGAAGGTAGTCTCCAGCAGTGAGCAAAGTGACTTTTTATTTTTAAACACAGGTCAAATATAGCAACGTTTCGGGCTAACAATAAGCCCTTTCTCAAGCCTGACATAAATTAAACAAACCATCATTTAAATAGCCATAATGGCGCCAAACAATTGTGAAAAAATTGTGCATATATCGCCCTCCAGTGGTGGACTTGGATATTGTATGTCAAAATACATTTTCTTACAATTACAAAAATACAAATGTGTTACAAAATATTATACATTGTATATATTGCAAAAATCAACTTCATAAATAAAATGCCAAGTGATCCTATAAAAATAAAATAGAAAGTAAAAAATTAGAATTGAATAATATTTGTGACAACTAAATTCAATGTGAATATATTAGTGAAAATAGGTATATTAGAAATATTCAAATATATTAAAATTTAAAATTAATCACAATACTCAAATCAGAATCTCTTAATTACCATATATATATATATTGAAACACAATCAACCAAATGGACTATATATAGAATTAAAAATTGATATATATGGGAATCCTTCAACAAAGGATACCCATATCACAATAAGTCAGAAATTAAAAACTAATGGATACTCAGTATATAGATAGATAATGCCAAAAATATATGTCCAATAATGTCACTCAAATGACCTTTATGACTTACTAATTGAGGCATAATCCATTATGATGCTAGATTTAAATATATAACCAAGGAAATGCAAACCCCTAAGCTTACTGACAGGATTAACCTATTTATCTTGCTTGATATTAAATTACGATTTTTTAAATTTTAAATGTTGTCCAATTACACTCCCTATTAAGGCCTTTAGGCCATAAGGTGTTAAGTTCATTAATCCAAAAGGCCTCCCTTGTATTCAATAAGGCCTCTCTATCACCCCCTCTCCTAGGCATGTGTATATGTTCCAAGATCTGAAAATGTAATTGGCTAATACTGTGTCCTGCTTGTAAAAAATGCGCAGACACTGGAGCATCCTTGCCACATCGAATATTTGACTTGTGCTCAGATATTCTCTCACGTGCCTCTCTTGTCGATTGTCCAATGTATACCAATGAACATGGACACTTAACGGCATAAATGATAAACTCTGTTCTACAAGTCAAATATTCTTTAATTCTGTATTTTCTACCTGTATAGGGATGAAAAAATTCTCCTCCCTTAATCATAGAATTACAATTTATACAGGAAAGGCAAGGATAACAACCAGTGCGTCGCTTACCAGTAATAGTTTTCTGATGATATTTATGACTACCAACATCAGCTCTAACCAATTGATCTTTAATATTTGGACTCCTTTTGTAAGCCGGCATTGGTGGTTCATGGAATGCATTAATGTCAGGATGGCACTTCTGTAGAATGTGCCAATACTTCCGTATAATTTTATTCACCTGACTACTCCTGGTACTATATTGTGATACAAATAGCCTATTGGTCTTATCTTTATTCCTATTCCTCTTATTTCCAATGGGTTCAGACTTTCCAATTCTTGAAATAATATTTTGCTTTTCTTTATTCACAAGTTCAAACCACATATGGTTGTAAAATCTTGTCCAAGAAGATAGAAATATTAGTGAAAATAGATCCAGATCCTGCCAGTGAGACCTGTTATCTATTGTCTGCCAAAGATCCATAAGAATGAGTTAAAACCACCTGGCAGACCAATAGTGGCAGGATCTGGATCTATTTTCACTAATATTTCTATCTTCTTGGACAAGATTTTACAACCATATGTGGTTAAATCTACATCTTATATCCAAGACACATATGATTTTTTAAAAAAAATTGAACAACTGGATTTGGAAAATACTAAGGTAATTCTGTTTACACTTGACGTGTCCAGTCTATACACGTCTATTAAACACACAAGTCGGATAGAATCAGTTGCCAAGGTTTTGAAAAATGACAATAGATTCAGTTTATCGTAGATACAATTCTTTCTAGAATTGTTAGAGGTTATTCTCTATATGAATTATTTCCTTTTTAAGGCTGGATTTTTCTTTCAAAAGAAGGGTACTGCTATGGGATCCAATGTCGCCCCAACATATGCCAACATTTTTATGAATAATTTTTAAGAATTGTTTGTCTATGAACATACATTATTTAAGAAATTTGGTGCCACATGGTGGAGGTTCATTGACAATGTGTTTGGCATATGGTATGGCGACATTGGATCCCTACTCCTATTTATTGATGATCTCAATAAGTCTGTTAATGGCATTAAATTTTGTTTGACATGGAATGAGCAGTCTATTCAATTTCTAGACACATTCATCTATAAAGGGGAACATGGATTGAGAGCGGATATTTATTCAAAGCCCACAGACAGAAATAACACTTTGCTGTATGGCAGCTTTCATCCACCTTCCACCTTTAAAGCAATACCAAAAAGTCAATTATTAAGAGTGGATCGCATTGTGTCTGATATTGAATTAAAAACGAAAAGACTGGAACAGATGTCAAACACATTTGTACAAAGAGGTTACCCGTTTAAACTTGTGAATAAAGAAAAGCAAAATATTATTTCAAGAATTGGAAAGTCTGAACCCATTGGAAATAAGAGGAATAGGAATAAAGATAAGACCAATAGGCTATTATTTGTATCACAATATAGTACCAGGAGTAGTCAGGTGAACAAAATTATACGGAAGTATTGGCACATTCTACAGAAGTGCCATCCTGACATTAATGCATTCCATGAACCACCAATGCCGGCTTACAAAAGGAGTCCAAATATTAAAGATCAATTGGTTAGAGCTGATGTTGGTAGTCATAAATATCATCAGAAAACTATTACTGGTAAGCGACGCACTGGTTGTTATCCTTGCCTTTCCTGTATAAATTGTAATTCTATGATTAAGGGAGGAGAATTTTTTCATCCCTATACAGGTAGAAAATACCGAATTAAAGAATATTTGACTTGTAGAACAGAGTTTATCATTTATGCCGTTAAGTGCCCATGTTCATTGGTATACATTGGACAATCGACAAGAGAGGCACGTGAGAGAATATCTGAGCACAAGTCAAATATTCGATGTGGCAAGGATGCTCCAGTGTCTGCGCATTTTTTACAAGCAGGACACAGTATTAGCCAATTACGTTTTCAGATCTTGGAACATATACACATGCCTAGGAGAGGGGGTGATAGAGAGGCCTTATTGAATAAAAGGGAGGCCTTTTGGATTAATGAACTTAACACCTTATGGCCTAAAGGCCTTAATATGGAGTGTAATTGGACAACATTTAAAATTTAAAAAATCGTAATTTAATATCAAGCAAGATAAATAGGTTAATCCTGTCAGTAAGCTTAGGGGTTTGCATTTCCTTGGTTATATATTTAAATCTAGCATCATAATGGATTATGCCTCAATTAGTAAGTCATAAAGGTCATTTGAGTGACATTATTGGACATATATTTTTGGCATTATCTATCTATATACTGAGTATCCATTAGTTTTTAATTTCTGACTTATTGTGATATGGGTATCCTTTGTTGAAGGATTCCCATATATATCAATTTTTAATTCTATATATAGTCCATTCGGTTGATTGTGTTTCTATATATATATGGTAATTAAGAGATTCTGATATGAGTATTGTGATTAATTTTAAATTTTAATATATTTGAATATTTCTAATATACCTATTTTCACTAATATATTCACATTGAATTTAGTTGTCACAAATATTATTCAATTCTAATTTTTTACTTTCTATTTTATTTTTATAGGATCACTTGGCACTTTATTTATGAAGTTGATTTTTGCAATATATACAATGTATAATATTTTGTAACACATTTGTATTTTTGTAACTGTAAGAAAATGTATTTTGACATACAATATCCAAGTCCACCACTGGAGGGCGATATATGCACAATTTTTTCACAATTGTTTGGCGCCATTATGGCTATTTAAATGATGGTTTGTTTAATTTATGTCAGGCTTGAGAAAGGGCTTATTGTTAGCCCGAAACATTGCTGTATTTGACCTGTGTTTAAAAATAAAAAGTCACTTTGCTCACTGCTGGAAATAGGAGAATACCTACTACAAGAAAACCCCACAGTACCTAACTTTGGGCTTGTACCAAAAATACACAAAGACCCCCTGAACCCTCCCGGATGGCCGATAGTCTCTGGGGTGGGCTCACTGATAGAACATCTAGGGGAATGGGTGGATAATTTATTACAGCCTTGTGTTATTCAACTACCTGGTTTTCTGAGAGACACAACCCATTTATTGAATAAAATTAAGAATGAAAGATGGGACAAAGAACATGCATGGCTCACTATAGATGTTAGCTCTTTATATTCTTGTATCCCACATGTTTTGGGCCTTAAATCAGTATGATACACCTTGGGCATTTACAGTACATACCCAGAAGAGCTGATATTTGTTGAAGTGCTGAATTTTTTATTAACAAATTATTTTTTCCAATTTGATGGAACATATTTCTTGCAACAATGTGGTACTGCGATAATGCAAAATTTGTCCCATCGTATGCAAACATATTCTTGGGTTGGTTCGAGTCACAATACATCTTCTCTTCAAGAAATCCATTTGCAGAGAATATTATCATGTATACTAGATACATTGACGATTTGTTAATTATATGGAAGAGAGAGAAAGAAGCAGTGCAAGATTTTATCTCTTATTTGAATAATGATGACTTTAATCTTAGGTTTACTTGGGAATATCATAATACAACAATTAAGTACCTAGATATAAGTTTGATAGGTGATTCAACTCAAGGAGAAATAGTCACAGAATTATATAGAAAAGAGATAACTGGTAATACCATTCTACGTGCAGATTCATGTCATCCAACTCATTTAAAAGCAGGGGTCCCCAAGAGCCAATTCATACGTATTAGGCAAAATTGTTCCACACTAGAAGCCTATGATAGACATTCAAATCAATTAATAGAGAGACTGGTGAATAGGGGTTATAATGTAGATAATTTAAAAAAAAATTAAATAAGAAGAATTAGCAGGAAATCATTGCTAAAGGTAAATAAAAAGAAAAAAACACCTAAAGAATCAGAATAATAATAAACAAAAGGGTATACATTTCATTACGGCATATAGCAAACAGTTTAAAAAAATAACAAACATTATAAAAAGTAATTGAAACATATTACATACAGATTCTACATTAAGTAAAATTGTGTCTGAAGATTGTAGATACATAGCCAGGAGATCACAGTAGGAGAAAAAATAATTCAATATGGTTATACAGGTAACACTAAGAAATGAACAAAGGAACACTGGCTATCTAAAAAAGGATGTTTTAAATATGGCCATCACCCATGCTTAAAGGGACACTAAACCCACATTTTTTCTTTCATGATTCAGATAGAGAATACAATTTTAAACAACTTTCCAATTTACTTCTATTATCTAATTTGCTTCATTGTTTAGATATCCTTTGTTGAAGAAAGACCAATGCACATGGGAGAGCCAATCACAGGAGGCATCTATGTGCAGCAACCAATCAGCAGCTACTGAGCCTATCTAGATATGCTTTTCAGCTAAGAATATCAAGAGAATGAAGCAAATTAGATAATAGAAGTAAATTAGAAAGTTGTTTAAAACTGCATGCTCTTTCTAAATCATGAAAGACAAAATTTAGGATTCATGTCCCTTTAACGTGTACACATATTAAGGTAGGAGAAAAATTTAGCTCTTCAATCACAAATCGGGAATACAAAATCAGATATCGTTTGGACTGTACATCAAAATATATAATATACCTCATTACATGTTCCATTTGCAACAAACATTATGTAGGATGCCTTAGTCGTATGTTGAAGGATAGAGCCAGGGAACATCTTAATGACAAACAGAGCAACCCACCTAAGACAAGAGTAGCCAAGCACTTTTGCATCCATCCAAATCCCATTAAAGCATTTCAAATACAAGCAATAGATTATATTCCCAGATCCCCTAGAGGAGGTAATAGATTTAAAGATTTATTATTTAGAGAAACCAAATGGATATTCTTCTTACAAATGAAGGAACCAAATGGAATAAATGCGAGGTGGGACGTGGACCTCTTTCTAGGGTGAAGATGAACAGGAGGTCAGAAAATAATAATAACAATATTGTTCCTCCAAGTGGATATAACATATAATATTGATATAACATTACCATAAGTTTTTTTGATGTTTGTTGCGAGCAATACTTGGTCACTATAGCTAATTATTGAAAGATGTAATTACTATTGCTGTATATATATATATATATATATATATATATATATGTATATATATATATAGCTGAGCTATAAGATATAAGATATGCATATTATCTTATAAAAATGCCCTCTCTCTTCTGTATTTTAGTTCATTCTCCTTATAATTCTGAATTTTTATTTTTTTTAGCTTTTAAATATATGAATTACTTTTACATTAAGTGATTTAGCAAGGAAAAAAGATATTTTCTCTTTTCTATTTAATTGCTCTGTATACAACTAAGTTATATATACGAAACAAAAAAAAACCTTGAAAAAAAAACACTTGGGAATACACTTGGGCAATTGAAACAAAGTTGCGGTGAAAACTAAATGTTTATGTATCTAAGTGATTTGACAGATATTCTGCCTGACAACTGCTGAGTATCCCTTGCATCTATTTTTTGATTGGGTATGATATCGCAGAAACGAGGCTTCCGGTTTCTTTTGACTGGAGGTCACATGATTGGAGCAGTGTTTAAAAGCTGGCAGTTTAAGTCATATTATCAGTCACTATCGATAAATCTACGGCGAAATTAAAGTCTAGTGACGCACTACAGGGGTCGGAGGTATTTATGACAGTACACAGCACTCTAACAAGAAATATTCTGTACATTTTATTTCAAGCTTTTAAATAAAAGTTATGTTTTACTTTATATGAACTGAGCCTGAGACCACGTTTTTCATGGATGTTTGAACAGCAATTTGCTGGCAGGTGATATACTGTATATATGAGAGCCTGTATTACTATTGAAACAACATAGTGTGTTTTCTCTCATCAACCGTCATTCTTGTACACGTTCGCCCACAAATGAACTTTTTGGCAAAATAAATAATGAAAGTGTATGGCAGGGTTGTGTTACTATGGATAATTAAGCATTTCATACCAAAGTGTTTACTGTTCCTTTAAAGGGAATAACAAATTATTTAGGGCTAGATTACAAGTGGTAACCTAACTGTTGAGTGCAAGTGATAAGTGGTTTATCAAGACTCTGCGCGCATGTATTGCAAGATAAAATTTTAAATGTTTGCTTGAGTGCAATTGAATTGAACTAGTGACTTCAGAGTATAGAAGTATTTTCTATAAGAAAAAACTATAAGAAAAAACTAAGGGGACGCGCTGTAGTGTTGATAGAAATTGTGTTGATGTGAATGAAATTCCTCTGGTATCGTGTGAGTTGAACCGTGACAGATAAGTATGTGAAAGTAGAGGTGTATATGTGTGTATGATTGAGTGAAATCTTGTTAATCAAAGGAGAATGTGTGACTTGTTACAAACCGTAAGACTTGAAACAATTGTGATACATAAGCAAAAAAATCATGAAACAATTGTGATACCTAAACAAAAAATCAGTTGGAATATTGCAAAGAACTAAAGACTTGCAACAAAATATGTGAACAGTTGAATTTGATTAAACTCAAAAAACTGAAAAGTCCAATATGTGATAAGTGTTCAGAGATAAAAAGTCCAAATTCAATGTAAAGGATATATAAAGAACAAAAGTTCAAAGTATCAAAACAAATGGCTTGCTCCGCTTGAATCCAAGGTGTGATGAATCAGGAAATCTAGGAGGATAGAAAAACAAGGGGCGCCAACATAGTGTGAATCAGTTTGGAAAACTGGAAAACAGTAGTTATAATAAAATCTACTCACAAGTGGAGTGGCACCTAGAACCAACTGGGTGCATACAGGCAGGCTGACATTCAGGACCAGCAGTCAGTACGCTGGGGGTCTCACCCGGGAGACCTGTGGGTAGGTCAGATGAGGTAGATGAAGTCGGCTGTGTATCGTCTAGTGAGCCGGATCGCCACTGTGGAAGTCCAAAGGGCTGTGTTGTTTATCCCAAAAGGGTAGCTGCTCACACGATCAGCCTTGTTTCCAAACGAGTTTCCAATGTCAGTGTATGGAACAAAGGGATAAAAACCAAACTGGGTATAACCACTGCAAACTGTGGTAATATTAAAAAGGCACAGAAAACCGGGTCTGTCTAAAAACAAGTATTTAATTGCTATGCGTTTCTCAGTCCGTAAAGGACCGTTTCCTCAGGCATATACAAAGGTGTTCAACAGGCTACCATTTATACCTGACAGTGACCCGGAATCAAAATGTGGAGGTCATCCCTCCACATTTTGATTCCGGGTCACTGTCAGGTATAAATGGTAGCCTGTTGAACACCTTTGTATATGCCTGAGGAAACGGTCCTTTACGGACTGAGAAACGCATAGCAATTAAATACTTGTTTTTAGACAGACCCGGTTTTCTGTGCCTTTTTAATATTACCACAGTTTGCAGTGGTTATACCCAGTTTGGTTTTTATCCCTTTGTTCCATACACTGACATTGGAAACTCGTTTGGAAACAAGGCTGATCGTGTGAGCAGCTACCCTTTTGGGATAAACAACACAGCCCTTTGGACTTCCACAGTGGCGATCCGGCTCACTAGACGATACACAGCCGACTTCATCTACCTCATCTGACCTACCCACAGGTCTCCCGGGTGAGACCCCCAGCGTACTGACTGCTGGTCCTGAATGTCAGCCTGCCTGTATGCACCCAGTTGGTTCTAGGTGCCACTCCACTTGTGAGTAGATTTTATTATAACTACTGTTTTCCAGTTTTCCAAACTGATTCACACTATGTTGGCGCCCCTTGTTTTTCTATCCTCCTAGTGACTTCAGAGCTCTGCTTAACTGTCAGGTGAGACAAAAAACAACACACATCAAAACTACATTTAGAAAGTACAGTTACACTCATAACAACACTATCTAATAAACATTATTTTAAAAAATGGCTCAAAGATATCATATACATATATACGTGTCTAAATATATATACAGTATATATATATATATATATATATATATATATATATATACATACACAGAACAACAGAAAAGAAGAGGCACCTGGTCTTCAGACATTCACAGGATTCTCAATAGTTAAAGCATAAGCATTTATTCAGCATAATAGCTCAATCATAATGGCATCCAAAAAGGAAAGTACACTTCACAAAATAGGTCAAACATGTTTCGTATATGAAATACTGGACTTTCTCAATGACCGATAGTTACTAACTGGCTAAATTGCACTGATATACACCTGTACTACTCCTCCCTTACTGATCATCCAATCATAACTCTAAGTCACTAATTGCCTGGTCACCATTTTACATATATATTTATAAGAGGGATACAAAAAATCAGCAAAAAGTATACAAAAGTTATATACAAAGGAACCACGTAGAAAATACAATGGATATTAATACATAGTACAGATAGAAAAATAAGACATTAAGCAAATGCATAATGAGGATACAATTTTTGCAACATTTTATGACAATACTGAAATGCTGAATTTCAAAATAAACAAAAGAAAAGAAAGGAAAAAAAACAAAGACAATAAATATAATCTCTTTCAAAAGTAATCACAGCATTTCAGTCTTATTTACACCTAGATTACGAGTTTTGCGTTAGAGGCTATGCGGTGCTAATGAGCAGTTTATGCTCCCCGCTCACTTACAGACAGCGCTGGTATTACGGAGACAAGAAGTGAGCGTTGAGCAAAATTTAGCTCATTACCGCACTCCAATACCAGCGCTGCTTACATTAGCGGTGAGCTGGTGTAACATGCTCATGCACGATTTCACCATAGGAATCAACAGGGAGAGCCGGCTGAAAAAAAAAGTCTAACATCTGCGAAAAAGCAGCGTAAAGCTCCTTAACACGGCCCCATTGATTCCTATGGGGAAATAAAATGTATGTCTACACCTAACACCGTAACATGAACCCCAAGTCTAAACACCCCTAATCTTACACTTATTAACCCCTAATCTGCCGCCCCCGACATCGCCGACACCTACATTATATTATTGACCCCTAATATGCCGCTCCGGACACAGCCGCCACCTACATTATACTTACAAACCCCTAATCTGTTGCCCCCAACATCGCTGACACCTACATTATATTTATTAACCCCTAATCTGCCTTCCCCAATGTCGCCGCAACCTACCTACACTTCTTAACCCCTAATCTGCCGCCCCCAACGTCGCTGCCACTATAATAAAAATATTAACCCCTAAACCGCCGCACTCCTGCATCGCAAACATTAGTTAAAGATTATTAACCCCTAATCTGCCGTCCCTAACATCGCCGCCACCTACCTACATTTATTAACCCTTAATCTGCCGCCCCCAATGTCGCCGCCACTATTCTAAATTTATTAACCCCTAAACCTACGCCTAACCCTAACCCTAACACACCCTAACTTAAATATAATTTAAATAAATATAAATAAAATTACTATAATTAACTAAATTATTCCTATTTAAAACGAAATACTTACCTGTAAAATAAACCTTAAGCTAGCTTCAATATAACTAATAGTTACATTGTATCTAGTTTAGGAGAATAGGTACAATAGTTACTAAATAGTTATTAACTATTTAATAACTACCTAGATAAAATAAAGACAAATTGACCTGTAAAATAAAACCTAACCCAAGTTACAATTACACCTAACACTACACTATAATTAAATTAATTCCCTAAACTAAATACAATTAAATACAATTAAATAAAATTAGCTAAAGTACAAAAACAAGCAAACACTAAATTACAGAAAATTATAAACAAATTACAAGATTTTTAAACTAATTACACCTAATCTAATCCCCCTAACAAAATAAAAAAGTCCCCCCAAAATAAAAAAAGCCCTACCCTACACTAAATTAGAAATAGCCCTTAAAAGGGCCTTTTGCAGGGCATTGCCCCAAAGTTATCAGCTCTTTTACCTGTAAAAAAAAATACAACCCCCCCCAACATTAAAACCCACCACCCACAAAACCAACCCTACTCTAAAACCCACCCAATACCCCCTTAAAAAACCTAACACTAACCCCTTCAAGATCACCTTACCGGGAGAAGTCTTCACCCAACCGGGCCGAAGTCCTCAACGAATCCGGCAGAAGTAGTCCTCCAGACGGGCAGAAGTGGTCCTCCAGACGGCATCTTCTATCTTCATCCATCCTGCGTGGATTGGGTCCATCTTCAAGACATCCGACGTGGAGCATCCTCTTCTTTCCACGGCGACTGAAGAATAAAGGTACCTTTAAGTGACGTCATCCAAGATGGCGTCCCTTCAATTCCGATTGGCTGATAGAATTCTATCAACCAATCAAAATTAAGGTAGAAAATATCCTATTGGCTGATGCAATCAGCCAATAGGATTGAGCTGGCATTCTATTGGCTGATTGGAACAGCCAATAGAATGCCAGCTCAATCATATTGGCTGATTGGATCAGCCAATAGGATTGAAGTTCAATCCTATTGGCTGATTGCATCAGCCAATAGGATTTTTCCTACCTTAATTCTGATTGGCTGATAGAATTCTATCAGCCAATCAGAATCTAAGGGACGCCATCTTGGATGATGTCACTTAAAGGAACCTTCATTCTTCAGTCGCCGTGGGAAGAAGAGGATGCTCCGCGTCAGATGTCTTGAAGATGGACCCGCTCCGTGCCGGATGGATGAAGATAGAAGATGCCGTCTGTATGAAGGCTTCTGCCCGTCTGGAAGACCACTTCTGCCCTTCTGGAGGAGCTTTTCTGCCGGATTCGTTGAGGACTTCGGCCCGGTTGGGTGAAGACTTCTCCCGGTAAGGTGATCTTCAAGGGTTTAGTGTTAGGTTTTTTAAGGGGTATTGGGTGGATTTTAGAGTAGGGTTGGTTGTGTGGGTGGTGGGTTTTAATCTTGGGGGGGATTTGTAATTTTTTTTACAGGTAAAAGAGCTGATTACTTTGGGGAAATGCCCTGCAAAAGGCCCTTTTAAGGGCTATTTGTAATTTAGTGTAGGGTAGGGATTTTTTTTTATTTTGGGGGGCTTTTTTATTTTGTTAGGGGATTAGATTAGGTGTAATTAGTTTAAAAATCTTGTAATTTGTTTATTATTTTCTGTAATTTAGTGGGGGTTTTTTGTACTTTAGCTAATTTTATTTATTTGTATTTAATTGTATTTAGTTTAGGGAATTAATTTAATTATAGTGTAGTGTTAGGTGTAATTGTAACTTAGGTTAGGTTTTATTTTACAGGTCAATTTGTCTTTATTTTATCTAGGTAGTTATTAAATAGTTAATAACTATTTAGTAACTATTCTACCTAGTTAAAAAAAATACAAACTTGCCTGTAAAATAAAAATAAATCCTAAGCTAGCTACAATGTAACTATTAGTTATATTGTAGCTAGCTTAGGGTTTATTTTATAGGTAAGTATTTAGTTTTAAATAGGAATATTTTAGTTAATTATAGTAATTTTATTTAGATTTATTTAAATTATATTTAAGTTAGGGGGGATTAGGGTTAGACTTAGATTTAGGAGTTAATAACTTTAGTATAGTGGCAGCGACATTGGGGACGGCAGATTAGGGGTTAATAAATGTAGGTAGGTGTCGGCGATGTTAGGGATGGCAGATTAGGGTTTAATAGTATTTAACTAATGTTTGTGAGGCGGGAGTGCAGTGGTTTAGGGGTTAATATATTTATTGTATTGGCGACGATGTCCGGTTCGACAGATTAGGGGTTAAAAATGTTATTTTAGTGTTTGCAATGTGGGAGGGCCTCGGTTTAGGGGTTAATAGGTAGTTTATGGGTGTTAGTGTACTTTTTAGCACTTTAGTTAAGAGTTTTATGCTGTGGCAATGTATTGTAAAACTCTTAACTACTGACTTTAAAATGCAGTACCAGTCTTGACAGGAGAGGGTGTACTGCTCACTTTTTGGCAGACTCGTAATACCGGCGCTATGCAAGTCCCATTGAAAAAATAGGATACGCAATTTACGTAAGTGGATTTGCGGTATTTCCAAGTCTGGCCAAAAAAGTGAGCGGTACACCTGTACCTTCAAGACTCGTAATATCATCGGGCGTTAAAAAGCAGCGTTGGGACCGGCCAATTCTGCTTTTTAAGCCTAACGCACAACTCGTAATCTAGCTGTTAGTAAATAACTTGACATCCCGCTCAGAGTTAAGACCTCTCGGCACTCTAGTGTCCAATTGGAAAATCCAAAAAACTTCTCTCTGTCTGAGAATTTCTTCTCTATTACCCCCTCTGGGGTGTCTAGGGATTACTTGGATGCACTGGAATGCCAAGAGGGAAACATCTGTGTTGTGTTCTTTTTTAAAATCTGGCGACATTACAGAATTCTGTAATGCCTGATATTCTCGTTTAGTCAAATTGTCACCCTTATTTGATTTGCAATCAATACTGGCATGTAAATCTTTTAATTTCAATTTCACAGTTTTTTTAAAGATTTCGATGGCACTAGACCTGGTCTGTACCGGGTAGAAATCTGATTTATTTCTCAGTTTGCTAACGTCAATTTTGACAAAATCACCTACTCTCCCTTCCGGTTGATTGTCTCTTTCCAAACATAATTTAACTAGTGACTTCAGAGCTCTGCTTAACTGTCAGGTGAGACAGAAAACAACACACATCAAAACTACATTTAGAAAGTACAGTTACACTCATAACAACACTATCTAATAAACATTAGTAAAATAAAATGGCTCAAAGATATCAGGGCTTTAACATTGAGATACATACATATACATGTATATATATATATATATATATATATATATATATATATTTATATGTGTATATATATATATATATATATATATATATATATAAATAAATCATTGTGTAGTTCATTAACAAATCTAGACAGGCCCAGAGGCTTGTTTTCCCACAGAAAACCTCTGAATTACACTGTTTCCAATGCAGCAAAGGATTCTGGTTAAGATATGCAAATTAAGTACACAATGACACACCTTTTTACTTCAGTCTGCTTTTCAGCAGGTTCCCTTTACGCCAAAGTATCGCTGTTCACACAGCTTATAAACTTAGCTAGGGTTAGTGCAGTGATTCATAACCATCCCAGGACAGACTGTTTCATGGTTTTTGCCACTCATCAGCTGGGAGAAGGTTAGAGTCACTGCTGGGTGAAGTTGATTCCAGGCAGAATACAACAACATTTTAAATTAGGGGGAGATAAAAGGTGAGTTTAACCCCTTAATGACCACAATGTACCCTGTATGTCACTGGTCGTTAAGGAATTTTTCAGGACATAATAGCACAAGTCTAGCAAGAAAACGCTATTAATGGACTCCCTCCAGCAGGCTTTGTGGAATAGAGCAGTCTCAACGCTGGTGGCAAGACCGCGCTATAAAACAATCAAGTCCCAAAAAAAGGCCAGTGACATACAGGGTACGTCGCTGGTCCTTAAGGGGTTAAAATCCTACACTACACACAAAATATAGACAAAACAACTCATTGTGTAGTTCATTAACAAATCTAAACAGGCCCAGAGGCTTGTTTTCCCACAGAAAACCTCTGAATTACACTGTTTCCAATGCAGCAAAGGATTCTGGGTAAGATATGCAAATTAAGTACACAATGACACACCTTTTTACTTGAGTCTGCTTTTCAGCAGGTTCCCTTTACGCCAAAGTATCGCTGTTCACACAGCTTATAAACTTAGCTAGGGTTAGTGCAGTGATTCATAACCATCCCAGGACAGACTGTTTCATGGTTTTTGCCACTCATCAGCTGGGAGAAGGTTAGAATCACTGCTGGGTGAAGTTGATTCCAGGCAGAATACAACAACATTTTAAATTAGGGGGAGATAAAAGGTGAGTTTAAAATTCTACACTACACACAAAATATAGACAAAATAACTCATTGTGTAGTTCATTAACAAATCTAGACAGGCCCAGAGGCTTGTTTTCCCACAGAAAACCTCTGAATTACACTGTTTCCAATGCAGCAAAGGATTATGGGTAAGATATGCAAATTAAGTACACAATGACACCCCTTTTTACTTCAGTCTGCTTTTCAGCAGGTTCCCTTTACGCCAAAATATCGCTGTTCACACAGCTTATAAACTTAGCTAGGGTTAGTGCAGTGATTCATAACCATCCCAGGACAGACTGTTTCGTGGTTTTTTCCACTCATCAGCTGGGAGAAGGTTAGAATCACTGCTGAGTGAAGTTGATTCCGGGCAGAATACAACAACATTTTAAATTAGGGGGAGATAAAAGGTGAGTTTAAAATCCTCCACTACGCACAAAATATAGAAAAAATAACTCATTGTGTAGTTCATTAACAAATCTAGACAGGCCCAGAGGTTTGTACTTAATTTGTATATCTTACCCAGAATCCTTTGCTGCATTGGAAACAGTGTAATTCAGAGGTTTTCTGTGGGAAAACAAGCCTCTGGGCCTGTCTAGATTTGTTAATGAACTACACAATGAGTTATTTTTTCTATATTTTGTGCGTAGTAGAGGATTTTAAACTCACCTTTTATCTCCCCTTAATTTAAAATGTTGTTGTGTGTGTGTGTGTGTGTGTGTGTGTGTGTGTGTGTGTGTGTGTGTGTGTGTGTGTGTGTGTGTGTGTGTGTGTGTGTGTGTGTGTGTGTGTGTGTGTGTGTGTGTGTGTGTGTGTGTGTGTGTGTGTGTGTGTGTGTGTGTGCGCACATATTGGAATGTGAAATATTCATATTTCCTGTTGGGTTAGCACTTCAGAAAACGCAATTAGGTTTTTGTAAGTAAATTACTCTTGGGTCTGCCTACGAGCAAGAAGTTGAACTAAACTTGGACCCCATGCTCACATGCCCTAGAGAGGTGCAACTGCACCTCATTGATGAGGCCCAGAGTGTCCAAAATGTACATCTGGGGTTTCTTGCATTTTCTCCTTCAGAGGAGAATTGCTGGTATTTTGGGGCTGAACTGTTTTGCTACAAGATATTTATTCTCTGTGAAAGGCATGATGAGCTAAAAGAGAATGTAGCCCATGTGGCACTAGCCTGATGGACAAGGAAGGAGGTTTCTCCAGCTTATGTTCATTCTCAGTTGAATCTGTCTGTGTTTCCTCATTTCTGCAGTTGGTGGCATTATGTATTTGATGGGTCAGTGTGTCCTGCTTTAGAGTGTCAATGCATTGAGGACTCTAAGCGAAAGATTAAACACATATTAAAGAAATGTCATTCTTGTAATAATTAAATGTTCTAATGAGTTAGAATATTTTATCACTACATTAAAATGCCCATTTAATAATAAATTTAATGATCACCCTTTTCTCTCAACATAAAAATTAGGTATTTCATTTGACAACCATGTTGACAATTTTATCTGATAATTTAGCTACTCAAACTTTTATACATAACTCCAAATAAGTTTCCATTAATTAGAGGCCGGGCTCAGTCATGATGCTGATTTCACAACCATAGTGACTAAAATATGAATTAATTAACACATAAGCCTTAAACCACATTAGTATATGAGAACAGAGAGAAGACAATTTTAATGACATAACCAGAGTCACTAGATTTGTACATGACAAATGACAAAACTTTAAAAAAGGAAAATATGTAGGTGTTGGGTGGCGCAAAAAATGCTATTTCCCGTGTGTTTATATAATTAAATCGATTGATGTGTTTGCCTTTAAATATTTCATTCCATATATAAAAAACAGGCAAATACAAAATGACAAAACTTTACACATACTGCTTTATAATTATACACATTATTCTTGTATCTTTATATTTCCAATAATGAGATGACTCATATTAAGATGACTCAGTTGAGAGTTTACTGTGTACGGTCAACACCTTTTCGTAAATGTCTTAAAACCAAAACTTGTCATTTGTTTAAACTGATTTATTTGTTTACGTGCAACCTACATTCAAAGTTATCTAGATTAAATTAGGTTATACGATTACTGTTATGTTGCTAACAATAAATAGATGTTTTTCTTTTTATTATACTTTATTATCAGCCTATTATTAAAACATTTGATTTAGTGTCTGCAACACATAGCCTTTAGCCAAGCCCACTACATATACTGGTGAAACTTTAAAAGGTATATAAATATATATATTGCTAATGCGGTTCTTATACCAATAGGATTGTGCAGAGAAATGCTGGGGCAGATGCGTCTTTGGTACTTTTCAAGCTAATGCAGGAATTTTGCAGAAAGTAAGATCTACATTTGTTCAACTGTACTAATGATGTAAGTTTTTTTTACATGGCTAAGAATTAGATAGAGCATACAATTTTAAACAACTTTACAATTTACTTTGATTCTCTAATTTGCTTAGTTCTCTTGGTATCTTTTGTTGAAAAGCATACCTAGGTAAGCTCAGGAGCAGAGAGAAAGCTGCTGATTGGTGGCTGCACATGTATGCCTCTTGTTATTGGTTTACCAATGTGTTCAGCTAGCGCCATGTAGTGCATTGCTGCTACTTTACAAAGGTTGCCAAGAGAATTAAAGGGATATTCCAGCCAAAATTGTAAACCACATGGGTGCATTTTGGTATTGAACAGAAGCAATTTTGTAATATACATGTATTTGCAAAAATGCTTCTAATAAAAGCTATAGCTCTTTCAAAATTGTATTTAAGTATGCACCATGCACCAGCATTTTAAACACAGCACTTGCTCAGAGAGCGTAAGGTGCTTGTACCATCTGGTAATGACTCAATTTGTTAATTGCTGACATGATACAAGCCCCACTGGTGATCAGAGCAGCTACATTATTTAAAATGTGGGTGCAGTGACAATATCTAGTTATGCTTCACATGCACGTGCAGAGAAAAATGTTAACACTAAAACAGTGATAACTTTTACTAGAAGCATTTTTGCCAATACATGTATATTGCAAATATGTTTTTATTCAAATATGTAATACATTTATGTGCATTTCCTTTTTGACTGGAATGTCCCTTTAATTTGACAATAGAAATTAGAAAGTTGTTTAAAATGGTATTTTCTATCTGATTCATGAATGGAATGTTTTGGCTTAATGTCCCTTTAAACAGACAATAAAGGCAACAGTTCATAGCCAGGTATTTAGTATTACTAGGTGAGAACTCTCACAGATCAATTGGTGGGTTAGTAAAACCAACCATATACAGTATCTTCAGTTTCTAAATGTCCCTTGTTTAAAATAATGCTCACTTAAGTAATACAAATCTTCATATTTCTACAACACTTGAAAGACTGACCAACACTTGCACTTTACTCATAGATTTTAGCAAATATGTCATCAGTGATTACTATAATATTACAATAAATGTATTCCATGTAGCACCACGTATATAATAATTGTATATAATATATAATAATTCCCTCATCTAACTCTGCATTAACATCTTTCTCGATCTTACAGTCCTCACCTTCTGTTTCTCAACCTCCTACTCTTCTAGATTGTAAGTTCCCATGGGTATAAGGGCCTCAATTCCTCCTTGTGTGTGTTTGTAAAATTGTGTCCTGTCTCTTACAAGTTTTATATCATTGTTTTATTTAAATGAATTGTACCCATGGACAGCGCTGCAGAATTTGTTGGCGCTTCATAAATTAAGTATAATAATAATTCTAAAACAATGTCTGCTGAACATTGCCATTTAATTAGTACTGCCATTTTTAAAGGCATAGTATTCTCTGTAGAGACAAACACAGTGATTGTATACAAAGTTATATGTTAACAGAATTAATTTGGACCTATGGTTTTTACAGTAAAAATAATTACATGCCACTAAAAGTGTTTAAATCATGTGACTTAGTATACTAAACTAAATAGCTTTTTTCCTTCAGTTTAACCTGACCATAAACTTGCACACACGTTATTTTTCTATTTGATTGGGGAAAGCAATTACCTCTGGAAAAAATGCCAAAGGTTGCTGTCCAACAGCCATTAAGTGAATTATAGTAGCCCTCAGCTAGTGATATTACTACAGAATAATACACACCACCAATCTTCCTATTAGCAAGACATTTTCTAACAGGCTTTTAGTCTCATTAGATGTTAGTTAGAGATGGCAGTGTAAGCTTCTTATTATTTGGAAAACTTTGAAGTTACAGAATTACATGCATTTTCCTTTGCTATCTGCTACCCTATATTGCTTTGTTCAACACGAGTAGTTCTCTGTCTGTCTATCTGTCTCTGTCTGGCTTTCTATACAGTATTAGCATTCACAGCATTCCTTAGAACTTTTTAGTGGCCTGGGTTTGCTAAGAAGATTTTTTTTTGGATTTGCTAAGAAGATTTTTTTAGCATGTAATTGTTGATTATACTGCATTTAAAGGGACAGTCAACACCAGAATTGTTGTTTAAAAAGAAAGATAATCCCTTTATTACCTATTCTCCAGTTTTGCATAACCAACAATGTTGGTAACAAGAATTACACTTTTTACCTCTGTGATTACCTTGTATCTATGCCTCTACAAACTGGCCCTTTATTTCTGTTCTTTTGACAGACTTGCATTTTAACCAATCAGTGCTATCTCCAGGGTAACTTCACGTGCATGACCTCAATGTTATCTATATAAAACACATGAACAAATGCCATCTGGTGGTCAAAATGCATTCAGATTAGAGGCAGTCTTCAAGGTCTAAGACATTTGCATATGGACCTCCTAGGTTTAGCTTTCAACTAAGAATACCAAGAGAACAAAGCAAAATTGGTGATAAAAGTAAATTGGAAAGTTGTTTAAAATTACATTCCCTATTTAAATCAGGAAAGGTTTTTTTGGACTTGACTGTCCCTTTAATGGTTCTTTAACTTGGGTATCACACTTCATTGTCCTCTTTAGCTTTGTTTTTACTTTAATAAACATTTGATAATGAGAGAATCTAGTAAATGGATTGGTATAAGATGCCTAGTGGAGTTTCTAGATCTATAACAGTAAGGTCCTAAATATTAATCATTAAAATGTATTCACAGATTTTGTCAGCAATATTCACATACAATTTTCTTCGGTTTCTAAAGCACAAGGAGACCATATGTCCCTGAGCACCATTCTATTAAATGCTTTCTCTCTCAGGGACAAGGATATTTAAAAAAATATATAAGTAATCCTCTATTAATTTAAATATGCATTAAACAAAAAATTTTAGCTGCATGATCATGTACATTCATATCTGAGAGGAATGTTGCAATGAATAATGCAGCTTTAGCTTATGAAATGGACATACTGACGCCCATTTATAAAACACCAGCTGGACAACTTTCCTGTACTAGAATGGAGACGCAAATTACTTTTAGCTGTCGGCCGCTTCGGGAGCTTACTGCTCCATTCTAGTACTAGGTTTCCATTTAAAAAGTTTCCGCTTTGCGTGCAGTTGCTCTTTTCGTGTAGGTGAAAGTTATCATTGTGTTAACGCTAACTTTCACCTACACGAAAAGGGCAACTGCACACAAAGCGGAAACTTTTTTAATGGAAACCTAGTACTAGAATGGAGCCGTAAATTACTTTTAGCTCAATGGAAATGAGCCCTTAGTCTGCCCACTGCTATTGCAAAGAATGTTTTTGTATCATGATTGTTGATGCAAAACTGATACTCCACCTTAAATGAGCAAATGACTAGAGACAAGATGAGGAAGAGGAGGATGTAAACACTAGTTCACATACATTTAGATATCAGAATTAACCCAAGCATTCCTGGGAAATTGGGGAACAATCATATTTACAAAATAAATCTATACAGAATTATACTGTAATAGTTAAGTACCTAACAAAGCTGGCTTATTCCCCTCACTAAAAAGATAATGTGCATTTGATAATATGTTGTAGAAATGTGTATAGACCTCAGTCTTCTATAATTACATATTGTGTACAGTATTAACATTTATTACTGTGTTAATGCAATTATGAACAACACTCAAATAAATTCCTTTGAATCTGCGAGATATACACATGCATCGCAATCTACATCAAATTGAAACAATATGTAAAATGCATTCAAGTTTTGCCAAAAAAATCATAATGTATATACTACTTATATTACTATGTCACAAATGGAAGAAATTCATATAGTAAAATACAACTACTATTAATGTATAATAATGTCCATGTACAGATAATGCTTAAGTAATTGTATTAATATAATTTCATTAGATAATATGACAATACTTTATAAATATAACCAAATGTATCATAAAACAAAGTAAGATAATAATAAAAAAATGATAATTGGTATTTTTCACATTGATATTTCTTTATTCTGTACTAAAACATACCTAGGCATAGCATGTAATGGTGTTCGTTCTTTATCCCTATGTCTGACATCTTCAATTACACTAAAAAGTTTGGCATATCTTTTAATTTTTGTGTTTGTCAAATATATCTATGGATCTATTAATCAGAGTGGTATTTTAGAGATATAAATATCCATTTATGGTATGTTTAAATTGCCAAGCAATCATAAACCTATTATAGTGTTATTAATCAGTCCCTGAAGAATCATGTAGCATGAACTGATATTTATATCAAAAGAGATAAATATCACCCCTAAATGAACATACCCTTGTGTCATTTAATAGCATATTCTTTAGTATGAGTATTGTTCTCCAGTTATTTTAAAATAAAAGCTAGTTTGCAGGTGCATGTATAAAAAAAGAAAGAAAAAAAAACCCAGAACATAATTGTAATGTTGCAGAAAGCTATAATTTGGACACATACCAGATTATGTGGGATCACGATAAAGGCTGTAGTTTGATTGAAATATAGTTTAAATATAATTTTACCAAATAAGTTAAATGTTCTTTCACTATCCATTTAAAGAAATCCAAATTTATTTACTTTTTTTTCTATCACAACTTTAGTAACTGTTTTAAAGCTGAAATGTGTCTCATGTTCACATAGAATCCGTTGGTCTTCATTATCTTTATTGCCATTTTAGTAATTTTTTACAGATAGGGATAAACATAACTTGTTAGGAGGTGATACAATTTTAATATCTCCTTAAAAGGGACAGTAAGCACCATGCAAATACAACATTACTCCTTAGTGGACTCTGCATTTTTTAGCCTTATTTACTGCAATTGTTTTTCAATGGTCAAACTCCACCCACAGCTTTCATTATTTTAAGGAGTCAGTCTGAACTCAAGTCTGCAAACACTTGTCTCTTTTACTGTGTTAACAACAGCTCCATTGTTTGGGTTTATAAGAAATGATTAGATAACACACTGTAAATGAAGACTGTGTTGGGTCTATGCTTGTGAAACCTGCATTGTGCTCTTTAAGTTTCTTTCATGTAATTAGCAAGAGTCCATGAGCTAGTGACGTATGGGATATACATTCCTACCAGGAGGGGCAAAGTTTCCCAAACCTCAAAATGCCTATAAATACACCCCTCACCACACCCACAATTCAGTTTTACAAACTTTGTCTCCCGTGGAGGTGGTGAAGCAAGTTTGTGCTAGATTCTACGTTGATATGCGCTTCGCAGCAGGCTGGAGCCCGGTTTTACTCTCAGAGTGCAGTGAATGTCAGAGGGATGTGAAGAGAGTATTGCCTATATGAATTCAATGGTCTCCTTCTACGGGATCTATTTCATAGGTTCTCTGTTATCGTTCGTAGAGATTTATCTCTTACCTCCCTTTTCAGATCGACGATATACTCTTATATACCATTACCTCTACTGATTCTCGTTTCAGTACTGGTTTGGCTATCTACTTTATGTAGATGAGTGTCCTGGGGTAAGTAAGTCTTATTTTTTGTGACACTCTAAGCTATGGTTGGGCACTTTTATATAAAGTTCTAAATATATGTCTTTAAACTTATATTTGCCTTGATTCAGGATGATCAACATTCCTTATTTCAGACAAGTCAGTTTCATTATTTGGGTTAATGCATATGAATAATCAATTTTTTCTTACCTTAAAAATTGTTTTTAAATTGACTGTTTTTCCCTGTGGGCTGTTAGGCTCGCTGGGGCTGAAAATGCTTCAATTTATTGCGTCATTCTTGGCGCAGATTTTTTTTGTCATTTCCGGGGTCATACTTGACGCTGGAAGTTGTTCGTGATTGCGTCATTTTTTTGACGTTTTGCGCCAAAAATGTCGGCGTTACCGGAAGTGGCGTCATTCTTGGCGCCAAAATTTTTTAGGCGCCAATAATGTGGGCGTCTTTTTTGGCGTTTTCAGTCTGATTTTTTCATTGCTTCTGGTTTCTAGAGGCTTATTCATTGGCATTCTTTCCCATTCCTGAAACTGTTATTTAAGGAATTGATAATTTTGCTTTATATGTTGTTTTTTCTATTACATATTTGCAAGATGTCTCAGATTGACCCTGGAACAGAATCTACTCCTGGAAAAACGCTGCCTGATGCTGGTTCTACCAAAGTTAAGTGTATTTGTTGGAAACTTGTGGTAACTGTTCCTCCGGCTGTAGTTTGTGATGAATGTCATGATAAGCTTGCTAATGCAGATAGTATTTCCATTAGTAATATACCATTACCTGTTGCTGTTCCCTCAACATCTAATACTCAGGATGTTCCTGTTAATATAAGAGATTTTGTTTCTAAATCCATTTGGAAGGCTATGTCTGTAATTCCTCCTTCCAGTAAACGTAAAAGGTCTTTTAAAACTTCTAATTTTTCAGATGAAATTTTAAATGACCGGCATCATTCTGATTTGTCTGTTTCTGATGAGGATTTTTCTGGTTCAGAGGATTCTGTCTCAGATATTGACACTGATAAATCTTCATATTTATTTAAGATGGAATTTATTCGCTCTTTACTTAAAGAAGTTTTAATCGCTTTAGAGATGGAGGAATCTAGTCCTCTTGATACTTAATCTACTAAGCGTTTAAATTCGGTTTTTAAACCTCCTATGGTTATTCCAGAAGTTTTTCCTGTCCCTGATGCTATTTCTGAAATAATTTCTAGGGAATGGAATAATATGGGTACTTCATTTGCTCCTTCTCAAAGGTTTAAGAAATTGTATCCTGTGCCATCTGACAGATTAGAGTTTTGGGACAAGATCCCTAAAGTTGATGGGGCTATCTCTACTCTTGCTAAACGTACTACTATTCTTACGGCAGATAGTACTTCCTTTAAGGATCCTTTAGATAGGAAGATTGAATCCTTTCTAAGGAAAGCTTATTTATGTTCAGGTAATCTTCTTAGGCCTGCTATTTCTTTGGCTGATGTTGCTGCCACTTCCACTTTTTGGTTGGAAGCTTTAGCACAACAAGTATCTGACCATAATACTCATAGCATTGCTAAACTCCTTCAACATGCTAATAACTTTATTTGTGATGCCATCTTTGATATCATTAGAGTTGATGTCAGGAATATGTCTTTAGCTATTTTAGCTAGAAGAGCTTTATGGCTTAAAACTTGGAATGCAGATAAGTCAACTTTGCTTTCTCTTTCTTTCCAAGGTAATAAATTATTTGGTTCCCAGTTGGATTCTATTATTTCAACTGTTACTGGGGGGAAAGGAACTTTTTTGCCTCAGGACAAAAAATCTAAAGGTAAATACAGGGCTGCTAATCGTTTTCGTTCCTTTCGTCAGAATAAGGAACAGAAGCCTGACCCTTCCCCTAAAGGAACGGTTTCTGTCTGGAAACCTTCTCCAATCTGGAATAAAACCAAGCCTTATAGAAAGTCAAAACCAGCTCCCAAGTCCACATGAAGGTGCGGCCCTCATTCCATCACAGCTGGTAGGGGGCAGGTTACGATTTTTCAAAGACATTTGGATCAATTCGATTCACAGTCTTTGGATTCAGAACATTGTTTCACAAGGGTACAGAATTGGTTTCAAGGTAAGGCCGCCTGCGAGGAGATTTTTTCTCTCTAGCATTCCAATAAACCCAGTGAAGGCTCAGGCATTTCTGAAATGTGTTTCAGATCTAGAGTTAGCTGGAGTAATTGTGCCAGTTCCAGTTCTGGAACAGGGTCTGGGGTTTTACTCAAATCTATTCATTGTGCCAAAGAAGGAGAATTCCTTCAGACCAGTTCTGGATCTAAAGATATTGAATCGTTATGTAAGAATACCAACATTCAAAATGGTAACTATAAGGACTATTCTGCCTTTTGTTCAGCAAGGGCATTATATGTCCACAATAGATTTACAGGATGCATATCTTCATATTCCGATTCATCCAGATCACTTTCAGTTTCTGAGATTCTCTTTTCTGGACAAGCATTACCAGTTTGTGGCCCTTCCGTTTGGCCTAGCAACAGCTCCAAGGATCTTTTCAAAGGTTCTCGGTGCCCTTCTCTCCATAATCAGAGAACAGGGTATTGCGGTATTTCCTTATTTGGATGATATCTTGGTACTTGCTCAGTCTTTACATTCTGCAGAATCTCACACAAATCAACTTGTGTTGTTTCTTCAAAAACATGGTTGGAGGATCAATTTACCAAAGAGTTCGTTGATTCCTCAGACAAAGGTAACCTTTTTGGGTTTTCTAATAGATTCAGTGTCCATGACCTTGTCTCTAACAGAAAAGAGACGTATAAAATTGGTTTCAGCCTGTCGAAACCTTCAGCCTCAATCATTCCCTTTGGTAGCTTTGTGCATGGAAATTCTAGGTCTCATGACTGCTGCATCGGACGCGATCCCTTTTGCTCGTTTTCACATGTGACCTCTTCAGCTTTGTATGCTGAACCAGTGGTGCAGGGATTATACAAAGATATCACAATTAATATCCCTAAATCCTAATGTACGACACTCTCTGACGTGGTGGATAGATCACCATCGTTTAGTCCAAGGGGCTTCTTTTGTTCGTCCAACCTGGACTGTGATCTCAACAGATGCGAGTCTGTCAGGTTGGGGAGCTGTTTGGGGATCTCTGACAGTGCAGGGGGTTTGGGAATCTCAGGAGGCGAGATTACCAATCAACATTTTGGAACTCCATGCGATTTTCAGAGCTCTTCAGTTTTGGCCTCTTCTGAAGAGAGAATCGTTTCTTTGTTTTCAGACAGACAATGTCACAACCGTGGCATATGTCAATCATCAAGGTGGGACTCACAGTCCTCAGGCTATGAAAGAAGTATCTTGGATACTTGTATGGGCGGAATCCAGCTCCTGTCTAATCTCTGCGGTTCACATCCCAGGTGTAGACAATTGGGAAGCAGATTATCTCAGCCGCCAGACGTTACATCCGGGCGAATGGTCCCTTCATCCAGAGGTATTTCTTCAGATTGTTCAAATCTGGGGACTTCCAGAAATAGATCTGATGGCCTCTCATCTAAACAAGAAACTTCCCAGGTATCTGTCCAGTTCCAGGGACCCTCAGGCGGAGGCAGTGGACGCGTTGTTGCTTCTTTGGAATTATCATCCTGCCTATATCTTTCTGCCTCTAGTTCTTCTTCCAAAAGTGATTTCCAAAATTCTAATGGAACGTTCGTTTGTGCTGCTGGTGGCTCCAGCATGGCCTCACAGGTTTTGGTATGCGGATCTCATTCGGATGGCCAGTTGCCAACCTTGGACTCTTCCGTTGAGACCAGACCTTCTATCTCAAGGCCCTTTTTTCCATCAGGATCTCAAATAATTAAATTTGAAGGTATGGAAATTGAACGCTTGATTCTTAGTCATAGAGGTTTCTCTGACTCAGTAATTAATACTATGTTACAGGCTCGTAAATCTGTGTCTAGGAAGATTTATTATCGAGTCTGGCAGACTTACATTTCTTGGTGTTCTTCTCATAAATTCTCCTGGCATTCTTTCAGAATTCCTAGAATTTTACAGTTTCTTCAGGATGGTTTGGATAAAGGTTTGTCTGCAAGTTCTTTGAAAGGACAAATCTCTGCTCTTTCTGTTCTTTTTCACAGAAAGATTGCTAATCTTCCTGATATTCATTGTTTTGTACAAGCTTTGGTTCGTATCAAACCTGTCATTAAGTCAATCTCTCCTCCTTGGAGTCTTAATTTGGTTCTGAGGGCTTTACAAGCTCCTCCGTTTGAACCTATGCATTCTCTGGACATTAAATTACTTTCTTGGAAAGTTCTGTTCCTTTTGGCCATCTCTTCTGCTAGAAGAGTTTCTGAGTTATCTGCTCTTTCTTGTGAATCTCCTTTTCTGATTTTTCATCAGGATAAGGCAGTTTTGTGGACTTCATTTAAATTTTTACCTAAGGTTGTGAATTCTAACAACATTAGTAGAGAAATTGTGGTTCCTTCATTGTGTCCTAATCCTAAGAATTCAAAGGAGAGATCTTTACATTCTTTGGATGTAGTAAGAGCTTTGAAATATTATGTTGAAGCTACTAAAGATTTTAGAAAGACTTCTAGTCTATTTGTTATCTTTTCTGGGTCCAGAAAAGGTCAAAAGGCCTCCGCCATTTCTTTGGCGTCTTGGTTAAAGTCTTTGATTCATCATGCTTATGTAGATTCGGGTAAATCCCCGCCTCAAAGAATTACGTCTCATTCTACTAGGTCAGTTTCTACTTCCTGGGCATTTAGGAATGAAGCTTCTGTTGATCAGATCTGCAAAGCAGCAACTTGGTCTTCTTTGCATACTTTTACTAAATTCTACCATTTTGATGTGTTTTCTTCTTCTGAAACAGTTTTTGGTAGAAAAGTACTTCAGGCAGCTGTTTCAGTTTGATTCTTCTGCTTATAATTTCAGTTTTTTTCATTATTAAGATTAAAACTTTTGTTTGGGTTGTGGATTATTATTATTTTTCAGAGGAATTGGCTGTCTTTATTTTATCCCTCCCTCTCTAGTGACTCTTGCTTGGAAGTTCCACATCTTGGGTATTTATTATCCCATACGTCACTAGCTCATGGACTCTTGCTAATTACATGAAAGAAAACATAATTTATGTAAGAACTTACCTGATAAATTCATTTCTTTCATATTAGCAAGAGTCCATGAGGCCCACCCTTTTTTGTGGTGGTTATGATTTTTTTGTATAAAGCACAATTATTCCAATTCCTTATTTTGATGCTTTTGCTCCTTTCTTATCACCCCACTTCTTGGCTATTTGTTAAACTGAATTGTGGGTGTGGTGAGGGGTGTATTTATAGGCATTTTGAGGTTTGGGAAACTTTGCCCCTCCTGGCAGGAATGTATATCCCATACGTCACTAGCTCATGGACTCTTGCTAATATGAAAGAAATGAATTTATCAGGTAAGTTCTTACAGAAATTATGTTTTTCAGGACTAGAAAATCCACAATTTTTAGGCTTAGATTAAAGTAAGGATGGGGGGGGGGGGCAATAAAATAATGAAAGTATATTGCAAAGTTGTTTTACTATGCATAATTAAGTAATATTGCAATAGAAAAGTGTTTACTGTCCCTTTAAGGCCAGTGCACATTTCCCTAGAGACCTGCCAATTAAACAATACTCTATTTATGTTCATAAAAAGTAGAAACCATGAACAGATTATCATCCCATTTGCTGCTAGTTTCATTATAACCTCATTCAATGTTCATATTTTCCTTTTTTTCTGTTTGCAACACACAGAAAGTGAGGTAAGGAGGTGTAAACAGAAAATCTGGATCACATGATCTGGCAGAGAGGTGCATCTTTCAGTGATGCACCCTGCCATCTGCCTAGTTTACCTATTAGGTAATGAATCTTGTTGTTAATAGAAAGGAATAACCCCTTATGAATTAAATGAAAAGGAGGGGTTAAATTGATCCTACTTGGAGGGAATGCAAGGATCATTTATAGGGCAAAGGGTTTGACAGCAAAGAAAGTTTTAAATGTTGCTATATGGAAGGCTAGGGCCTTTTTTTCAATCAGGAGCCAACAATAGAATGTGTCAATATTCCGGGGGGTTGTGGGGTTGAGGCCTACTAACCATGGGCAATTTGTGGGAGCTAATAACAGTGGCCAGGAGCAGGAGGCAAAATGGATTAGGGAGCAAATAAAGACAGCAGTTGAGACTGGAGGATGTCCATCTGCTTGGTCCAGAGAGGAGGAGAGAGAGGCCTGTGAGGAGTCTCGGGCCTCCATCACATCTCAGCCCTGAAGTTTTCACGGCTTTGTTCAAATATGAGGCCTGTATTGGTATTGTGAGAGAAGTGGGTTCATATTTTCATTTTGTTGCACAGGTCTACTAAGGTGATGGCTTGTTGAACACTATATTTACTGGACATGGAGAGGAGCAGCAGTGAGAAGTTGTTCAGCTCAGTTTTAGGAGGGATTGTGTTTATTTAAAGTGGTTTGTGATTTGGGGTATGAGATTGGATCAGTTGGTTTTATCCTGGTAATTTATTCAGGGATAAATGATTTGGCATTCATGTCCCAGGTGCAGGGTGGTGTGGAGGTCAACATGGAATGTGAAGAAGTTGGAGACTTCCAGGTGGAAGTTTAACAGAATGTTCAGTAGTCATGTAAAGAAGTTGGGTGTTGTCGGTTTGAGACACATTGAGGCCTATTTATCAAATTTCTGCCGGAACTGACCCAACAGCACAAATCAGGTCCGGCAGACATCGCTGAATGCAGCGAGCAATGCGCTCTCCGTATTCAGCATTGCACCAGCAGCTCACAAGAGCTGCTGGTGCAACGCCGCCGCCAGCAGGGGGGTGTCAATCATGAATTGTGGCGATTCCTGTCCACCTGCTCAGAGCAAGTGGACAGGGTTATGGAGCAGCGGTCTGGAGACTCGCCAGAAACACGGGCCCACAAGCACCATACGGAGCTTGATAAATGGGCCTCATTGAGTTTAAGAGTGAGTTGGGAAAGTGTTGGGATGGTGTTCACCTGAATTAAGTAGGTTTACACTTATTTAACTTTTCGTTAAAGGAAAGGATCACAAAGGCCTTGCTTTTGGTGGGCGGTGCTTTTCCAGAGGGCGAGCTGTGGCAGGTGCTTGCCCTGTGTGTTAGTGGCTTACATCATTTGAGTGAACATTTGGTACCTCCTTTTGGGATAGCAGGAGAGAGTTAGAATATGAGACGCATGCCTTGTGATTTGGAAGGCACATGTTAGTAGTTAACAGGGCAAGCTTTGTTGGTGAGGATTTAAAAGCTCTATATTCTGATTTTACTATGTTTTAGTAAAACAAGCTGCAGCCTTTTCATCCCAACTATGGTTGTCTGTCTTATTTTCTGGAGTTGGGTTTGTTCAATGACTGGACAATGTGGGTTAAATGAATAACCCTGTATGAAAAAATTAGAGGAGGGGTTAATTGATCTCACTTGGAGGAAATGGAGGGGTCATCTATTGGGAGAAGGGTTGGGCAGCGAAGGAGGTTTTAAAAGGGGCTGTACGGAAGTTACCCTAGGTGTCAGTGGCTTACACCATTTGAGGGAACGGTTGGTACCTCCTGTTGAGGTAGCAGGAGAGGATTGGTATAAGGGAGGTGTTCCTTGTGATTTGAAAGGTATATGTTAGTGGTTTACAAAGCAAGCTGTTTTAATGATGTTTTGTTTGATTTCTTATGTTATAATAAAACAAGCTGCAGCATTTTCATCCCATTTTTAGTTGTCTGTCTTATTTTCTTGGGTTGGGTTTGTTCAGTGACTGGACAATGTGGGGTCAGAAGTTGTAAAAAGATACAGATCGAGCAGGGAAACATGAGAACTGTTCTAAGAAACAATTCTGCTGATATATATAAATAAAATTAAGAAAATTCCCAGAGCACAGCCTGACAAACATTAGACTGCACTAAGAAGTTAAACTACGTGATGTAGGATATAAAATTCAACAACTTTTCACTTCACATTGTGAGCATTAATTGTAGATAGAGTTCACATGCAGATATGTAATTAAAGTTGTTTTTTTGGCCTGCAGTTCAAGCCTGATAGGGAAGAAAGCTGCTGCTTTATCAAATACACTCAGTGTGAAAGAAATCTCCCTTTTAGTCATCTTTCTGTAGAAAAGGGGAAATCTCAAAAACTTTTAAATACATTTATTAGATAAAGAAGATCATATAAGAAAAGGAATACCTCATTAGAAGCAGCAAAATTGTAAAATGCAAGATTACACCATGAAAATAGGGCTCTCAAGCATTTCTACAGATTACATGGTATATAGTTAATTTCTAGTGTTTTTTTTTCCAGTAAAAGTCTTTGTATAAAGAACTATTAAGGGCCAGATTATAAGTGGACCACTAATTAATGCTCCCACGCATTAATTGCGCTAGAAGTAAGCTTTTTGTATTCTTCGGGTTGCACTCGTATTACAAGTTGAAAGTAAACTGTTTTCGTTTGATCGATAAATCGCCAAGCGCAAAAAGCCAAAGTAAGAATATTGTGTGCGCGTTAACGTATTCCCCCATAAAAGTCAATGGAGAAAAAAAGTGAATAGAAACTAACACCCCACTCTCGCACAAATCAATGTTATTCATAAGCATAATATGTTCTATTTATATATATACTTCCTACGTCAAAGACACTACAGAAGTTTTAAGAAAACTGGACGATGCGACATTATTTCCAGAAACTATTCTAGTGTCTATTGACGTGGAAGCACTATACTCCTCTATACCCCATGCCAAAGGCATTAACACCATTAAAGACATCTTAAATCAAAAGGTCCAAAATTTACTGACCACACGAATCTTGTAGTGGATTTACTGAGTTTTGTTCTTAATAGGAACAATTTTAAATTTTTACAGACAAATTAGGGGTACAGCAATGGGTGCTTACTATGCCCCTACTTATGCATGTCTGTACCTAGGGAGATGGGGGAATGAAACTATCTTGGACACTGCCACAGAATATGATCAATCGATTTTACAATGGATTCGCTACATTGATGATGTCCTTCTATTATGGGAGGGCACAGCTGATGATTTGCTGAAATTCATGGAATCATTAAATACTAATGAATGGAATCTGAAATTTACATATGAGTGGAGTTATGAATCCTTATCCTTCTTGGACCTAAAAATATATAAGAGGTATAATAGATTAATAACTGAAACATTCAGGAAATGTACATCAGCTAACACACTTCTTGAAGCCTCTAGCCATCATCCCCAACATCAAATTAATGCTATCCCCATAGGGCAATATCTGAGGAAAAAGAAAACTGTTCATCTGATATATCATTTAAACAGTATGCAGATGATTTAAAATTAAGATATAAAGCTAGGGGATATCATAATAAAATCATTAAAAAGGGATATCAAAGAGCGAGGGATACCCCACGAGAAAAAATACTTTATGATAAAGTGGATAATCAGACCAGCTCTGAAATTAGATTTATCAGTACTTTTAACTCTGAATGGAATTAATTTAGAAAGATCCTATGTAGACATTGGAAAATTCTCACCACAGACTCATAAAATTGTTGGTGATTATCCTTTAATGACAGCTAGACGAGCCCCCTCAATTCAAGATAAACTGGTTCATAGCCATTACAAAGGCAATAATGACTGGTTAGGTAGGCATCAAAAGAAAGATGGGTGCTATAAATGTGGTAAGTGTAAAATGTGTAAACACATTTCTAAGGGCCAGGTTATGATCGATACTAGGGGTCACGCACATAAAATCAAGGGCCATATCACATGCCACAGTGAGGGGGTAGTCTATGTAGCTATTTGCTCCTGCCCAAGATTCTATGTAAGCAAAACCTACCGTGAGTTCAGGGAACGCATGAAGGAACACAGGAGGGATATTCTCAACGAAAAAATTAAAGACACTGGTGTTGCGAGACATTTTTTTGAGGTGCATCAGAGCAGTGTACAAGACCTAAAATGTATGGGCCTTGAATTAATAGACATCAGTTAAAGAGAGGGCGATTGGGATAATTTATTATTAAAATCTGAGTGTAAATGGATATATAATTTGCACTCTTTGCAACCCTATGGTCTTAATGAAGAATTGAATTTTGCCCCCTTTCTTAGTACTTAAATATAGCATTTTCTTTGTAAATGGAAATACAGGTTAGGATATATAGCCCCCACTCTGTAATGCTATACTGATGTTCTGTTGCCACTTATATAGGTCTGGCTGCAATCGCTAAGTATGGATGCCACTATATTAATTGTTTATATTTTAAATGCATCTTCTCCTATATTTAAATATGTGAACTAGCAAGCTATAGATATATTGAGGTATGCATTTTTTATTTTTTAGTTTAGTTATTTGAACTATCATAAGCCTATCACGGATGTCAGATGAAGTAACATTTAGGATTGCTTGTGTTATATACTTTGTTGTTGCCAAGGTGGGCATATTTTTTCGTTTGTTTCTTTTGTGCAATAATTGATACTGTTTTATTTCATCTGTGGGGTCTGTGTTTAAATAGAGCTGAATCTTTAGACAGGATATCGATTCATTCAGCTTGAGGAAGCCCTCTGTGACGTAGGGTGAAACAGGTGTAGCAGCAGTTAGCTTTCAGCTTGTTGCTGACTCCCATGCTGTCTGGAATTACAGCATTTGAATTTACAGATACCTCCGACCGGATCTTCGATTTTTGCGTGTCACACTGTGGATACCTATGGAAATGTTGTGAGCAGTGGTAATCTTGCTTGGACGAGACACGGGGGTGAAGAACTCTTAAGGCTCTGGATTCAGGTAATATTGGTAACGTGAAGCGTTACATCTGACATGGAGAAAGACACTGGTTATCCCTGCTGAGTGATATTCTAAGCCCCTTTGGCATTTGTTCAGCACTCTCTGGCACAGAGTGAGTGGTGGGGACTTAATACAGGGACTCTGACATACAGTCTGCCTCGGTAGTGTCATTTAACATTTGCAAGCACGCTCTGTACCATTTCGAACTTTCGCTTATAGGATCCAGTCAGTCACATATATCAGGAGGAGTGCTGTTTATGTTTTGCTTAGAATCCTATACCAATACAGCTTTTGTGTATTTGTCAGTGGACGCACTGAGTACCTGGACAATTGAGCTCTCCTGTGTGTGTGTGGGGAACGAATGAATTGCATATGCTTGTTATGATTTTTTGATGATAAATTGTATCATCTTTATTTTGTTTCTTTTTGCACATTATTTTCTAACATTTGAGTATTAAAATTACTTTGTTGCATCATCTTTGACATCCGTGTGTGTGTGTTAGTTTTGAGATGCTCACAGTCCATACACTATTATTGAATTACAACTTTATGTGAATGTGCTGGATAAGGTTTACTTTATTATATTTCTGTATTTTATATATATATATATATATATATATATATATATATATATATATATATATATATATATATATATATATATATATATATAATATATAAAAAAAATTGTGACAGTGTCAGAGATCATATAAAGTATATGTTAGCAGGAGAATGGAGTTCTCTGTTTATCCAGAATGAAAACAGTTACATTTCAGGTGCTCTCAGCTGGACAGTCCCTGGATTTTGTTGTATGTCCCTGGAAATGTCCCTGAAAATCTCTTTTGCACAACATTTGTTGTTTGTATATATATATATATATATATATATATATATATATATATATATATACATACATATATACACACACATACATATATACAGATAGATAGATGATAAATAGATATAGTGTATTATTTAAATATAATTCATTCCTAATGGAATATTGTTATTATTATTCAATGGGTTCACATATTATTTGTAAGCCTTATTTTGATGCTGTGTTGTAAAAATAATCATATGCCCAGAATGTGTTCCAGAGACTGGGTAGGTGTAAGAGCTTGGTGCTGTAATCTGTATAATAAACTACTGATAAGTCTAAATTATACTATTACTTTCAAATGGGTGTGTTTTGATTGCAGAACTGAGTGGGCGGAGCAGTTGAACAGTAGGTCGTCAATACTCCAGTAACCCGCTTGCTTGCTCTGCTGCAAAGTGTCCCTGGATTTTTTTTTTAAATGTTTGCAACTATGCAATACTCCAGTAACCCGCTTGCTTGCTCTGCTGCAAAGTGTCCCTGGAATTTTTTTGAAATGTTGGCAACTATGCAATTAGCTAGCTAGCAAAAGGCTGCTCTGAGAGCAAAGCTCTCACTCTCTTCCTCCTGTGAGGAGGAAATCACCTGACAGACTGCCTGTAAGCACTGAGACACAGAGGGAGAAAAAGCAGGTACTGTAGACTATTGTTTTTTTCTATAAAGCAGTTGTTTACTGGGGACAGTTTAAATACCCCAGTAATATAGTTAGGGATCCTTTAACGTTTAGTTAGCCTCCTGAGTTAGGAGTAGGTGTTTGTTTTGTTTTGTTTTGTTTTATGAAACCTGCTGTGAAACAAATAAATAGTATCAAATCAAATGAACTGTTCCTTCTTACTAAAGCCAAAAGCTCGGCCACCTTACCACATATATACATGATTATATATATGTATAGATATAGGAATACCTATTTGAAATACTTAGAACATATTCCCTTATGTGCAGAACATTGGAGTGTGAAATATTTACAGTAAATACACAATTAAACACTTTATTAAACATAAATATTGCATAAATATGCTTTTTCGAGTTTTCATCTACTTAACTACAAAGGGCTCCAATGTACTTAAGGCAAGTTTCACATATAAATACATATATATATATATATATATATATATATATATATATATATATATATATATATATATATATATACATTTTTAAAGATGTATATGTATGTTCCCTGTTTTTAAAACACTTTGCCTGCCTTTTTTTTTTCTAACACCTGAGATCTCATGTATTTGAGCTTTTATAACTTTTGTGTGCAATATTTTTTTTAAATAATTTTAATTAGATAGTATTATTATAAGTGTAACTATACTTTGTAATGTATTTTTGATGTGTTTTGTGCAACTTTTATGTTTTGCCAAACAGTTAACCAGAGCTGTGAAGTCACGATAATCATTCTAGCTAGCATTACAAGTTGAAAGTAAATGCGATCGCATGAGCCGAATCACATTTACTTTCAACTTGTAATACACAAGTGGTAAGCATGAAGAGCGCAAACCCCAGCGATAAAACCCTTATCGCTCGGGCACAATTGTTTGCACTCCACTCTTAAGCTGGCCCTTAATGTTATGAGCTGAAAGAAACCTGAGAGTTTTTAAACACAGGTGTGTTAATTGTGATGAAGGGGAGGGATTTTACGGTTTATAAGGTGCAATTCTTGTATGTGATGTATATAACATGATTAAGGGGTAACACCCAAAACGTTGTTGTCCTATCTTTGTTTGTCACCCGTTTGATACACAGGTGCTGGAGAATTTACATTTCTACATGAGCTGAAAGAAACACAGGTTACTAACAAATAAAAATCTTAGAGTGCTAAGAATTTGCTGAGAATTTATTTTTATGTATTGTGGTAGTTTGGCAATACCCCTAGTGCACCTATATTTACATCTATAGCTATTAGATATAATTAGTAGTGCTGTCGCTTCCACTATTTAATAAATTATTATTTGAGCCAACCTGGTGACTTGCACACTGTTTCATATAAGAATGGCATTTTTACAAACCCAAAATATAGAGGGCCTAAAGCTCTTTGCTTACTCAGAATTTGATGCTGCTAGAATAGCCACTTTGTGGACGGGTGAAAGAGATTTTTTGAACACAGAACAAGCTGAAAATGAACCTGCATCTTTGGAACAGATCAATAAAAAAAGAATTATGTATGATCTACATTCAGTAACCTTAGCAGGATATTATAGACAAAAAAAGAATCCCTAGGGGATTAAGAATCCATTTACACCCCACTTTGTTTCGAGAAAATATGGAATATTGTAATAAATTTGAGAGTATATAAAAAAAATGTTTATATGACATAATGATACTGACTATTGAATATATACAAAATGAACTACCTAAATTACAAATAGAAATTAAAACATTAATAACTTCTATGAGAACTGTAAAATCAGAGGCTGATTACAAAACTATGAAAATTAAATTAGAGGAAGACTTAGCAAACTTTAAAAAAACAATTGGAAGGTAAGAAATATAAGACATTTCAGAGGGATTTAACAGATGGTCAAAACAACAAAGTGTATAAATGGTGTAACCCTGATTTTATACTCTTTAAATGGGGAAATAATAGATTTCCCAAGTTAGGTGAACTTAGGAAAGGGTGCAGGAAACATAGGATACCGTATGACAACAAGACAGAACAGGAGATAAATACTGTAAATGACCTGGTTGTAAATATTTCTGAGAAGAGCTTTGATGAATCGGTTTTAAAAACTTTACAAAAAAGTTTATCCTTTGTTCCATCAACGGAACCTAACTTTTTTGAGACTGAATGTGATTTATAAAGATTCTTCAGAAGATTAAGATTGAAGAGTTTCTTTATCAATAATCCTTCTCAGAAGGATTTGATTGGAGATGAATACTCACAGTTTCAACATCATGTGAGAGAGATTAGACCTAAAAGCAAATTTAATCCTTAACCAACAAATCCTAGTGTGGAGGCTTACATTACTTTGGTCAAACAATATTTTACAGAACATTTAAATATAGACATAAACACAATCTCACTGTATCTGTGAAGGCTCTTATTAGAAATATTCAACAGTATAAGGCCATTACATTGAAACCAGCCAACAAAGGCGGTGCTTTGGTAATTATGGACAGTAATAAATATAGAGATAAGATTCTACAATTATTATCAGACAAAGAGAATTATAAAATCATAGATTTTGATCCAACAAATACAATTTAAAAAAAGATATCAAAATGTGTAGACCAGACTCTAGAAATGGACATGATTACTGTATAACAATCTAAATTCTTAATCAATATGCATCCAATCATTCCTGTGATATATATCTTGCCAAAGATTCATAAAAACCTGTTAGCCCCCCAGCTGCCCAATCATAGCTGGTACAGACTCAATCTTGCAACCGATAGCAGTATTCGTTGATAAATTGATTAGACCATTATTAGGGAGAGTGGATTCCTATCTTCAGGATACCACTGACTTCCTAAATAAGATTTCAAGTTTAACTATACCATCAAAAAGTATTTTAGTAACAATGGATATTGATAACTTGTATGCATCGGTTCCCTATGATCTGGGTATAGAAGGTGTCTTTTATTAAATTGAGAAAGAGAGGATTTATATACACCCTCTGAAAGAAGATTCATTAAGGATCTACTAAAAATCATTTTATATGATAATTATTTCATGTTTCAGGACACCTATATCCAGACAAAAGGAACCGCCATGGGTTTGATCGTTGCACCAACGTATGCAAATCTATTGTGGGTCAATTTGAAGAGCAAAATATCTATGGTAACGCACTCTTTAAGAACAATGTTCTATCCTGGTATCGTCACATAGATGATATCTTTTTTGTCTGGACTGGTGGCATGGAAAAATTCAATGCATTTATATCGGGATTATATGGAAAAGGCAACCGAATACTCAGAGAGGTGCAGGGGCACCGAATGAGACACCTATCCTGCCAATCTGTGGGGGCTGAAGACGGAACTATAATCCGGAGGGCCGCAGGCCTAAGTGCGCACTAAGTGAAAGTGAACAACCAGCACACACACCATTGCTATAGGGGTGCTCCAACGCTTGCATATATGTTTATCAGGTACCCCCTATGATGATGATGCCAGCACAACCTAATGCCTAGGAAACAGCCCTGCAGTTTCTTTATTTAGCAACAGAGCCTGTCTAGGCCTTTCCGGACAGGAAGCTGTTAACTACTGGGGCAGAAACTTTATACATCTTGCAATTGCAGCCCTATAGAAACTAATATGAATAGCGTTCAGGAGTAAAATGCTGCTTATGATCTGACTTTTTTAATCATGTGAATAGCCCCTATCACAAATCGCATCAGGCAGCTTAAAACGACACAGATCTGCAAAGGTGCAAAAGTTTAAAAGTTCACTACCCATCTCTCTAATAGTAGTGCTCAAGCAGATCTGCTCAGATTGGCAACGTATATTGTATATTTAGTAAAGACACTGTTCTACATCGCCTTAAAGGGGACATTTATTTTCTTTTTTCTATCCTGGCCTGTAATAATCTGGGTCACCATAACACCATCAGGTATTCAAGCTGGATTACAGTTTAGAGACTGAAGCCCTTCTGCCACACTGCTACTGCAAAGCCAGCAATGGCATCAAGACGCACACCTAGGCCAGACAAAAACATTAAGGGCCTGGCACTCTCCAATGCAAAAATGGATATTTTTTTTAAAGTTCTAGAATCCTCCATGTCAACTGCAACTGAACCGCCAGATGCTGAACAAACCACTTCTGATGTAGATTCTCCGTCTCTCCTCACTAAAGCTGATATACAGAATCTGCCGAATAAAGCATACTTTGCCTCCGTTTTCACCCAGGTAAGGAAAATCATTAAAGAAGGACTATCTGAGGTCAGGAAAGATCTCTCAGACCTGGGGGATAGAGTTATGCAGGCAGAGGAAGACTTGGAACAATTTACTAATACTACAGAACTTCAGAACCGTACTCTGCAAGTCTACGACGACATGATACAACAGCTTCAAAACCAAGTCGAAGATCTGGACAACAGAGGGAGACAGCAGAATTTTAGAATAAGAGGCATCTCTGAGAAAGTCACGACATCCCAAATCCAACAACACCTGCAGCAGCTGTTTCAGCACGTCTTGCAAGAGGATGCAACAGTCATCCCCCTAGATAGAGCCCACCGAGCTCTGCGCCTGAAACCACCAGAAGATAAGCCGCCGAGAGACATAATCCTGCAATTTCAAAACTTCAGAGACAAGGAGAAAGTTATGACAGCCTCGCGAAAAACACGCCAAATCCAGTTTGAGGCAGGTACAATACAAATATATGCTGACCTAAGCAACATTGCGCTTTCCAAGTGCAGAGAGAAGAGATACCTCAGCACACATTTGCAGGACTTAAAAATACCCTACAGATGGGGTTTCCCTTTCTGTATCAAAGTACTACACAACTCCAAAATTGTCACATATAGCCACCCAGATGACCTTGAGCAATTCTGTAGCAGTCTAAAGATTCCAACTCCATCTATACGCTCGACACAGCCTACCACAATGTTGGGAGATAACCCTCCAGCACCGGAACCAAAACAACAGAGGCTTGCCTGGACAAGAGTCTCCAGGAATGCCAACAAAGGAAACCAGAAATCAGCTCATCAGGAAGAAGGGCTAACTGGAAGTACATGAGCCAAGAGACTGGTTAACCTCACAATTGCCTATTATCCGGTATACTAATATGCCAGGATCCTAGAAATGTCTGTTAAAATGTGTAGAAAATGTTCTATATATGTATGCAACTATACTGCTACTTTAAGGTAGAATAATGCTACTATGCCAACCCCTACCCATCCCCCAGTTAGGCCTCCCCACAAAAATATTCAAATTCCAGATGGAAATGCTCCGTCATAGTAACCTCCATTATTTACTATGACCCCCCCCCCCTTCTTGCTCGAAATACTGTTTTAAGTATTGTTGTATATTGGATTTAATTGTTACTAGTTATGCTGTTTTATTGTTAATGCATTATAAATTTAACACATGTTCTTCACTCCTTCCAGCAGATCCTTGTACTGAAAGATATTGCTGCTCCCTATACTATCCCTCTTTTCCCTCCCACCCTTCCCCTGGCAGAGACGAAACTGAAAGACATCAACAACAGGCTTTAAGTCTCAGGTACTGTGGCATGCAGCCAATAAGCACTATCATTGAGCCCAAACAACACTATACAACCACGCTTATTCACAACACACATAGCAGTCCCTGATCTTTTATTAATTTCCCAAAATGTTAAAGGCCTAAATTCACCCACCAAAAGATCTATTGCCCTCAATTGGTTTCATAGACATAAGGGGGAGGTTATCTTCCTGCAGGAGACACATTTTTGTAAACTCGGGACACCAAAATGCTCCTCTAAACAATTTCCAGTAGGATACTTTAATTCAGCCCCTGCTAAGCGGAACGGAGTAGGCATATTATTTAAACACAATATCCCCTTCCAACTCACCTAAAAGTATATAGACAATGAGGGATGATTTTTGATTCTAGTAGGCACACTCTACAACCGCCCAACCACACTTGCAACATATTATGCGCCAAATACTGGCCAGGCTCGTTTTTTAAAAAAAAATTATCAGAACATTATTGGAAGTAACACAGGGCGCATTGATTCTTGCAGGAGACAGTAATGTGGCTATTGAACCACCACTAGATTGTTCCAACCATAAAAGCTCAGTACCCAAAAGCTCCCGGGCTGCCATTTCAAGGGCCCTGCGCAATACAACGCTATTAGACACTTGGAGAATTCAGCACCCTGCACAAAGAACATATACTTTTTATTCAAACCCCCAAAAGTCATATTCCAGAATAGACTACATATTTATAGACCAGTGGAGCCTACCCCTAGTGAAACACTCAGAAATCTTGCCAACCCCATGGTCTGACCACTCGATGGTAACGCTGTCCTTGGCTCTGCTGGACAAGCTCCTTTCTGATCCCCATTGGCGCCTAGATGAAACACTTCTACTACAACCATTAATTAAAGATAAAATTACGCGCTCGCTCAAAGACTATTTCCTGCACAATGCAATCCCAGATACATTCCCCGCCTTAATCTGGGAAGCATACAAAGCAGTAATTAGAGTGGAATTTCTGAAACAGAAATCTATAATGAGGAAAAATTATAATAAAAGATAGACTATGCTACTACAACCGCTCCAAGATATAGAGAAATTGCATATGCAAACCCCAAAACACATAACTCAATTAACTAAGACTAGACGCGAGTTAAATGATTTACTCAGTAAAGAGACGCAGAGAAAAGCAATCTATCTAAACAAACTCTATTTTGTAAAAGGTTATAAGGCAGGTCCATTACTGGCTAGAGCCCTTAAAAATCGTACTAATAACCAATTCATCCGCAAATTGTCACAGCCAGCCACACCAGGGGAATATACCCATGACAGTAGAACAATCGCAAATATTTTTAGAGCTTATTATAACACCCTCTACAATATCCCTGTAACCTCACACTCCTCAGACTATGAGGCGATAGATTCCTACATACAAAGTGCCAATATTCCAACTCTACCTGACCATATCTCGAAACAAATGGAAGACCCCATATCCCTGCAAGAGGTTATTGCAGCCATAAATAGTGCACCATTGCATAAAAGCCCTGGCCCTGATGGCCTCTCAGCCTCATACTATAAACAGTTCCAATCCATTTTGGCCCCTCACCTCACTAATCTTTTCAACTCCCTCGATAAAGATGGACTGCTCTCCCCTAACCTCTTAGAAGCACACATTTCGGTAATCCCTAAATCTGGAAAATCCCCCACAGAACCAAGTAACTATCGCTCAATATCCCTACTAAATGGGGATATGAAAATATATGCCAAGATTCTAGCAAGCCGTATCAGCAAAATACTCCCAACCTTAGTGCATGTTTATCAGGCCGGCTTCGTTCCGCTCAGAGAGGCCAGGGACAATACGATTCGAGTTCTCCATTTAGTGGAATATGCAAAAACAAAACAGATCCCTGCCATCCTGGCCTCCACTGATGCGGAAAAGACCTTTGATAGACTGAACTTGCCTTTTCTGCATAGCACACTACAGCATTTTGGCTTTGGGGAATTAATGATCAAACAAATTTTTCACCTATACAATGGTCCCTCGGAAAGAGTCCGCGCAAATGGGGTACTCTCACAAAGTTTTAATATCAATAAAGGGACCAGACAGGGTTGCCCGCTATCTCCCATTTTCTTTGTCCTCACGATGGAGATCCTAGCTTTTCACATTAGGAAAAATCCAGACATACACGATATTAACATCATCCCAGACTCCCACAAACTAGCCATGTTTGCGGACGACGTGTTGGTCACCCTAACTCTACCTGACATATCACTGCCCAGCCTGACCCAGGAATTTAACAATTTCAGTAAATTTTCGCATTTCCACATAAATTATTCCAAATCGGAACTCCTAAATATCTCCATGACTGCTAACAACTTCACAGATTTCATACCATCATGTCCATTCAAAATTCGCATTTAAAATATCTAGGCATAGTATTATCTTCTAACCCAGCACGATGGTTTGCTCTAAATTACTGGCCCCTCCTGCACTCTATACAACATTCTCTATCCTCCTGGAGGGAAAAACCTTTGTCATGGTGGGACAGGATACAGTCAATCAAAATGACGATACTCCCCAAAATTGTATATATATTGCAGGCAATGCCAGTCCCACTTCGTAAGACATTTATACAACAAATGCAGAAGGCCGTGAATACCTTTGTGTGGGGTAGATCTCGCCCAAGAATAGCTCAGGGAACAATGTATAGATCCCTCCAAAATGGAGGACTAGGCCTACCAGAGATAAGCTTTTACTACCACGAGTCTGTACTGCAGAGAATCTTAGATTGGCATTGTAGAAAAGATTCTAAAATGTGGGTAATGATCGACTCTCAGCTGCTTAAATCCCCTAACCCAGGCCCTCTTTGCTGGCTCCCTAAAACTAAGCGCACCCCGCCTGCCAATCATCCACACTTTATCGACATATATTTAACACATGGGATCACTTAATTAAAGCTACACCGGCTCTGTCCACCCCTGTTTCCCCGCTTACTCCAATTTTCCCTAACATAGAACTGATGGGGGGCTACGAAACCAGGAAAAAAGACACACCAATTACTGAACTACTAGACTCCATTCCCGTGACACTTCTGGTTACACAAGGCAAACTCAAAACTAGGGAGGAACTTACACCTATTTTATTTGGCTCCTTCGCCCCATGGCTAAAATATGCACAATTACGTCACTTTATCCAGACAACTCCCAATAAAGAAGAACTTCTTAGATTGCCAACACCATTTGAGCAAACTTGCTTAACAGGGAAAACTGCCAGAGGTACATTATCAATAGCTAAGGGTATGCTCCAAAATGAACAATCCTCCCTACTCCCTCCATATGTAGCTAAGTGGCATGGAGAATTGGGTACAATAATGGATACTAAACAATGGTTACAAATCTATCAGAACACACACACCTCCTCTACCTCACCTAAAGTGATTGAACTCAACTACAAAGTCCTTATGCGCTGGTATTTGACACCAGCTAGACTAAACAACATTTACCCCGCCTCTTCCCCATCGTGTTGGAGAGGATGCAATGAACGAGGCACCACAATGCATATGTGGTGGTCATGCCCCAAACTACACTTATACTGGAGGGGAATAGAGTCCATACTGGGGAAACTAGAGGAAGTAGACTTCTCCCTAAACCCAAGATTAATCCTCCTAAACGAGACCCCCCCACTCCAATGCAAAATTAGAAAGACACTGATACGTATAGGACTCAATTGCGCTAAAACACTGATTGCCCTACACTGGAAGTCCCCCTCAATACCAACACAAGACAGCTGGTTACAAAGCACTGACAAGATGCTCTCATGTGAAGAGTATGGCTACTTTAGAAGAGGCAAATCTGCATTTTACGCAGATGTCAGATTCTATTGGGATTCTATCATGCAAAAACAAAAGACCCCCACACAATAAGTACACTATTAGAGTAGGTGGGATATGAATACATCACTGAACCTATTCCGCCTTAACACGTTAAAGGTTGTAGACACAGCCATAACCTAATTGCATATTTTAAAATCTGGGACGTCTCTGTCAGCGACCCTCCCCCCTCCTGTCCCCCTCCCTTCTCCCCTCTGTTGTTTTTTATACTGTTCTTTGGTTTGTCTAAAGAATGATTTCAGGATTAGAGATATGAGGTGGTAGTCCATTGTAATTGCTACACATCAACTATAATACATGGGCAGGACTAAGACCAATATCCGCATAAAGCAAATATGGACAATAATGGACTTTGTTAAGAGAAGTTATAATCTCCAGAAGCCCACAAGCCAGACATATGAAACTAACAGCCAGTGTAGTGGAATGTAACCTATACATGTAAACCTCCATGAAATTGTACGCTCAGATTACAGTCCTGTGATTTCTTCTGTTAAATTGTTTATTTGTTGTCAAAACTAATAAAAATGTATTCTTAAAAAACAAAACAACAAAAAAAAAACCTAAGATAGCTACAATATAACTAATAGTTACATTGTAGCTATCTCAGGGTTTATTTTTATTTTACAGGCAACTTTATATTTATTATAACTAGGTACAATAGTTATTAAATAGTTATTAACTATTTAATAGCTTCCTAGTTAAAATAAAAACAAATTTACCTGTAAAATAAACCCTAACCTAAGTTACAATTACACCTAACACTACAAATAAAATAATTTCCTAAATTAACTACAATTAACTACAATTATATTAAATAAACTAAAGTACAAAAAACCCTCCACTAATTTACAGAAAATAATAAAATAATTACAAAAATTTTAAGCTAATTACACCTAATCTAATCCCCCTACTAAAATAAAAAGGCCCCCAAAATAAATAAAAATCTCTACCCTATACTAAACTACAAATAGCCCTTAAAAGGGCTTTTTGCGGGGCATTGCCCCAAAGTAATCAGCTCTTTTACCTGTAGAAAAAAATACAATACCGCGCCCAACATTAAAACCCACCACCCACACACGCAACCCTACTCTAAAACCCACCCAATCCCCCCTTAATTAAACCTAACACTAACCCCTTGAAGATCACCCTACCTTGAGAAATCTTCACCCAGCCGGGCACAAGTGGTCCTCCAGAGGGGCAGAAGTCTTCATCCGATCCGGGCAGAAGAGGACCTCCAGACGGGCAAAAGTCTTCATCCAGGCGGCATCTTCTATCAGCCAATCGGAATTAAGGTAGGAAAAATCCTATTGGCTGATCCAATCTGCCAATAGAATTGAAGTTGAATCATATTGGCTGATCCAATCAGCCAATAGGATTGAGCTTGCATTCTATTGGCTGTTCCAACCAGCCAATAGAATGCAAGCTCAATTCTATTGGCTGATTGGATCAGCCAATAGGATTTTTCCTACCTTAATTCTGATTGGCTGATAGAATCCTATCAGCCAATCGGAATTCAAGGGACGCCATCTTGGATGACATGATTTAAAGGAACCTTCATTCGTCGGGAGTCGTTGGAAGAAGAGGATGCTCCCGGCTGGCTTGAAGATGGACCCACTTCTGCCTGGATAGGATGAAGACTTCTGCCCCTCTGGAGGACCACTTGTGCCCGGCTGGGTGAAGACGTCTCAAGGTAGGGTGATCTTCAAGGGGTTAGTGTTAGGTTTTATTAAGGGGGGGATTGGGTGGGTTTTAGAGTAGGGTTGGGTGTGTGGGTGGTGGGTTTTAATGTAGGAGGGGTATTGTATTTTTTTTTTTTACAGGTAAAAGAGCTGATTACTTTGGGGCAATGCCCCGCAAAAAGCCCTTTTAAGGGCTATTTGTAATTTAGTGTAGGGTAGGGATTTTTATTATTTTGGGGGGCTTTTTTATTTTATTAGGGGATTAGATTAGGTGTAATTAGTTTAAAATTCTTGTAATTATTTTATTATTTTCTGTTATTTAGTGTTTTGTTTTCGTACTTTAGTTTATTTAATTGTAGTTAATTTAGGAAATTATTTTAATTATAGTGTAGTGTTAGGTGTAATTGTAATTTAGATTAGGATTTATTTTACAGGTAAATTTGTTTTTATTTTAACTAAGAAGTTATTAAATAGTTAATAACTATTTAATAACTATTGTACCTAGTTAAATAAATACAAAGTTGCCTGTAAAATAAAAATAAACCCTGAGCTAGATACAATGTAACTATTACACCCTGTTCCAAATTATTATGCCAATGATATCTTTCTCATTTACCTAAATAATTGATGTAAACAACAGTCAGCATAATTATCATGTTATCAACTATTAAGAGTACAATTCAAATTTTATTGACCAAACCTCCTATTGATAACAGTATTTTTTTTTTCAAAATAAAAAACTTACAATGCACTGTTCCAAATTATTACGCACAATAAGTTTCAAAACACTTTATAGGTTGTAAAGAACTGTAAAAAAAATTGTAATTTGTTGTGTTTGCAGCATATTTACTGAAATCAAAAGCTATTTCAATCAAACTTTGAACATTTTAACTTTTTAAACATTTTAACAGGTCACGTTACATTTTAACATAGGACCCCTTATTTGATAGGAGCTTCACAAGTCTTGCATCCATTTAACTTGTGAGTTTTTGGACAGTTTCTGCTTGAATTTGTTTGCAAGTTGTCAGAATAGCCTCCCAGAGCTGCTGTTTGGATTTAAACTGCCTCCCACCCTCATATATATTTTGCTTGAGGATGCTCCAAAGGTTTTTAATAGGATTGAGGTCAGGGGAGGATGGAGGCCACACCATGACTTTCTCTCCTTTGATCCCCATAGCAGCCATTGATGCAGAGGTATTCTTTGCAGCATGAGATGGTGCATTGTCATGCATGAAGATGATTTTATTACGGAAAGGATAGTTCTTCCTTCTGTACCAGGGAAGGAAGTGGTCAGTCAGGAACTCCACATACTTTGTAGAGGTCATCTTTACACATTTGGGGACCCTAAAGGGGCTGACCAGCTCTTTTCCCATGATTCCGGAAAGCCTTGTTGGAACAGGGTGGCCGTCCACCAACCATGCACTACTCCATCCATCTGGACCATCCAGGGTTGCACGACACTCATCAGTGAAAGGGACTGTTTGAAAATTAGTCTTCATGTATTTTTCTGCCCAATGCAGCCATTTCTGCTTGTGAGCATTGGTTAGTGGTGGCCGAATGGAAGGTTTATGCACAGAAAATGGTGCTCTGCTTAATAATGTGGAACACCCTCCTTTAGTAGTTTTTCCTTTAATTGGGTTTAACTGGCAATCTAATTATCACAGGTGTCCGAGATTGTTTTCAGTGATCAAAAGAGCCCTGAGACACAATGCCATCCATGAGTTAAACTGAAATAAAAAATATTTAATCTTTGTGACACTGAAATAGAATTTGCATAATAATTTGGAACAGGGTGTAGTTATATTGTAGATAGCTTAGGATTTATTTTATAGGTAAGTATTTAGTTTTAAATAGGAATAATTTAGTTAATTGTAGTAATTTTATTTTGTTTTATTTAAATTATATTTAAGTTAGGGGGGTGTTTGGGTTAGGGTTAGACTTAGGTTTAGGGGTTAATACATTTAATATAGTGGCGGCGACGTTGTGGGTGGCAGATTAGGGGTTAATAAATGTAGGTAGGTGTCGTCGATGTTAGGGATGGCAGATTAGAGGTTAATAAAATTAAACTAGTGTTTGCGAGGCAGGAGTGCGGCGGTTTAGGGGTTAATATATTTTTTGAAGTGGCGGCGATGTCCGGTCGGCAGATTAGGGGTTAAAAACTTTAGTTAAATGTTTGCGATGTAGGGGGGCCCTCGGTTTAGGGGTTAATAGGTAGTTTATGGGTGTTAGTGTACTTTTTAGCACTTTAGTTAAGAGTTTTATGTTATGGCGTTAGCCCATAAAACTCTTAACTACTGACTTTTAAATGCGGTAGGAGTCTTGACAGGAGAGGGTCTACCGCTCACTTTCTCCAAGACTCATAATACCGGCGTTAGGAAAATCCCATTAAAAAGATAGGATACGCAATTGACGTAAGGGGATTTGCGGTATGCTCGAGTCGCGGAAAAAAAGTGAGTAGTACACTTGTACCTGCAAGACTCGTAATACCAGCGGGCGTTAAAAAGCAGCGTTGGGACCTCTCAACGCTGCTTTTTAAGGCTAGCACAAGACTCGTAATCCAGGCGCTAATCTCTAAATATTGGCATTTACTTAAAGAGACCTGCAATTTTCAAATAGTTTTAAGGACCTCCCTCTTGTTTCTTACAAAAAGAATCAGAACCTTACGGATGGATTAATGAGCGTGGATATAGATTCTGCATATCTGTCCAACCCCCTACAGAAAAAAAGGTTAATTCTGGTGTTACAATTGTGCCCAATGCAATTCCCTCATACAAGGAGAATATGTTACCCATCGCCATACAGGACGGAAAATTAACAATAGGGGCACATAATCATGCAACTCTAGTTATGTGATATATGTGATCAAATGCACATTTGGGTGGGCATATGTAGGTGAGACCACACAGTCTGTGAGGGACAGAATACGACAACATAAATCAGCCATATTTAATTAGATGAAGCTGTCACACATCATTTTACTTTAGCATCACATAATAAACGCCAATTAAGATTTCAAGTTGTTATTCAAAAAGGAAGCAAAGTGGATTAGGATGTTGAACACTATGTCCCCAATGGGCTTAAACCCTGACAAACCTTGGGGACACTTTGTTTGAAACATAATTTATCCGATATTCTGTATGATTGGTACTTTCTAATCTATTTGAGTGTCTAATATACATATGATCTGAAAAAATCAATTTAAAAATCAATAAATATTAGTTATATGATGCAGAGCAGTTCCAAAGTAATACAATACTTTTTAAGTATTCTTTAAATCTTTGTTAATCAGCATTAGATATGTGTTCCTCCATCTCCTGTACACAAATTATCTTTTGTAAATATATACAATTTTTTTTTATAAGTAGTGATTGAGTCAGTATAGTTAATATCGGCATTCCGTTTTGAAAACATGTAGTAATATGATTCGTTGGTATGTTGAGTGACGGATGTATGATTGGTCCAATTAGGGCATTTAATTATACTACTTATAGAGGGCTATCCCCATAGTTCTATGTACTCCTTGACAAAGGGCAGAGTCCCGAAACGGGCGTCGGAGTGTGTTATTGATGAGTCATGTAGTCACAAGGTCCAGAGATCAGGGAGTTCCATTACTGGATTGTTTGCTGTACGATACCGTCACCATCCCCCTATAGGGTCTGTAAGCGCTGAAAGTCATACCGATACTTGCCTGTGATACTGCTGGTCGAGGTATTCTGACGAAAGAGGTATCAAAGTGATTGTGAGTAAAACATTCCTGATGGTTGTTAAAAAGTCTCACTGCACCTGTTGATTTCGACCCTCTACATAGAAATGTATATATAATGGCAATTTATCTAAGCAATACGTTTATGCCTACATGTGAGTCTAACAGTGTCTTAAAGGACCAGTTAACACAGTAGATTTGCATAATCAACAAATGCAAGATAACAAGACAATGCAATAGCACTTAGTCTGAACTTCAAATCAGTAGTAGATTTTTTTCTGACAATTTTAAAAGTGATATCTAAATTCCACTCCCCCTGTACCATGTGACAGCCATCAATCAATCACAAATGCATACACATACCATGTGACAGCCATCAATCAATCACAAATACATACACGCTTATTCTGTGAATTCTTGCACATACTCAGTAGGAGCTGGTGACTCAAAACGTTTAAGGGGCATAATTATCAAGCTCCGTACGAAGCTTCAGACTCGAAGGAAACAGAAGTTATGAAGCAGTGGTCTAAAGACCGCTGCTCCATTACCTGTCCGCCTGCTTTGAGGTGGTGGACAGAAATCAAGCCGATCGAATATGATTGGGTTGATTGACACCCCCTGCTAGCGGCTGCAAATCTGTAGGGGGCAGTATTGCACCAACAGTTCATAAGAACTGCCAGTGCAATGAAAAATGCTGACAGCGTATGCTATCTGCATTTATCGATGTGCAGCAGACATGATACGCTACATCGTATCATGTCCGCTCGCACTTTAATAAATTGACCCCTAAATATAAAAAGACTGTGTGCACATTTTGTTAATGGAAGTAAATTGGAAAGTTGTTTAAAATTGCATGCTCTATCTGATTAATGAAAGTTAATTTTGACTTGAGTGTCCCTTTAACACAGTAAATTCTTGAAGAGACGTACACAGATGAAAACGCTAATAGTGATACAGATGAATACATAAAGGGCGATACAGACCTTTCTATTAGTTACACATATACTCTTAAATGGATATATACCTGAGGATAATGGACATTCAATACATGGGACCAAGACAAATTTAAATTGTATATTACTTTTTGGGACATTCCTATGTTACTATAATGGATGTTACTTTATTCCTCTATATTTGTGGAATATAATTTTCCATTTCTTTTTGTGACACTGACAGCATCATTTTTTTCCTAGGGATGCCTAGGGTTCTATGCTATAATTTCTTTTTTCTTTTTTTTTCTGGTGAGCATGGTCTGTGTGAATGAAATGTATGCTGGGCAAATATCATTTTATCATTTCATTCTTGAATAATAGGATAAACAAATACAAATTATTTCATTAGAGTGCTGAGAATTGATTTTTTTTATTGTAGTAGTCTGGCAATACCTCTTGTGCACCTATATTTACATATATAGATATTAGATATAATTAGTAGTGCTGTCGCTTCCACTATTTAAGAGGTTATCAACAGTTCACGTTTGTAGCAAATAGTTGAAAAGGTTTTATAGCTGTTGTAATGCATTTCTAACTTGCATTTGTTCCTTCAAGTGTCAAGCAAAAATTAACACAGTTCTTACTGAAAAAGACAGATACATATCAATTACATTTGAAGAGATGTATCATCTTTAAGCATCAGATTGTGCTATGAAACTGAACTATGTCTAGTAATGGCTAGTGCATAATATAGCACGATTCCTGAGAATTTGCTTATGAAATGGACTTTACAGCTGAAATACCGTCTGCCCATTAGCATGTGCACCAATCAAATATGTACTAAGGATTAGATTATGAGTGGAGCAGTAGTTTGCGCTCATATTATGTGTAAAAAGTAAAAAGTTTGCATTCTCGCGTTCTCAATGTCACGTAACAAATAGACTTTGAGAAGTACTGTATAGGAATATCTATCTTAAAATACATATAACATATTCTGCATTGTGTAATGTAAAATATTTACAGTAAATATAAGGCAGAATATTGTATAAATGATTTTTCATGTTTTCATCTACTTGACTGCAAAGGTTTCCAATGTACATACACATATATATATATATATATATATATATATATATATATATATATATATATATATATTTATGTGTAAATACATATATACACATATAAATACACAAACACATCTTTACGCACACACACATATATTTAGACATGTATATGTATATATCTCTATGTTAATGCCCTTTACAGTTTTTTTAATACCTCATATCTTTGAGCCCTTATAATTTTTTATTGCAATTTTATTTAAAAAAAACCCTGTATTTTTTAATGCATTTTTTATTTGGTTTGTGACAGTTTTTATTCAAGAGTAACAGTTAACCAGAGTTCTGAAGTTGTGATAATCATTCAAGTGTAAATCTTGATTGCGCTCATGTGTTCGCATTTACTTTCAACTTGTAATATGAACATAATTAAATTTGTTTGCAACGGCACGAGAACCAGATATGGCTTGGGCACAAATGATAGCTCTCCACTCGCAATCTAGCACTAAATGTCTAACACAATTATTGATGCCAAGACATTGAAGTATTTTATTCATTTTAACGTTTATAAAACATTTAAGATTATTTAAAAAAACAACAATATAATTTCATAATAACAATTTGTTACTTTTATTTTCATGTAGATAATTGGAAAATATTTGATAGCATGAAAAACTGAACCTTTATATATGTAAAGTATATAATACAATGTAATCAGGGCCGGACTGGGACCAAAAATAGGCCCAGGCATTTTAAGATGGAGCATCCCACTCCTCTGCCCCCCTTTGTTATTTGACCGTACACCAAAATTGACAAATATAATGTAATGAAAAATAGAAGCTATTAAACCACATATTTAACTAACTTCATCAGCCTGTGTAGTCAAAGTTACTCAAAATAACAGTCACCTAATCCCTGACCTGGGTCTCAAACACAACAAGGCATAAGAGGCAGGGCTGGCCCTGCATTATGCACAAATAATAATGCTGGTGACTTGATGTGGCTAAAGCAACAGGCCCCAGCTCTCAACTGGCAAATGCCCTGTATGCCCTATGTGCAGTCCGCACCTGAATGCAATAATAGATTGTCATCCCTATTTAAAAGGTAACTAAACAATGACTAAAATACCCTTCATTAGCACTCTTTCTATTCAATAGAAAAAAATTAAAATATATTCTTATTCAGTGATTAACAATATTTTAATAGCTACCTACATAAAATGATTTTTTAATGTTTTTAATTTCCAGACAGTTTTTACGGGGTATGTTTTTTTTTTATTAGTAAATATGAAGAAAAGAATGATCCCCTTCTTTGATGTCCTTAAAAGATGATCTTTATTTGCACAAATTAAAACAATGTCTGGAAAGCTTCCAAGTAGAAATACAAAGTGGGCACAACACTTGGGCTTACGTGTTTCGGCTGATAGCCGTCATCATAGCCTATAGTGCTGTGGCTGAAGCTCTATTGTGAAGCAAGAAAAATTAACCTATTGGCTATCATTAAAATGTTAAATAAACCAATATACGCCTACTTTGAGTTAACTATTCAAATGCCTGGCCTAAGCAAGTTCAGAGTGTAAATACCCAATGGCATATTGTAACCTACATATTTACGCAACATGCCCTGCATCACATTCAGATTCTTGTGTCTTTAGTGGGGTGAATATAATAGAAATACATCCTTAGTGATGAACTACTTAAATAGCAGAAGATATCGAATATGCTGAAATAAAAAAATGAAAATGAAATTACAATGAATTAAAGAAATTAAAGAATAATAAGGCCAAAGTAAAGCAATACTGCCACAGATAAAACTCATACAGAGATTGTACTTGGACAAGGTGTGTAAACACATACATACACATATAGGTGAATTATCAAATGCATTGTTGCCAACTTTACATGTGTACCAACCTTACACCTATGTGTTTTTATATATATATATATATATATATATATAATATATATATATATCTATCTATATATATATATATATATATATATATATATATATATATATGTATCCACACGCAGACATATCGATAGATTGCCTATGCATTGTTATCATTGTATTTTGTGTCGCCAAAATTACACATGGGCATCTGTATGTAAATCCCCATTAGCAATCGTTTACATTAGTTAACAGACCAGTATACACTAATTTGTCTATCTGATATTTTTGCCCTATTGAGGTTTAAAGTTTAAGCCAAGAGACCAGGAGTACCAGGAGAGATTACTCCCAGTAATTTATCATATCGTATCTTGAATTTAGGCCCATGGTACCCTGGTGTCCAGCTTAAAAATCCAAAACATTTCACGCTTTGCTAGAAGCTGATCCTAATTTCCTCCCCTCTTGGGTAACACTACTTTCTCTATGGCACACAAAGTGGGCGTATATTGATTTAATTAACATTTTAATTAGAGCCAATAGGTTAATTTTTCTTCCTTCAGGCACAGCACTAAAGGCTATGATTACAGCTATCAGCCGAAACACGTAAGCCTAAGTGCTGCAACCACTTTGTATTTCTACTTGGAAGTTTCCCAGATGTTGTTTTAATTTGTGCAAATAAGGATCATCTTTTAAGAACATGAAAGGTGTGGATCGTTCTTTTCTTCATATTTACCTTTACCCAGTTGATCCTCCTCCTCTATACAGGGGACCCCGCACTAGACTCCTCCCAGTGTGATGAGGTCACACTAAGCGCCCGTTAGCCTGTTGGGACAGCTGTCCGCTAAGAAGGTGAGAGGGGCCAAGCAATATGCACCGTATGGATAACGGAGCCCCCTTGCACCATAGCGGTCATGCCTGGAGTACAGACGGCTGGATTGTGGCATCAGGAAGCCAGGTACCAATTTGTACATGTATGGGAAGGAGTATATATATATATATATATATATATATATATATGCCGGGGGACACTTTGGACTATTCCACCTATTCCAAGTTTTGACAGAGACGCTATTTGTCTAGAGACTGACTCTCCATTCTGAACATTTTTTTTTTATTAGTACCCTGAGTATTTATTGTATTACTCTCTCATTCTAATCCCTCTATACTCTTGTAATTCCATCAGTTCCTCCTGACTGTACCCACTTACCCTTATTCTTGTGCCATATTAGAGAGAACTAGATAAGGTCCCACAGTCAGGAACAGGTCTTAATACTTACTGTTGGGAAACACTGTTTTAGTTCATTCAGTGTGTATCTCTTTTCTGCAGTACTAATGTATTCTCTCCATTGTGTTGACTGACTCAGTTATCTTCCAGATACTTATTTAAATTGCTTGACTGGGTTCCCAGATTTAAAAGTTGGCCTATTAAACATCATTTGCGCCATCTGCTATTTATATAATAATTTCCATTATCATCTTTACCAACTAGCAATATTGCTCTAAAATAAATTGTACCTCAGACCATTCTTCTGCTTTCACTAAACCAAATACAGCTCTATCACTAAAAGTGGCATTTCAAGGGTACCTTACCATATACATCATTATGCACCTCACATTATCACAAGCAAGATGTAACCACACAATTTGTTAAATTCTTTGTTCATATATGTATATTATTCACACTTGTTAGGGCTCACACTATACTGCAGTGTGAAGCATTATGTCTCTTTATAAACTGGTTACAATGCTATTACTCAAAACAGGGATATTTCAAAATATTTTAAAATGAAATCAAGAACCTTAAAGATGTCTGAATTTTTTCTTGTCTTCAAGCCACTATTTCCTAACTGCTGTATAGGTAACATAAGAGCTTCCTACTTAATTTCCTCATTACATACACCATAGCCTTCAATTTTACGATTATATTGAGTGCACAATTACAGAACATTGTAAATTACCTCTTGTGCTTGGAGAAAGTAGTATTAAATATTTAAAAAATATAAGCTATAGATGCAGAAAAGGTCACAGTCAATGAAACCCTATTACTTGTCAAATAAAAAATACATTTTGTGATAAAAGTTATAATAATATCAGTTTGTATTAAAACACAGCAACAGGAGCTCTTGGAAAATTACAGTCTAGACATACATGAAAAGGCTTCATATAAGCACGAAGAAACTCTGTCCTGTTACGGATTAACCAACTTTGAATTTTTGCTTTTTGATTGAAAAAATTCAATAGAAACTGTGTTAAGTGTTTCCACCCCTATTAAACAGTCACCTAAAATCTATAATTCACTGAAACATTAAGTAATTGCCATTTATTTCTAAACTATTCAATTCTACAAGCCCAACTGTGAATCCAGCAGCGCATTTCTCTGCTAGCCAGCGTTTTGTTATCAGTATCTCTGCATGAAAAGGTGATTTTATTTGACTGCTTACAGAAAAATACAAAATAGACGAAAATCAAGTTGCATTTAAAGAGAAAGAACAGAATTGAAAGATTCAAAGCTATGAAACAATGAGGAAATGTTTACTAATAAAAAAAAACAAAATTCAGAGCCATAAAAAAGTTAAACATTTATTTGAGTAATCAACACCCTTCATTAGCTTTATTGTAAGTTTATATAAGCATTTTTGAGGGTTAATTGTTAATTGATCGTCTAGAACAACCCATCTTGCTGAAGATTAGCAGAAAAATAGGCCTAGGAACTGCTGCTGGGACCTTTTAACAGGTAGGTTAGGCTACACCCACCAGACTGCCCCATTGGTGCTGACTGCAAACCATTGATTCCGCCTACTCTTCCCACTCTCATAAGTCCTTAACCCTTAAGCTTCTTCTTGCCTAGGCGGCCTTACACTGACACTTATATTAGATAAAGTTCATCAAACAGTTCAATGTTAAATGCTGTTATTTCAGGTGTTGTAACTTTGGATTTAATGAGTAAATTATGCTTACAGCGTTGTGGGCACTCTCTGTGACGGGAAATTATGAAAATTGTACGTCAATTAACATTGGGTGTTATTAATGGTTGGAAAAGGATACTTTTCAATGTAAAGAGATCAAGAAATTATTGACCTAACCTACACCAAAACAGATTAAACAATGTTTATAAAGTTTTCTATGCACATCATTTATTGTCTAGCAGGTGCTTTTAGTAATGGCTCATGGACTTTCACCACCATGAAAGAAATTAATTTATCAGGTAAGCATAAGTTTTTTTTTAGTTTTATTTATTTATAAAAAAGCAGTGTTTTCTGACATATAAAGCTTTCAAGTTGTCTTATTTTGAAACTTATAGGGACAGTAAAGGCAAAAATATTTTTTCATATTTCAGATAGATGATGCAATTTTAAACAACTTTCCAATTTGCTTCTATTAAGTAATTTGCTTTGTTCTCCATTGTCGAAAAGGATACTTAGCTAATCCCAGGAGCAGCAGTGCAATACTGTGAGCTTTCGGGTGATTGGTGGTTACACATATAAGCCGCTTGTCATTGGCTCCCCCAGTGAGGCTTAGCTAGTTCCCAGTAGCGCATTTGTGTGCCTTCAATAAAAAAATAATTCAACTGGAAAGTTGTTTAAAATTGCATGCTTTATCTAACATATGGAAGAAAAAAAATGTGTTTCATGTCACTTTAACTGCTAACATTTTTAAAAATTTAAAAAGTCTGGAAATTCCAAAATTAATTGCTCCCACTCCACGTGGGGTGCTTAATTTTAAAATTTGGAATTAATAAATAATATATATATGTACAGTTTATATGTCTATAACTATCTATATATACACAGCAAAAAAATAATATATATATATATACATGCAGTAAAGTGTGCATTTGGAGGTTTTGGATACCTCAGAATATGGAAGAAGGCGGCCCTTTGTGCCGGTTGGCTATTTTCGAAGCCACATTTATACTTGTGAAACAGAAAAACACGAAAATCTGGATTTGTACAGTATAAATTAGGCTCCAAAAATAGCCGACCAGCACAAAGGGCCGCCTTCTTCCGCATTTGGAGGTATTGAATCCTATGAATGCACACTTCTAATATACAGTATATATAAATATAAATCTCAGTGGACAAGTAACATATACTTTTTCCTTTGTTTACCATTGTTTGGGCAAGTCATTTGTTATCACTTACTAGTAAACTTTAGTGATATTTTTCCATGCGTGAACAATGTAAACAATGTAAATATAGATATATGTGAATTTTAAATTTTCCCTTTAAATGCGTCAAAATGATGTAACATTTGAAAAACATGTAATATTAAACTATTAATTTTAAATGCTGATACTCTTAAGATTCATATAAAACTCTATGAGAATCAACATTTCTATGCTAATATATTCAAATAATTGGATATTACATTGGATGTAGAAAAAGTACAATTTTGCTTGAATGTACAGAAGCACTTTCCCATTTATATGTAAATGTTAACACAATTGTCAAAGACCAGATAAAATGACTTATCAAATGGCTGAACCGTTCCTTTATAAATTTGATAAAGAGTTTATGCTTACTTGATAAATGTATTTATATTAATGATGGTGAGGGTCATTAAGAAGCTCACATGTGTGAATTACCATCCAGTCCAATAGGAGAAGGCAAAAACAACCCTACATGCCAGAGCTTAAATCCCTCCCTTAATACTCAATCCTACATATGGCCCAGTAGATCGAGGAAACAGAAACGCAGGAAAGAGAAAAAGACAAAATGGGGAGGATGAAGTGCAAATCAAGTACTGCAGCAAACTGGGTAAAAAAAAGGGCGGGACTCATGGATGTTCACCTGGAAGGCTGTGACATTTGCACATTGGGGAAAAAACATTACTACCTCGTTAAAACTTGTATCATTCTCTCTGTTCTTCGCACTCTGGTGGGAAATGAATCTCTGATTATTTAGAAAACCATATCAATGAAGAGTAGATCAGCACTTCAAAATTCACCTCACTCCTTCTTGGAAGCAATCATTTGACTAAGGGTTCAGGGTAATTGGGGGGGATTTAGGCCCCCGTGTGTAGGGATGTTTTTGCCTCCTCAGAGTGAACAGTAGTGAAATTTCCACTTTGTTGTCTCATGGACTTTAACCATTTGATTTAAAAAAATAAAAAAAAAGAGCTTCAAGCACCTTTTGAAAAAATGTAAATAACAAAAGTAAAATAAAATATAACAGTATTTCTACATATATTTGCTGACATTGTTATGGGTTGTTCATGTACAGTTATTTTTGCAATTAAACACCAGTCAATGGGTTATTGGCAGTTTTTAAAGGTGATTTGAAGTAGCAAATTTGATTTGGAAAGATTGACTGATCTGAGATAGCAAATTTAGTGGTTGATTACAATCTATTGTTTGATAATTTTCAGAATTCTGCCGAGGAGCTGCTTTCAACATTTCATTTGTTAGTGGTAGAACTTGTTTTCATGATTGTTTTAGAGAAAAATGGCTCTATACTAAAATGTGTCAGTCCTGTTATGCTGATCACAATTCAAATTTTCTATACTTAAAGGGACAATAAATACTTTGAGCTGGTAATATAAAATGATATGGCATATATATATATATATATACTAGTACTAAAGCCCGTGTACACGGGCCATTTTTTTCATAACAGCGGTCCCACCCCTTGCTCTCTCCCCCCTCTCTTTTGCTCTCTCTTCCCCCCTCTCTTTTGCTTTCTTTCCCCCCCTCTCTTTTGCTATCTCTCCACCCTCTCCTTTGTTCTCTCTCTCCCCTCTTTTGCTCTCTCTCTCCCCTCTTTGGCTCTCTCCATCCTTTCTTTTGCTCTCACTCCCCCCTCTTTTGTTCTCTCCCCCCCTTTGGCTCTCCTCCCCCCCCTTTGGCTCTCCTCCCCCCTCTTTGGCTCTCCCCCCCCTCTTTGGCTCCCCCCCCCTCTTTGGCTCTCCCCCCCCCTCTTTGGCTCTCCCCCCCCCTCTTTGGCTCCCCCCCCTCTTTGGCTCTCTCCCCTCTTTTGCTCTCTCTCTCCCCCCCTCTTTGGCTCCCCCCCTTTGGCTCTCTCTCCCCCCCTTTGGCTCTCTCTCCCCCCTCTTTGGCTCTCTCTCCCCCCTCTTTGGCTCTCTCTCCTCTTTGGCTCTCTCTCCTCTTTGGCGCTCTCTCCTCTTTGGCTCTCTCTCTCCCCCCTCTTTGGCTCTCCCCTCCCCTTTGGCTCCCCCCTCTTTGGCTCTCCCCCCCCCTCTTTTGCTCTCCCCTCCCCTCTTTGGCTCTCCCCCCCCCCTCTTTTGTTCTCTCCCCCCCTCTTTGGCGCTCTCCCCCCCCTCTTTGGCTCTCTCCCCCCCTCTTTGGCTCTCCCCCCCCTCTTTGGCTCTGCCCCCCTTCTCTTTGGCTCTCTCTCCCCCCCTTCTCTTTGGCTCTCTCTCCCCCCCCCCTTCTCTTTGGCTCTCTGCCCCCTCCCCTTCTCTTTGGCTCTCTGCCCCCCCTTCTCTTTGGCTCTCTGCCCCCCCCTTCTCTTTGGCTCTCTGCCCCCCCCTTCTCTTTGGCTCTCTGCCCCCCCCTCTCTTTGGCTCTCTGCCCCCCCTTCTCTTTGGCTCTCTGCCCCCCCCTTCTCTTTGGCTCTCTGCCCCCCCCCTTCTCTTTGGCTCTCTGCCCCCCCCTTCTCTTTGGCTCTCTGCCCCCCCCCCCTTCTCTTTGGCTCTCTGCCCCCCCCTTCTCTTTGGCTCTCTGTCCCCCCCTTCTCTTTGGCTCTCTGCCCCCCCCTTCTCTTTGGCTCTCTGCCCCCCCTTCTCTTTGGCTCTCTGCCCCCCCTTCTCTTTGGCTCTCTGCCCCCCCCTTCTCTTTGGCTCTCTGCCCCCCCCTTCTCTTTGGCTCTCTGCCCCCCCCCTTCTCTTTGGCTCTCTGCCCCCCCCTTCTCTTTGGCTCTCTGCCCCCCCCTTCTCCCTCTCTGGCTCTGTCTTCGTGGGACCCCGCCCGGCCACGCCCCATCGCGGCAATACCCGCCCGGTCACGCCCCGCGCGACGCCCGGCCACGCCTCTCGCGATGCTCCCGTCGGCCACAAACAGCTGTGAGGTCTGGGGAGCGCGTTGCCGCTTCTCACGCAGCAGACCTCACAGCTGTTGAGTAGCTCGCGCTCCCTATCTCACAGCTGCTTGTATGCTGTGTACCTCGCGCTCCCTATCTCAAGGCCAAGTGTTTGTCTCTACTGCGCATGACGGCTTAAGACAAACACTTGGCCTTTTATAATATAGGATATAACCTCTGCAATATACTTTCATTATTATTTTGTCCACTTTTCCTGTAATTCCATTCTAAAATCATGAGTTTTTCAGTTCCTGTTAGAAATGGATGTGCAGAACACAGCTATTGGCTGCATACTCTAGTGACCTAATTATTACTGTCTCTAATTGGACACAGCAGAGAAGGTATGTTACAACATTTCATCACCCCTTGCTTTATAGACACTAAGGACTCCATGTACTAAGCCGTCAATTCATCCGTCATTTTAGACGCGGCTAAACTCGCCGTTACTCGCCGCGGGCGAAATGGTGTCCGCTGTTGTTATGTACTAATAATCCCACAATAAATAGATATGTCTAGCCCGCCGCGAGCAGTGGCGGAATATTGATAAATTTGACGCCTCGCTCGCCGCGACTAAGCTGATGTACTTAACTTTCAGTTGAATTGTCTGGCCAATTGTTAACACGTGACATGTAAGGTGTCATGAACGTCATAGTAGTCGCGGAAATAGAATTTTGCTCCTATAAATGTAAAACTTTTCTAAACAACTTTATTATTGTTCCCAAATTTTTGGAGAGTAATTGCAGAGCGCTCTTTTTTGTGATCTTTATTTACAAATTCGATATGGCTTCATCTGGATCTGAAACCGCTTCAAAATCCAAGAATCCTCACTTTTCTCATCAGCAAAACGTCGTTTTGATTGACATGATTATTGACTCTTATGATTATTTGTTTGGATGTCGTGTCAAACAGACAAATATTTCTAGGAGGAAGCAGATCTGGCAAAGGATCAGCGATGCTGTTAGTGCCCAGGGTCCAGGAAAAAAGGATGTCGATCAGCTGAAGAAGCGTTACAATGACATTAAACGTTTCGCCAAAGCAAAATTGGCCAGAGAAAGAAATTCGGCACGTGCTACAGGAGGTGGACCAGCATATGTGGCAGACCTCAATGATTATGAGCAGAAGCTTGTTCAGCGTCTGGGACCAGAGATCATCACTGGCATAACGGATGAGTGTGACAGTGATTTAAGAGGTAAATGTACAACATAACTGACACAATTTTTTTTTTAAAATTATGATAGGTCATTGTCTCCAATATATATTTCTTTAAAATAACATTATCTGACTTCTTACGCTTCAGTATCTGAATCTATATAGGCCATTTAGGCCCCAAATACTGTAATCATTGATGTCGCATATATGTATAAGGGATTGTACAAGCCAATGTAAGTACAATGCTGATATTACTGCCTTTTATATATGTCTAGACTGGCGTCTAGAGTGACTTTCCTATTGTTTTGTACCTTGCCCGCCACCTAAAAGGTGGCGAGGCAAAAATAACGAGGTGGGGGCGGAGATTGACGCGAGCGGACAAATAGATTTTTTAGTACATTCATTTTTGGCGAGTTGGTGGTCAAATGTGTCTAATTACAGTAAAAAATGGAGAGGTAGCGAGGTTTGGGGGATAAGTACGCTCGCAATTTTAAAGATGCAAGTTTTAACATAATTGACGGCTTTGTACATATCAGTTTGCGAGTTTTGACGCGAGATTTGTTGCGGGTAGCTCGCTGACTGCTTAGTACATGGAGCCCTAAAACTTTACACTTATTTTGTCAACATTTAAACAACTAATGAAAAAATACATCTACGTTATTCTCAGAGACTAACCTTTTCTTTGAATGCATCATTCTATCTAGCATTTATTTAGTGTTTAATGTCCCTTTAATGACACATTTATGAAGCCATTAATTGCTTCTCAAATTCTAGTTTAAAGGACTTCATAAAACCAATGACAACACTTTTCACCACTACTAAGTACCTCTAAAACTTTTCAAATGTAGCATACTGGATGACATTAAGAAGCAAGGTCACCAAATACAAACACTATCTGCTCAAAAAAATAAGAACTTTTGCACTAATAAAAATCAGCCCCACCCTATCAATAATACCCATGTTCAAATCACTTAAAAATACATATACACTTATCTCTATGGTTTTGGAGCACAACAGGTTTGTAACAGTACAAATACGACCTATTTGCATCAATACACAAAGAGATTAATCAACATATAGATAGTTCAACCTGTGATGTAATTATTAAACCCACAAAACAGCATTTTCTTTGTTGTTAACCTTGCTTATTTGGTTTTTAGATTTTGAAATTCGAAGACATTGACGACACAGATAATTATTTCAGTTTTTCTTAGGGGGTGTAAAAATTCTCAGCAAAAGCATTTTAGCATTGTGATCACTAGAAAATCACTGACAAAAGCGGACACAGTTAAGTTGTTTTGCAGTAGTGCTTGCATGTACAGTACCTAGGTGGTGAGTTTACAGTTGATGTTTCTAATTTCCATAAAATTTGCAAATTAATTTCCCTACTTTTGTTTATATTTAATGAGTGTGTATAATGTAGATTAACATAAATTTGTTTCACCATGTAATACACACTTCCAATAATGCAGATTTATATTATTATTTATATGTTACATTATTATTTATAATATTTGAGTGATGTTGAACATGATCTTAAATATACTATAGTCCGTAAACATCTTGTAATTAAAAGATTTTTTTGTTGTCTTGCTATATATTAAGCCAAAGCTAAACATTTTTTTTTAAAAAAATATTCCATTTGCCTTATTTGGGGAACCAATGTGGGCTTAAATCTGCAGACAACAAGGCTAACCATGGTCATATTGTTAGTATAAAGTGAATTGTTTTGCATCTGCTATCTTGTAAAGCAAATATGAGAAAGACATGTAGCAGTGTTAGCCTTCAGATTCAGTGAAAGCCCCAATTACACAAATAAGGGGGAAATGCATAATTAAATCACATTGCAACTTTGTTTTACAATTCATAGCTAAATATTTGTATATTGAAATCTCAAGGTGTTCACTGTCCATTTAACAGAGACTTTTTTTTTTACAATAATAATTAAACTCAAATGTATTTTAATAAAATATAAAAATAAATCTATATACATACATAGGCACAAAAGTGATCATCCAATCCATTGAAGATGGGCAAGGTAGAAAGGCGTAGAATTTCACCCCAAGATTTGTCTTTGAGCCATAATGGATCAGGATTTGGCCGTGGGATCTCCAGTGCAACTCCACCAGTGAGAAGAAAGTGGCACTCATCATTATTTATAAATCCCCGGTTCTTCTGCAAACCCACACAGAGTAAGAAGGAAAAGAGCAACTTGTGCTTTTCAAACAGAGAACTACAAACTCTCTCATAAATGCTACAAAGAAATAAAATAAATACAATCAGATGCCATAACACAACATACAAAATATTGCATATTGCATGTTGGTTTCAAAGTTATAGTCAAACTGTTTATGTGAAAATAACAAATGACACTATTTTAAAAATACAGAAACATTTTAAGGATATTGTGAATAATTTTCTCAATATTTAAAAATAAATAAAAAAATTCTTGGCACGATAAATTCAACAACAAATATCATAAACTAAAGATATGTTTTGAAGTGATGCTTTGTATGCTTAAGACCCAAATAACAAAATGCATTACAGATAGAGGAAAAATTACATTAAACACTTGATTCTAAATGGTAGAAAAATATATTTAGCTTTAAGAGTCATATAGAATAACTGGTATTCCAGTCATAAAGCATTCTAATAGATTTCTTTTAGATTAGGAAACACTATTGCTTTTAAGATGGCTATAATTTTTAGATCTAAAAGACCAAAAAAGACAACAGCCCTCATGCCGGGTGAATAAGGTCCACTTTCGCAAACCTCTTCTGCCTTGCTTCATTTAGCATTGCACAAGCAATTGCCCACTTCTGAAGCGCAACCAATTACACTAGAGCAGGGCTTGATGGATCAGGATGATTTATTGCAGAAAGTCTTCAGGTGCGGGAGAGGCTAAGTAGCTGCAGTCTTAACACCGCTGCAACTTAACCAGTATTCCAGGCCTACTTATGCGAGCCTTAAATACTAAGGCCCCAAGCAGCAGCATCTGCAGATTCATAAATGGGCGCCATCATGTCTGATTACAAAACTACAGACATCCATGCCAAGCACACACCTCAGAGGGGATTTTAACATTGTGGAAGAGACTGCTGAAAATGTATTACCATAGGACATAGTCCAAATAATGGGACAGTCCAGAAAAAAATCACGACAGATGGCAAGTGAGATCTACTAAATAAATAGCTTTATACAAACAAGTAAAAAAACAATCTTTTCACTAAAATATTGAATTTGTAAACTTAAAACTACAGTCATATAAGTAACAATACATATTTACCATTTTATATACTCAATAGCACATTTTTGGCTTATATATAATATATACATATATATATATATATATATACATATATATATATATATATATATATATATATTAAAAGTCAAATTATTTGCTAGTGAAGATGAATAGGGCACCTATGATTGCAATCAATACCCGTTATCTAAAAAGGTATTTCCCTTTAGATACAGGAAATCTGCCAAAGAGCAGACAGTGTCCATGGGAACAGTTTCTCTCATTAGACTTTTTTACGCCTGAAAACACAGGAAAATTTTGTTCAACCTTTCCAGTAACGTAAAGCAGGCAGAAGATTTCTCATGCTAGTGAATGCAACCCTGGGAAATGACAGATAACAAAGGAATGAAATTGCAAAACTAAGATGCTATTGGGAAGAAAAAAATATTTATTTCTCTGAGCCTTCAAACTTCTTTTATTTTTGTATTTACAGGAAATCATTATTTATAATACATCTGTTTTTGTTATAATACCCCAAATAACAGTTTATGTCAGCAGATGCAGAGTAGAAAATTAGTCATACCTGTTTGTGAAATAATCATTAAGGTTTGTTATTCTTTCCTGGAGATTTGGGGATGACTGACTTTTCTTGATGGCATTAATATACAGATTAATAAACCAAACCAAGGAGTATTGATACATGGAATCAATATAAGCTAGGTCTGAGATGACAAAGAAAATCACGCTGGAAAGGTTTGCAACCTGCACAACAAAATAACAATATAGATTATTTTTTGCTTAGAATATTATGAAAAACCTTAAAGTAAAGAACAGATAAATTACTTTTAAATTAAAAACAAGGATAATGCTGTTTTGTTTTTATTTATTTATTTAAATACCCCTTACTATATCCTATCCCCAAGGCCAAAATCAATGTTTTACTTAAATTGTGTATATGATATTGAATTTTGCTGTAACTCATATGTTAAGGCTATGCATTAATACAAAGTATAATTGTTTGAATTTATGGGAGGATAACGGGGTGCTTAATAGGAACAAGATGCAGTAATCAATTTGATGATAAACACGAGAATAATTATTTTGGTGGAAAATAAAATTAGTTTAACAATGACTCATAGGTTGAGGTTTAATAGCTATGTGAGTCATAGCTGGTGAGGTGTGATGGAAAATCTGTAGTTAAATTAATTTTAAACAAGCTTTTGGGAGAGCAAACTTTATTTCTTCTGCAGAAAGCAATGGGACATCTAGCAAGATATGAGACTATTGGTGACTTTAGACAAAGATGACAAGGTGTGAGAGATCAAGGAAGAACATTATGGTATCAGTGATCTAAAATATAGAACAAGAATATATGTAATTGTTGTCTCCTAATACACTTTTAGGCTCTTTTTAGTTACTCCAAGGAAAAATGAGGTCAGTCTATACTAAAGATAAAATTGATAAAGGTGAGACTCTGCAGTCCATTTTAGATACAGGTAATTTCTGTCAACGGATAACATCATAGTTAAAAACAGATGAAACCCAAAACTTTTCTTTCATGATTTAAATAGAGCATGGAATCTTAAACAACATTCTAATTTACTTCTATTATCACATTTTCTTCATTCTCTTGGTATCTTTTGTTGAAAAGCGGGGACGTAAGTTCAGGAGCGTGCACGTATCTGGAGCACTATATGGGAGCAGTTTTGCAAGAATGTTATCCATTTGCAAGAGCACTATATGGCAGCACTATTTACTGCCATAGAGTGCTCCAGACACCTACCTAGGTATCTCTTCAACAAAGAATACAAAGGGATTCAAGCAAATTTGATAATAGAAATAAATTGGAAACCTTTTTAAAATTGTATGCTCTGTCTGAATCACAAAATAACATATTTCCCTTTAACAGGATAACTAGAGGGAATGTAGATGAGATGTTCTCCGCTTTCTCTAAAGGCATAATAATAATTTGATGAACAAATCAAGATGTAACATAGCGGTTAAAAATTTTCTCCAAACTGCCAGTTTTAGAATGTGTGATAATCAAATAATAGATACAAAAATATAAAATAGATATTTTGTTTATAATCGACTGTAGCTTTCTGGGTAGATAGTTGCACTTTTAATTCTAGATATATTTTAGGGCTCCCTAGGGTGGACCAAAGATAGATGCCAAGCCTAATTTTCCCAATGCATGTAATATTCCCACACTAAAATAATATTCCCCTACTAAGGGCTAGATTACAAATGGTGTGCTATCCTTTGCACATGACAGAAATTACGCACATATTGAAAGTAAAGTGGAAAAATAAATTGCATAAAAAAGTAATAAGGGCTCAAAGATATGAGGTCTCAGGTTTTAGAAAAAAAACCCAAAATGTATGCTTACCTGAAAAAATTTCTTTTTTTTCCGGATATGGTGAGTCCACGGTTTAAGTAATTACTGTTGGGAATATCACTCCTAGCCAGCAGGAGGAGGCAAAGAGCACCACAGTTAAACTGTTAAGTATCACTCCTTTACCCACAACCCCCAGTTATTTGACCAAAAAGCTGTAGAAGTGCCTGAGGTTATAGTCAAAAGAACAACTGTCTTAAAATAAAGGGTGGGGCCGTGGACTCACCATATCCAGAAATAAATAAATTTATCAGGTAAGCATACATTTTGTTTTTCTTTCCTAAGATATGAGTTCACGGCTTGAGTAATTACTGTTGGGAACCAATACCCAAGTTAGAGGACACGGATAGATAGGGAGGGACAAGACAGGCAGTCCTAAACAGAAGGCACCACCGCTTGAAGAACCTTTCTCCCAAAAGAAACTTCAGCCGATGCAAAAGTATCAAATTTGGAAAATTTTGAAAAAGTATGTAGAAAAGACCAAGTTGCAGCCTTGCAAATTTGTTCCACAGAAGCTTCATTTTTGAAAGCCCAAGAAGAGGAAACAGCTCTTGTGGAATGAGCCGTAATTCTCTCAGGAGACTGCTGTCCAGCAGTCTCATAAGCCAAACAAATTATACTTCAAAACCAAAAAGAAAGAGTAGTAGCAGTAGCTTTCTGACCTTTACGTTTCCCAAAGAAACAGACAAAGAGGGCAGAGGACTGGCGAAAATCCTTAGTCACTTGTAAGTAGCATTTAAGAGCACGTACAACATCCAAATTGTGTAACAAACATTCTTTGGAAGAAGAAGGATTAGGACACAGAGAGTGAACATGGTTGATATTTCTATTAGAAACAACCTTAGGAAGGAAACCTAACTTAGTACGAAGAACCGCCTTATCGGCATGAAAAATAAGATAAGGGGAATCACACTGCAGAGCTGAGAGTTCAGAGACTCTTTGAGCAGAAGAGATAGCAACAAGAAACAAAACCTTCCAAGATAACAAATTAATGTCTATGGAATGCAGTTGCTCAAACGGAGCCAGCTGTAAAACGTTAAAAACAATGTTAAGGCTCGAAGGAGGAGCAACAGACTTAAAGACAGGCCTGATTTTGACCAAGACCTGACAAAAAGATTGCACGTCTGGCACATCCACCAAATATTTATGTAGTAAAACTGATAAAGCAGAAATCTGACCCTTCAGGGTACTAACTGACAATCCTTTCTTTTTCCCCAAAGAAAAGATAAAATTCTAGGAATTCTAATTCTACTCCAAGAGTAGCCCTTGGATTCACACCAAAAAAGATATTTACGCCATATCTTATGGTAAATATTTCTAGTAACAGGCTTGAGAGCCTGAATCATGGTCTCAATGACCGACTCAGAAAAACCATGCTTAGACAGAATAAAGCGTTCAATCTCCAAGCAGTGAGCTTCAGAGAAACTAGATTTGGATGAAGGAAGGGACCCTGAATCCAGAGGTGGTAGAAATAACATCTCTACTAGGACTGCAAACCAGATCCTGCGAGGCCACGCAAGGGTTATTAAAATCAATGACGCCCCCTCCTGTTTGATACGAGCAATGACTCATGGAAGGAGAGCAAATGGAGGAAATTGGTATGCCAAACTAAAAAACCCAAGGAACCACCAGAGCATCTATTAAAATGGCCTGCGGATCTCTTGACCTTGAACCGTACCTTGGAAGCTTGGCGTTCTGATGGGACGCCATCAGATCTAACTACGGCACTCCCCGTTTGAGGACTAAGCTGGAAAACACCTCTGGATGGAGTTCCCACTCCCCGGGATGAAAAGTCTGTCTGCTCAGAAAATCCGCTTCCAGTTGTCTACTCCTGGAATGCGGATGGCAGATAGACAGCAATGGTGGGTCTCTGCCCACTGAAGAATCCGAGTAACCTCCTTCATGGCTAAAGAACTCAGAGTTCCTACCTGGTGATTGTGTTTGAGTGAGTGTCTTTGTTAGAGTACCTGAGTCAGCATGTATTTGAGTGAGTGACTGTGTTAGAGTACATGAGTCAGTATGTGCTTGAGTGAGTGTCTGTGTTAGAGTTTGTAAGTATGTGTTTCAGTGTGAGTGTCTATGTTACAGGGCATTAATCAGTATGTGCTTCAGCGAGTGTCTGTGTTAGAGTGCATAAGTCAGTATGTGTTTGAGTTAGTGTCTTTGTTAGAGTACCTGAGTCAGCATGTATTTGAGTGAGTGACTGTGTTAGAGTACATGAGTCAGTATGTGTTTGAGTGAGTGTCTGTGTTAGAGTACGAGTCAGTATGTGTTTCAGTGTGAGTGCCTGTGTTAGAGGGCATGAGTCAGTATGTGTTTGAGTGAGTGTCTGTGTTAGAGTACCTGAGTCAGCATGTATTTGAGTGAGTGACTGTGTTAGAGTACATGAGTCAGTATGTGTTTGAGTGAGTGTCTGTGTTAGAGTACATGAGTCAGTATGTGTTTCAGTGTGAGTGTGTGTGTTAGAGTACATGAGTCAGTATGTTTTTGAGTGAGTGTCTGTGTTAGAGTACATTAATCAGTATGTTTTTCAGTATGAGTGACAGTGTTAGAGTACATGAGTCAGTATGTTTTTCAGTATGAGTGACAGTGTTAGAGTACATGAGTCAGTATGTTTTTCAGTATGAGTGACTGTGTTAGAGTACATGAATCAGTATGTATTTGAGTGAGTTACTGTTTTAGAGTACATGAGTCAGTATGTGTTTCAGTGTGTGTGTCTGTGCTAGAGTACATGAGTCAGTATGTGTTTGAGTGAGTGTCTGTGTTAGAGTGCTTGAGTTAGTATGTGTTTCAGTGTGAGTATCTGTGTTAGAGTGCATGAGTCAGTATGTGTTTTAGTGTGAGTGTCTGTGTTAGAGTACACTAATCAGTATGTGCTTCAGTGAGTGTCTGTGTTAGAGTGCAGGAGTCAGTATGCGCTTCCGTGAGTGTCTGTGTTAGAGTGCATGAGTTAGTATGTGCTTCAGTGAGTGTCTGTGTTAGAGTGCATGAGTCAGTATGCATTTCAGTGTGAGTGTCTGTGTTATAGTACATAAGTCAGTATGTGCTTCAGTGAGTATCTGTGTTAGAGTGCATGAGTCAGTATGTGTTTCAGTGTGAGTGTCTGTGTTAGAGTATATTAATCAGTATGTGCTTCAGTGAGTATCTGTGTTAGAGTGCATGAGTCAGTATGTGTTTCAGTGTGAGTGTCTGTGTTAGAGTACATTAATCAGTATGTGCTTCAGTGAGTGTCTGTGTTAGAGTTCATGAGTTAGTATGTTCTTCAGTGAGTATCTGTGTTAGAGTGCATGAGTCAGTATATGTTTCAGTGTGAGTGTCTGTGTTACAGTACATTAATCAGTATGTGCTTCAGTGTGTGTCTGTGTTAGAGTGCATGAGTCAGTATGTGTTTCAATGTGAGTGTCTGTGTTACAGTACATTAATCAGTATGTGCTTCAGTGTGTGTCTGTGTTAGAGTGCATGAGTCAGTATGTGCTTCAGTGAGTGTCTGTGTTAGAGTGAATGAGTCAGTATGTGTTTGAGTGAGTGTCTGTGTTAGAGTGAATGAGTCAGTATGTGCTTAAGTGAGCGTCTGTGTTAGAGTGCATTAGTCAATATGTGTTTGAGTGAGTGTCTTTGTTAGAGTGAATGAGTCAGTATGTGCTTCAGTGAGTGTCTGTGTTAGAGTGCATGAGTTAGTATGTGTTTCAGTGTGAGTGTCTGTGTTAGAGTACATGAGTCAGTATATGCTTCAGTGAGTGTCTGTGTTAGAGTACATGAGTCAGCATGTGTTTCAGTGTGAGTGTCTGTGTTAGAGTATATTAATCAGTATGTGCTTCAGTGAGTATCTGTGTTAGAGTGCATTAGTCAGTATGTGTTTCAGTTGGAGTGTCTGTGTTAAAGTACATAAGTCAGTATGTGCATCAGTGAGTGTCTGTGTTAGAGTGCATGAGTCAGTATGTGTTTCAGTGTGAGTGTCTGTGTTATAGTACATAAATCAGTATGTGCTCCAGTGAGTATCTGTGTTAGAGTATATGAGTCAGTATGTGTTTCAGTGTGAGTGTTTGTGTTAGAGTGCAGGAGTCAGTATGTGTTTCAGTGTGAGTGTCTGTGTTAGAGTACATTAATCAGTATGTGCTTCAGTGAGTGTCTGTGTTAGAGTTCATGAGTTAGTATGTTCTTCAGTGAGTATCTGTGTTAGAGTGCATGAGTCAGTATATGTTTCAGTGTGAGTGTCTGTGTTACAGTACATTAATCAGTATGTGCTTCAGTGTGTGTCTGTGTTAGAGTGCATGAGTCAGTATGTGTTTCAATGTGAGTGTCTGTGTTACAGTACATTAATCAGTATGTGCTTCAGTGTGTGTCTGTGTTAGAGTGCATGAGTCAGTATGTGCTTCAGTGAGTGTCTGTGTTAGAGTGAATGAGTCAGTATGTGTTTGAGTGAGTGTCTGTGTTAGAGTGAATGAGTCAGTATGTGCTTAAGTGAGCGTCTGTGTTAGAGTGCATTAGTCAATATGTGTTTGAGTGAGTGTCTTTGTTAGAGTGAATGAGTCAGTATGTGCTTCAGTGAGTGTCTGTGTTAGAGTGCATGAGTTAGTATGTGTTTCAGTGTGAGTGTCTGTGTTAGAGTACATGAGTCAGTATATGCTTCAGTGAGTGTCTGTGTTAGAGTACATGAGTCAGCATGTGTTTCAGTGTGAGTGTCTGTGTTAGAGTATATTAATCAGTATGTGCTTCAGTGAGTATCTGTGTTAGAGTGCATTAGTCAGTATGTGTTTCAGTTGGAGTGTCTGTGTTAAAGTACATAAGTCAGTATGTGCATCAGTGAGTGTCTGTGTTAGAGTGCATGAGTCAGTATGTGTTTCAGTGTGAGTGTCTGTGTTATAGTACATAAATCAGTATGTGCTCCAGTGAGTATCTGTGTTAGAGTATATGAGTCAGTATGTGTTTCAGTGTGAGTGTTTGTGTTAGAGTGCAGGAGTCAGTATGTGCTCCAGTGAGTATCTGTGTTAGAGTACATGAGTCAGTATGTGTTTCAGTGTGAGTGTTTGTGTTAGAGTGCAGGAGTCAGTATGTGTTTCAATGTGAGTGTCTGTGTTAGAGTGCATGAGTCAGTATGTGCTTCAGTGTGAGTGTCTGTGTTATAGTACATAAGTCAGTATGTGCTTCAGTGAGTGTCTGTGTTAGAGTGCATGAGTTAGTATGTATTTCAGTGGGAGTGTCTGTGTTATAGTACATAAGTCAGTATGTGCTTCAGTGAGTGTCTGTGTTAGAGTGCATGAATGTATGTATGTGTTTCAGTGTTTCAGTGTGAGTGTCTGTGTTAGAGTGCATGAATCAGTATGTGTTTCAGTGTGAGTGTCTGTGTTATAGTACATAAGTCAGTATGTGCTTCAGTGTGAGTGTCTGTGTTATAGTACATAAGTCAGTATGTGCTTCAGTGTGAGTGTCTGTGTTATAGTACATAAGTCAGTATGTGCTTCAGTGAGTGTCTGTGTTAGAGTGCATGAGTTAGTATGTATTTCAGTGGGAGTGTCTGTGTTAGAGTATATTAATCAGTATGTGCTTCAGTGAGTATCTGTGTTGGAGTGCATGAGTCAGTATGTGTTTCAGTTGGAGTGTCTGTGTTAAAGTACATAAGTCAGTATGTGCATCAGTGAGTGTCTGTGTTAGAGTGCATGAGTCAGTATGTGTTTCAGTGTGAGTGTCTGTGTTATAGTACATAAGTCAGTATGTGCTCCAGTGAGTGTCTGTGTTAGAGTGCATGAGTCAGTATGTGTTTCAGTGTGAGTGTCTGTGTTATAGTACATAAGTCAGTATGTGCTCCAGTGAGTATCTGTGTTAGAGTATATGAGTCAGTATGTGTTTCAGTGTGAGTGTTTGTGTTAGAGTGCAGGAGTCAGTATGTGCTCCAGTGAGTATCTGTGTTAGAGAACATGAATCAGTATGTGTTTCAGTGTGAGTGTTTGTGTTAGAGTGCAGGAGTCAGTATGTGTTTCAATGTGAGTGTCTGTGTTAGAGTGCATGAGTCAGTATGTGCTTCAGTGTGAGTGTCTGTGTTATAGTACATAAGTCAATATGTGCTTCAGTGAGTGTCTGTGTTAGAGTGCATGAGTTAGTATGTATTTCAGTGGGAGTGTCTGTGTTATAGTACATAAGTCAGTATGTGCTTCAGTGAGTGTCTGTGTTAGAGTGCATGAGTTAGTATGTGTTTCAGTGTGAGTGTCTGTGTTAGAGTGCATGAATCAGTATGTGTTTCAGTGTGAGTGTCTGTGTTATAGTACATAAGTCAGTATGTGCTTCAGTGTGAGTGTCTGTGTTATAGTACATAAGTCAGTATGTGCTTCAGTGTGAGTGTCTGTGTTATAGTACATAAGTCAGTATGTGCTTCACTGAGTGTCTGTGTTAGAGTGCATGAGTTAGTATGTATTTCAGTGGGAGTGTCTGTGTTATAGTACATAAGTCAGTATGTGCTTCAGTGAGTGTCTGTGTTAGAGTGCATGAGTTAGTATGTGTTTCAGTGTGAGTGTCTGTGATAGAGTGCATGAATCAGTATGCGTTTCAGTGTGAGTGTCTGTGTTATAGTACATAAGTCAGTATGTGCTTCAGTGTGAGTGTCTGTGTTATAGTACATAAGTCAGTATGTGCTTCAGTGAGTGTCTGTGTTAGAGTGCATGAGTCAGTATGTGTTTCAGTGTGAGTGTATGTGTTAGAGTGCATGAGTCAGTATGTGTTTCAATGTGAGTGCCTGTGTTAGAGTGCATGAGTCAGTATGTGCTTCAGTGTGAGTGTCTGTGTTAGAGTGCATGAGTCAGTATGTGTTCCAGTGTGAGTGTTTGTTAGAGTACATGAGTCAGTATGTGTTTCAGTGTGTGTGTCTGTGCTAGAGTACATGAGTCAGTATGTGTTTGAGTGAGTGTCTGTGTTAGAGTGCATGAGTCAGTATGTGTTTCAGTGTGAGTGTCTGTGTCAGAGTACATGAGTCAGTATGTGTTTCAGTGTGTGTGTCTGTGCTAGAGTACATGAGTCAGTATGTGTTTCAGTGTGTGTGTCTGTGCTAGAGTACATGAGTCAGTATGTGTTTGAGTGAGTGTCTGTGTTAGAGTGCATGAGTCAATATGTGTTTCAGTGTGAGTGTCTGTGTTACAGGGCATTAATCAGTATGTGCTTCAGCGAGTGTCTGTGTTAGAGTGCATGAGTCAGTATGTGTTTCAGTGTGAGTGCCTGTGTTAGAGTACAGGCAGTCAGTATGTGTTTCAGTGTGAGTGTGTGTGTTAGAGTACATGAGTCAGTATGTGTTTGAGTGAGTGTCTGTGTTAGAGTTTGTGAGTCAGCATTTGTTTTTAGTGAGTGCCTGTGTTAGAGTACATGAATCAGTATGTGTTTCAGTGTAAGTATCTGTGTTAGAGTACATAAGTCAGTATGTGTTTGAGTGAGTGTCTTTGTTAGAGTACCTGAGTCAGCATGTGAGTGAGTGACTGTGTTAGAGTACATGAGTCAGTATGTGTTTGAGTGAGTGTCTGTGTTAGTGTTTTTGAGTCAGCATGTGTTTGAGTGAGTGTCTGTGTTAGAGTACGAGTCAGTATGTGTTTGAGTATGAGTGCCTGTGTTAGGGGGCATGAGTCAGTATGTGTTTGAGTGAGTGTCTGTGTTAGAGTACATGAGTCAGTATGTGTTTCAGTGTGAGTGTGTGTGTTAGAATACATGAGTCAGTATGTGTTTCAGTGTGAGTGTATGTGTTAGAGTACATGAATCAGTATGTGTTTGAGTGAGTGTCTGTGTTAGAGTACATTAATCAGTATGTTTTTCAGTATGAGTGACAGTGTTAGAGTACATGAGTCAGTATTTGAGTGAGTGTCTGTGTTAGAGTACATGAATCAGTATGTATTTGAGTGAGTGACTGTTTTAGAGTACATGAGTCAGTATATGTTTCAGTATGAGTGACTGTGTTAGAGTATGTGAGTCAGTGTGTGTTTGAGTGAGTGTCTGTGTTAGAGTATGTGAGTGAGTATGTAAATACGTTGGGAAATCGTCTATGGATTCAAGGGGCATGAAAGTCAAAATAAAACACTTTCATGGTTTAGACAGTGAAGATAGGGAAATGGGGGAATGCTGCTTAGAAGTCTGTATCTCAGGCATCTAAGCAGCTACTGACCCCCAAGACTGACCGTTGGAAAGGTAATCGCCTATACTTTCCAATGGTATAAGTCTTGGGGATCTGGAAAAAAAAGTAAAAGATAAATATATTTAAAAACAGTACAAAAAAAAGCTCAAATCCAGCTTAGCACCGAGATGGGAAATGGCTTAGCAGCCAAAGGGTTAAATACAGCTATATGCAGGCAACAGTGCAATAATAAAATGCATTAAAACATAGTATTTTATTTATGAACTTTTGTGTCCCTTTAATAGATAGTAAACATTCTGTTATCAGGCTAGTTCAGATTTTGACGTAATGCTTTTTATGTGGTAGGGACATATGCATTCCATAATGATTTTTATGTGGTAGGAACATATACATTCCATAATGATTTGTATGTGGTAGGAACATATACATTCCATAATGATTTTTATGTGGTAGGAACATATACATTCCATAATGATTTTTATGTGGTAGGGACATATACATTCCATAATGATTTTTATGTGGTAGGGACATATACATTCCATAATGATTTTTATGTGGTAGGGACATATACATTCCATAATGATTTTTATGTGGTAGGGACATATACATTCCATAATGATTTTTATGTGGTAGGGACATATACATTCCATAATGATTTTTATGTGGTAGGGACATATACATTCCATAATGATTTTTATGTGGTAGGGACATATACATTCCATAATGATTTTTATGTGGTAGGGACATATACATTTCATAATGATTTTTATGTGGTAGGGACATATACATTCCATAATGATTTTTATGTGGTAGGGACATATACATTCCATAATGATTTTTATGTGGTAGGGACATATACATTTCATAATGATTTTTATGTGGTAGGGACATATACATTCCATAATGATTTTTATGTGGTAGGGACATATACATTCCATAATGATTTTTATGTTATAAGGACATATACATTCCATAATGATTTTTATGTGGTAGGGACATATACATTCATGACTAATATATCAGACGCAGATGTGTCTAGGTAAATGCTGATGGGAAGAGAAACAGAATTTGTATAGGAATCAAATTGTCTTTACTGTATAGAATTTAAATGGTGGCAAATCCATGACTGTAACTTGGAATATAAAACTGTAGATCAAGATATTTGAATAATATAATTGGAACCATAATAGAACTGTGTCAAAGAGTGAAGTTATTGGAATTATTCCAGAGGAAGCAGATACTGTGTAAAAAGCAACAGAAAGTTCCAGGAATACAACTGACTGACTATAAGCCAATAACTTACTAAGGGGAGTTTGTAGTCAGAAGTCATCCTTTATGAAAACATGATATATTGTTAAGTAATGTTCATTTTCTGACTAAATCACTGTTTTCTTGTCAGACTTGTGGAAATGTTTACCGATTCCCCAATAAAGCAATGGAAGTTGCCCTTATCAAACAGTAAGAATTAAAGGTACAGAAACCAACATTGTTCTTTCTTTCTCATTTCAGATAGAACATACAATTTTAAACAACTTTTCAATTTACTTCTATTATCAAATTTGCTTTGTTTTCTTGTTATACTTTGTTGAAAAGCAGGAAGGTAAGTTTAGGAGTGTGCACGTGTCTGCAGAACTATATGGCAGCAGTTTTGCAACAATGTTATACATTAGCAAGAGCAGTAGATGGCAGCACAATTTCCTGTCATGTAGTGTTCCAGACACATGCACGCTACCTATCTGGATATATCTTTAAAGGATTACTTTCTGTTATAATTTTTAAGCTAAACAACTAACATATTAAAGTTAATAAACATTAATTAAAACCTACTGACCTATATTTTCTCCAAAACTAAGTTTCATAACGTTCTAAAAGTTATATCTTTTATTCGCCGATGATGTCACGTTATCCTGCCCGCTATTTTCAGCACTGCATGTTCAAAATACTTAAACCAATAACTTTGTGTTTAAAGCGCCATTTTGAAACCTAGGCATTGCAAACGGATTGGTACAGAGCAAAGGATACCCACGGAGTGGGTTTGGAAAACAATTCAATTTGCAGCCAAGATTTCTGATATACGGTAGAGATATGTTAATGAAATGCTATTGATAAAAAGCGTATTTGGGGTAGTTAGTTAGTAACAGGCATAGAAAATATTTACTTACAGTGGCCCTTTAACAAAGAATAACAAGAGAACGAAGCACATTTTATAATAGAAGTAAACTGGAATCTTTTTAAAAGTATATTATTATTATCTGAATCATGGCATTTTTTTTTGGGGGGGGGGGGGTTCATGTTCCTTTAACATTTAATGCCCACTATTTGATATGCATGATATCATTTTGTATGACTGAAATGTCTCTTTAAGTCTTGTAATAGGTTTAAGTAATAAAGCCAAGGACTAGTGTAGCCAACATCAGTATAATAGTTATTGTATTTATTTTAATGTTACTGGAAGTAAATTGGCAGAAGAAAATAGTGGAATGAAGCTAGCTTTTTATGGTGTGTGGTTTGTTTGCTATTTTTAAAATGGAAATGTGCTGTGGGTCCAAATATATAGAGTTCTGGTAATCTATGTTTTCATTGTAACCAGTGATTTCAGGTTTCATCTGAAAATAGCTAAACCTTTTGTAGCTCTGAAGTATATATATTTCAATTATAATAATTTACAAAATAATGCACCACATCAAGTTCATTTTGTATTCTAAAACCATTTGTGATATGTTTAGAATAATAGAAAGCAATACCCATTTGATCGAGTCATTATGACTCATTTACAATATTTCATGACAGTAACAGACAATCAGATCTGAAATACAGCACAATACAGCAAAACACATTTGAATACTATATTGCTGTATTAGCAATGTAATGCAAAGTATTATCAGTAGTAAGTGAAATCTATAAAGTATGTGAATGCCTTTGTCTAATTTGATTTTTTTTTTAAATAAGAATATAGAACAGCTTAGCACAGCTCTGTTTTGAGAAATGGTATTTGTTTTAGGAAGTCTGGAGTCTGAGAACAGATGATTCCAGCATAGTGGGACATAAAATGAAAGATCACTTAATCCTAATGGATTAAATGTTTGTGTACCTTAATAACCAAGCTTAACATGAGCATCTTCTACATAAATTTGCATATCACATCTATGTGCTTAGCTTTAAAAATATTCATGCACTTCGAAATATAGGTATTTTATATAAAATGCAGATATATGTAGGAATGATTGACAACATTCTATTATGGTGTTCAGTCAAAAACCTTATAAATTGGATGCCTTAGCATTGAGATAGCTATCTAGTATATTTCTCATGATTCCAAACAAGAATTCTTATTATCTAGTTAAAGGCTGCCATTGTGTTGGCACATTCTTACATTCATTTATTTTACCCAATAATACAAAACACTAAAATAAGCCCTGATTATTTTCTGGAAAGTAAACAGTTTCAGGCAACATAGCGAGTTTTAGCTCACATACATTTGCAAAACTAAACTTTTCAGCATAAACTGCAAATATTCTAGCGTGAAAAGCTACTTACAGGTCTGTAACCATCTCTGGTATCATCAATTTGTTTTTCCGTCTTAGTTGTTATTTCTTGTTTCTCGTGAATCTCCTGGGATAACTTTTTGCTGGAGGAAAGAATGTCAATAGCTCGTTCGTCCTCCAAGATGTTTCCTTGTGACAGAGATAATACTTCCAAAATCTGATCTTCTATCTCTTTCAACTGTTTTCTGTTACAAGAAATGTTATTTATTTTAAGAATTGTGAATATTGTACAATGAGACTTCCAGCAAAGTCTATTGCTATATTTCTATCTGCATGATGATGTTTACAGTGTACATTCTCAATGTAATTTACATGTCATATATTAATAAGCATGTCTAAGCCCACCACAGCTACCTACAAAATGTGCCTTTAGCAAAATATTTTATAAGAGTCTCACGAAAGAATCTTTCAAACATTGACTGATGTAACTCTTTATATGTATTTTACAATTTGTCGGGAAGTAGCAAAATGCTTTACTTTTAAATAGTGACCTAAATAAATCAAATAATTTCACTGCTATATTGGTCTTGGATAAAAAAGTAGCTTGTAGCTGTTTGAAACATAATGAGGGAAACTCTATAGTGAACTACTATATATTACTATTATTATTAAAGGGACACTCTAGTCAGAATTACAATTTCATGATTCAGATAGGGCATGTAATTCTAAACAACTTTCCAATTTACTTTTATCACCAAATTTGCTGTTTTCTCTTGCTATTCTATGTTGAAAGCTAAACCTGGGTAGGTTTTTATGCTAATTTCTAAGCCCTTAAAGGCATCCTCTTATTTCAGGGCATTTTTGACAGTTTTGCACAGCTGGACAGCACTAGTTCATGTGTGCCATATAGATAACATTGTGCTCACTCCTGTGGAGTTACCTAGGAGTCAGCACTGATTGGCTAAAATGTAAGTCTGTCAAACAAACTGAAATAAGGGAGAAGTCTGAAGATGCTTAGATACAAGATAATCACAGAGGTAAAAAGTATAATAATATAACCATGTTGGTTATTCCATACTGGGGAACGGGTAATAAAGGGATTATCTATCTTTTTAAACAATAACAATTTTGGAGTAGACTGTCCCTTTAAACTCAATGCACAAATTTCCTAAACACTATTAACCCCTAAACTTTCAGACCCCCATCCTTAATTGCGCAACTATTAAACCGTAATTCATCAAACTCCTTTTGCCAAAAACATCCAGACCCCATCTCCAAACATGTCCCTGCCAATAACCCCTAAACCATCTGAACTCCATATTCAAACAAATCCCTATCTCTGTTAACCCTCTAACCAATATTACCCACACCTCAGAATCTTCACAAGACCCCTACTAATGTGACCCCTAACCTAAGATCATTCCTACTACAAGATTAACCCAACTAAAAAGACCCCTAACTTTAGAACCCAATAGCAATCAAGCAATATCAAGCAATATGATTAATGTGCATTCCTATTGGTTGGTTTAAAAATGGAAAATAATGCTCTTGGCTTATTTGAATTTTCAAATTAACCATTAGGATCAATGACCATTCCCATTGGATGATTAAAAGATATATCAGCCGACAAGAATAAAAATGTCTGAAATAGCTGTATAGCAACAGAATAATGCGTTTAAGTTCACCCTCTGCTAGTCAGCATCAGGTGAAGGGATTCCTTGAACGACCGAACACTAGGAAGGCGAGAAGCTCATGCACATTGATAGCAAATATGGGAACAAGAAGAAACACCTGAAACAGACTGGAAACACATTGACACAGGCACTGTTTATGAACATAAGCAAGTGATCCCTGCATAGGCGTGACCCCAATGACCAGCTACGGACACCCCCGACCCAGCAGGTAAGGTACCGGACAGCCAGAGAATAGGTAGACCAAGGTAAAGCACAGTAAAAAGAGGACAAAGAGCTGAGCTGGATGTAGATTTTGTACACCAGTAAGAATTTTGAGGGTTGTGTTTTTTTAAGGACGGATTTCTTTTTTTAACATTTTTTTAATAACAACAATTTTTTCTGTATTTTATTTTATAATTGAATAGGCTAAAGGGGGTTGGGTGTTTTTTTATGTTAGGGGCAGTGTTGCCATATTGCTGTTTTAAGGTGGGGACACATATTAAAAATGCATATGTCAGGGTTCTTATAATGGAACATTATTCAAACATTTCTTTAAATAACCCCTGACATATATTTTTCAGAAATGTCCTGACTTAAAGGGGCAATATGGTAACACTAGATAGGGGCTACTTTAGATGGGGGGATCCTAAGTAAGGGGTTACTTTGGGGTATGTTTGTGATGGGGGCATTAGCAGTTAGAGGATTAATAGTGGAGGCATTTGAGTTGAGAATTTTGGCAGTTAGGAATTAACAGTGGGTGTATTTTTGCAACTAGGGTTATGGATGTTTGTGGTTAATAGCAGATGGGGGTTTTAATAGTGATGGGGTTGTGGCAGTTGGTGGGTTTTTGTGGTGAGAAGGTTAAACGTAAAGGGTTCTGGGCAGTTTAGGGGCTTATGGTCATAGAGATTAGGCAATTTAGTTGTTAACCGTGTACATCAGTTAGGTAAATAATAATTGTTTATTTTTTTTTTTTTTTTTGACAGCATTATACATTGTGCTAACATAGACAACTTTATTTCAGCTAATCCACTTTACATTACTCACAAAATAAACACAAGGTACAAAAATATTATTAAATTACTTATAATTTAAGTGCAAACATTGAAGTGCTATGGATTTAGCACCAATGATATTAGCGCTCCATTACTGCTTGTATTTTTGTGCACTACTTGTACTCCAGCCTAAAATTTTTTTTTTATTCCAATTACATTTTAATCAGTTTTGTTATAATTGTTGTTATTGGTATTATTATGTACATATTTTTGCTGTTGTTTTAGTTGTGATTTCTATAAATAATAAACATATTTTTATATAAGGTGAACCTTTTCTAACTAAGAAAATGTACTCACTGTTTCCTAACTTACATCTAGATATGTGCATTTCGTTTCGGCAGAATTCGTTTTTCGGACGAATTTTGGTCAATACGGAGATATGGATGTATCCGAATCGGCACATCCCGAAAAATTCCAAAAATGAATAAATTAGTTTCCGAATTTTCGATCTATTATACATATCTGGAATTTTGCATTGTTCCTAATGTAAACCGTACATCGCCAACACTAACTATAAATCATTACATAAAGCTATTAACCCCTAAACCACCGTTCGCCGACACTAACTAAACCTATTAACCCCTAAACCGCTGTTCCTATTTAAAACTAAATACAAACTTACCTGTGAAATAAAAATAAAACCTAAGCTAGCTACAATATAACTAATAGTTATATTGTAGCTAGCTTATGTTTTATTTTTATTTCACAGGTAAGTTTGCATTTATTTTAACTAGGTAGACTAGTTTGTAAATAGTTATTAACTATTTACTAACTACCTAGTTAAAATAAATACAAACTTACCTGTGAAATAAAAGTAAAACCTAAGCTGCCCTACACTAAAACCTAACATTACAAAAAATAAAAACCACTAAAATTACAAAAAAATAAAAAAAAATACCATTACAAAAAATAACAAATGAAATTATCCAAAACAATAAAAATGATTCCTATTCTAATACCCCGTTTAAAAAAAAAAAAAAAAAAACACCCCAAAATGAAAAAAACCTAATCTATAATAAACTACCAAGGGCCCTTAAAAGTGCCTTTCATAGGGCATTGCCCTAAAGAAATCAGCTCTTTTGCTAAAAAAAGAAAAACAAACAACCCCTAACAGTATACAAACCCCCACCCCCCAAACCCACAAAATAAAAATAAAGCTAAACCCAATCTACACATTGCCCTGAAAGGGCATCTGTATATGCATTCAGCTCTTTTACTGCCATTAAAAATACAAAAAAAAAATGGCTATTCGAAAAAAAAAAAACACCACAAAAAGAAAAAAAAAAAAACATTACACAAAACCTAACATTACAAATAAAAAAAACTAACATTACACAAATAAAAAAAACTACCATTACAAAAATAACAAACAAATTATCCAAAATAATAAAAATTATTCCTATTCTAACACCCCATTTAACCCCCCCCCCACCCCTAATCTATAATAAACTACAAATACCCCTTAAAAGGGTCTTTTGTAGGGCATTGCCCTAAAGAAATCAGCTCTTTTGCTACAAAATTAAAACAAACACCCCCTAACATTACAAGCGCCAATCCCCCCAACCCTCAAAATAAAAAACCTAACTAAAATAAACTAATCTACCCATTGCCCTGAAAAGGGCATTTGTATGGGCATTGCCCTTAAAATGGCATTCAGCTCTTTTACTGCCCTTAAAGGGATAGTCTAGTCCAAAACAAACTTTCATTATTCAGATAAGGCATGTGATCTTAAACAATTTTCCAATTTACTTCTATCACCAATTTTGCTTTGCTCTCTTGGTATTCTTAGTTGAAAGCGAAATCTAGGAGGTTCTTAGCTCAGGGCATTTTGATAGTTTAGGGGTTAATAACTTTATTTAGTGGCGGCAGCGGCGGTTTTACATGATTTTGTTTGGCAATCGCCGACACATTAGTTACGTAAAATGTTTCCTTTTTCGGATCCATTCTTTATTCATATGCATTATTCTATAACTTCAGAATATAATAATGCATATGAAATAAGAATGGATTAAAAAAAGAAACGGATCCGAAAAACAAACAAATCCGAAACCGATTTTACGTAACATAACTAATTTGCTGAAACATTTTTTTTTCAAACTTAACTAAACTAATTTGCCGAAACTAAATTATTTTTTAACTAATTGAAAATGAACCGAACCAAATTTTTTAGCACCACAAGTCTACTTACATCTTAGGTTAAACTCAATACTAATTTCTGTGGTATCATTGTGAATACACAATTTATTCCAGCCATTGCACAATTCTCCAGTCTAAGAAGGTTAGGTTTATGGTTCTGTAAAATGACCATATCTCCAGTTATCAATAAAATAAAGTAGCTGCAAAAACTTTTCATATGTTATCTATTATATTTTTATTGTAACCATGATCAGTTTTGATATTTGAATTATATCTAAAATATTATTTTATACGGATTTTAACATGAGAACCTACATGAAAAACAAACAAATAATTGGATCTACAGTATCTATCTATCTATCTATCTATCTATCTACCTATCTATCTATCTATCTATCTATCGATCTTAAAAACAATTTAGGCCAGATTAGGAGTGGAGCACAAAAATTTGTGCACAAGCGATATCGGCTATTACAAGTTGAAAGTAAATGCAATCGCTTGAGTGCAATTGAAGTTAACGCTAGTCAGATTAGAGCAGCCTCAAAGCTCTGGTTAACTGTTTTACAAAGTACAGTTACACTTACAATAACACCATTTAATAAAAATTATTTAAAAAAATATTGCACAAAAAAGTTATCTTAGGTGTTAAAAAACAGGCAGGCAAATGCTTTAACATAGAGATACATACATATACATGTCTAAATATGTTTATGTATGTGTGTATATATATATATATATATATATATATATATATATATATAAATATATATATGGTATTTGTAGAGCGCCAACATATATATATATATATATATATTTATATATACATATATATATAAAAATATATATGTATACATATGTATTTATATGTGTATATATTTATTTACAGATATATAAATACATATGTTCACATATATAGACATATACAGTATCTCACAAAAGTGAGTACACCCCTCACATTTTTGTAAATATTTTATTATATCTTTTCATGTGACAACACTGAAGAAATGACACTTTGCTACAATGTAAAGTAGTGAGTGTACAGCCTGTATAACAGTGCAAATTTGCTGTCCCCTCAAAATAACTCAACATGCAGCCATTAATGTATAAACCATTGGCAACAAAAGTGAGTAGACACCTAAGTGGAAACGTCCAAATTGGGCCGAATTAGTTATTTTCCCTCCCTGGTGTCATATGACTCGTTAGTGTTACAAGGTCTTAGGTGTGAATGGGGAGCAGGTGTGTTAAATTTGGTGTTATCGCTCTCACACTCTCTCATACTGGTCACTGGAAGTTCAACATGGCACCTCATGGCAAAGAACTATTTGAGGATCTGAAATAAAAAATTGTTGCTCTACATAAAGATGGCCTAGGCTATAAAAAGCTTGCCAAGACCCTGAAACTGAGCTGCAGCACGGTGGTCAAGACCATACAGCGGTTTCACAGGACAGGTTCCACTCAGAACAGGCCTTGCCATGGTCGACTAAAGAAGTTGAGTGCACATGCTCAGCGTCATATCCAGAGGTTGTCTTTGGGAAATAGACGTATGAGTGCTGACAGCATTGCTGCAGAGGTTGAAGTGGTGGGGGGTCAGTGCTCAGACTATACGCCGCACACTGCACCAGTTTTTTCTGCATGGCTGTCATCCCAGAAGGGATGATGTACAAGAAAGCCTGCAAACAGTTTGCTGAAGACAAGCAGACTAAGGACATGGATTACTGGAACCATGTCCTGTGGTCCGATTAGACCAAGATAAACTTATTTGGTTCAGATGGTGTCAAGCGTGTGTGGCGGCAACCAGGTGAGGAGTACAAAGACAAGTGTGTCTTTCCTACAGTCAAGCATGGTGGTGGGAGTGCCATGGTCTGGGCCTGCATGAGTGCTGCCGGCACTAGGGTGCTACAGTTCATTAAGGGAACAATGAATGCCAACATGTACTGTGACATACTGAAGAAGAACATGATCCCCTCCCTTCAGAGACTGGGCCACAGGGCAGTATTACAACATGATAATGACTCCAAACACACCTCCAAGATGACCACTGCCTTGCTAAAGAAGCTGAGGGTAAAGGTGATGGACTGGCCAAGCATGTCTCCAGACCTAAACCTTATTGAGCATCTGTGGGGCATCCTCAAATGGAAGGGGGAGCGCAAAGTCTCCTACATCCTCCAGCTACGTGATGTCGTTATGGAGGAGTGGAAGAGGACTCCAGTGGCAACCTGTGAAGCTCTGGTGAACTCCATGCCCAAGAGGGTTAAGGCAGTGCTGGAAAATAATGGTGGCCACACTTTGTGCCCAATTTGGACATTTCCACTTAGGGGTGTACTCCCTTTTGTTGCCAACGGTTTAGACATAAATGGCTGTGTGTTGAGTTATTTTGAGGGGACAGCAAATTTACACTGTTATACAGGCTGTACACTCACTACTTTACAACGTAGCAAAGTGTCATTTCTTCAGTGTTGTCACATGAAAATAAATAATAAACGGCTAGATTACGAGTTTTTGTCGGTAATGGTGTGCGGTGCTAACAAGCCTTTTTTTCTCACCTCTCACTTAAGACAACGCTGTTATTACAAGTTTTCTGCAAGCCGGCGTTAGCCTCAGAAAAGTGAGCGTTGAGCAAAATTTAGCTCCACATCTCACCTCAATACCAGCGTTGCTTAAGTCAGCGGTGAGCTGGCTGAACGTGCTCATGCACAATTTCCCCATAGGAAACAATGGGGCTGAGCTGGCTGAAAAAAAACCTAACACCTGCAAAAAAGCAGCGTTCAGCTCCTAACGCAGCCCCACCTAACACCCTAACATGAACCCTGAGTCTAAACACCCCTAATCTTACACTTATTAACCCCTAATCTGCCGCCCCCGACAATGTTGCCACCTACATTATATTATTAACCCCTAATCTGCCGCTCCGGACACCGCCGCCACCTACATTATAGTTATGAACCCCTAATCTGATGCCCCCAACATCGCCGAACCCTACATTTTATTTATTAACCCCTAATCTGCCCCCCAATGTTGCCGCAACTATATTAAATTTATTAACCCCTAATCTGCCACCGCCAACGTCGCCGCCACTATAATAAATTATAATAAATAGTAGTGTACATTTAAAAAAAACAATACTTTTTTGACTGTGTTAAATAATAGCAGTCAGTTTCCTTCACACGTGTGCGTTTCAGTGCCTGCCAGGGCACAGTGTCACCCCAGTGCAACTCATATCTGGTATAACAGTAGTGTACATTTAAAAAAAACACACTTTTTTGACTGTGTTAAATAATAGCAGTCAGTTTCCTTCACACGTGTGCGTTTCAGGGCCTGCAGGGCACAGTGTCACCCCAGTGCAACTCATATCTGGTGTAACAGTAGTGTACATTTAAAAAAAACAACACTTTTTTGACTGTGTTAAATAATAGCAGTCAGTTTCCTTCACACGTGTGCGTTTCAGTGCCTGCCAGGCCACAGTGTCACCCCAGTGCAACTCATATCTGGTGTAACAGTAGTGTACGTTTATAAAAAACAACACTTTTTTGACTGTGTTAAATAATAGCAGTCAGTTTCCTTCACAAGTGTGCGTTTCAGTGCCTGCCAGGGCACAGTGTCACCCCAGTGCAACTCATATCTGGTGTAACAGTAGTGTACATTTAAAAAAACAACACTTTTTTTTACTGTGAAATAATAGCAGTCAGTTTCCTTCACACGTGTGCGTTTCAGTGCCTGCCTGCCAAGGCACAGTGTCACACCAGTGCAACTCATATCTGGTGTAACAGTATTGTACATTTAAAAAAAACAACACTGATAGGGGACGTAACAGGGATTAAACTGATAAGAATAGTACTACTTAACACACCACTCTTATCTGGTGGCATATTAGATTGCACACGCAGTGCCCCAAATTTGAAGTAGGAGGATTACTTAACTACTTGTACTACGTAACACACCTTATAATAACGCAGAGAGAGACAACACAGAGAGAGGAGTCTGAAGAAGAGGAGTCAGAGGAGGAAGGTGGCTTTGAGGAGGTGGAAGACCAAACACAGCAGGCGTCCCAGGGGGCTTGTTGTCACCTTTCGGGACCCTTGCTGTTGTAGGTAGCTGGGTGGAGGAAGAGACCTTCAATGACATCAGTGAGGACAAGAAACGGGACATGGCTAGCTTGGTATCCAACCTTGTTTGCGGTGCGTTAAACGGGTTTGGTCTGTCACTGTGAAGCGGGCGTAACCCTTACACTACCTGATCGATACAACATCATACCTGATGTTTTAAAGCACGTTATTCCAAACAATTTAGGAATGTTAGGTGATTTATGCCCTTTATGGATTAAAACCAGACTCTGCATCAACTATGTAATTTTCCATGGGAGTTTTGCCATGGATCCCCCTCCGGCATGCCACAGTCCAGGTGTTAGTCCCCTTGAAACAACTTTTCCATCACTATTGTGGCCAGAAAGAGTCCCTGTGGGTTTTAAAATTCGCCTGCCTATTGAAGTCTATGGCAGTTCGCCCGGTTCGCCCGTTTGCGAACAGTTGTGGAAGTTCACGTTCGCCAACCCAAATTTTTATGTTCGTGACATCACTATTTAATAACTATTCTACCTAGTTAAAATAAATACAAAGTTGCCTGTAAAATAAATATAAATCCTAAGCTAGCTACAATGTAACTACAGGTGGCCCTTGGTTTACGACGGTTCAATTTGCGCCGTTTCAGAATAACGCCCTTTTTTTTGCTATTGAAAAGCATTGACTGCTATTGAAAGCATTAGCACATGCATACATTAAAATTGCCAGTAGGTGGAGCTGTCCGCTTGTGTTGCAGCAAACACATGCAAAGAAAAGCAAGCCAGACGTGATCAATGGATCAGCTTTCAAAGGAACAATATCTAGCATCCACTTCCCTTAGCTGCAGACTCAATGCAGAGAACTGTTTGCAGAAAAAGGCAAGTAAAAAACGTTTTTGTTCATTAAACTTACGGCTAGATTTAGAGTTCTGTGGCCAAAGGGGTGCGTTAGCTACGCATGCTTTTTTTTCCCCGCACCTTTTAAATACCGCTGGTATTTAGAGTTCACAGAAGGGCTGCGTTAGGCTCCAAAAAGGGAGCGTATAGCATATTTACCGCCACTGCAACTCTCGATACCAGCGGTGCTTACGGACGCGGCCAGCTTCAAAAATGTGCTCGTGCACAATTCCCCCATAGGAAACAATGGGACACTTTGAGCTGAAAAAAAACCTAACACCTGCAAAAAAGCAGCGTTCAGCTCTTAACGCAGCCCCATTGTTTCCTATGGGGAAACAGTTTCTAAGTCTGCACCTAACACCCTAACATGTACCCCGAGTCTAAACACCCCTAACCTTATACTTATTAACCCCTAATCTGCCGCCCCCGCTATCGCTGACCCCTGCATATTATTATTATTAACCCCTAACCTGCCGCTCCGTACACCGCCGCAACCTACATTATACCTATGTACCCCTAATATGCTGCCCATAACACAGCCGACGCCTATATTATATTTATTAACCCCTAATCTGCCGCCCCCAACGTCGCCGACACCTACCTACAATTATTAACCCCTAATCTGCCAAACGGACCTCACCGCTACTATAATAAAATTATTAACCCCTAATCCGCCTCACTCCCGCCTCAATAACCCTATAATAAATAGTATTAACCCCTAATCTGCCCTCCCTAACATCACCGACACCTAACTTCAAGTATTAACCCCTAATCTGCCGGCCGGACCTCACCGCTACTATAATAAATGTATTAACCCCTAAAGCTAAGTCTAACCATAACACTAACACCCACCTAAGTTAAATATAATTTAAATCTAACGAAATAAATTAACTCTTATTAAATAAATTATTCCTATTTAAAGCTAAATACTTACCTGTAAAATAAACCCTAATATAGCTACAATATAACGAATAATTATATTGTAGCTATTTTAAGATTAATATTTATTTTACAGGCAACTTTGTAATTATTTTAACCAGGTACAATAGCTATTAAATAGTTAATAACTATTTAATAGCTACCTAGTTAAAATAATTACAAAATTACCTAGAAAATAAATCCTAACCTAAGTTACAATTAAACCTAACACCTAGCAATAAATTAATTAAATAAAATACCTACAATTATATACGATTAAACCTAACACTACACTATCAATAAATTAATTAAATACAATACCTACAAATAAATACAATGAAATAAACTAACTAAAGTACAAAAAATAAAAAAGAACTAAGTTACAAAAAATAAAAAAAATATTTACAAACATTAGAAAAATATTACAACAATTTTAAACTAATTACACCTACTCTAAGCCCCCTAATAAAATAACAAAGCCCCCCAAAATAAAAAAAATGCCCTACCCTATTCTAAAATTAAAATAGAAAAGCTCTTTTACCTTACCAGCCCTTAAAAGGGCCCTTTGAGGGGCATGCCCCAAAGAATTCAGCTCTTTTGCCTGTAAAAAAAAAACATACAATACCCGCCCCAACATTACAACCCACCACCCACATACCCCTAATCTAACCCAAACTCCCCTTAAATAAACCTAACACTAAGCCCCTGAAGATCTTCCTACCTTGTCTTCACCATGCCAGGTATCACCGATCGCTCCAGGCTCCGAATTCTTCATCCAAGCCCAAGCGGGGGCTGGAGATCCATCATCCAGCTTGAAGTCTTCTATCAAGCGGCGGCTGAAGAGGTCCAGAAGAGGCTCCAAAGTCTTCATCCTATCCGGGCAGAAGAGTAGATCCGGACCGGCAACCATCTTCTTCCAAGCGGTGACAAGCAGCTCCATCTTGAAGACCTCCAGCGCAGATCTATCCTCTTCTTGCAACGTCCTAAGTCCGAATGAAGGTTCCTTTAAATGACGTCATCCAACATGGCGTCCCTCGAATTCCGATTGGCTGATAGGATTCTATCAGCCAATCGGAATTAAGGTAGGAAAATTCTGATTGGCTGATGGAATCAGCCAATCAGATTCAAGTTCAATCCGATTGGCTAATCCGATCAGCCAATCAGATTGAGCTCGCATTCTATTGGCTGATCGGAACAGCCAATAGAATGCGAGCTCAATCTGATTGGCTGATCGGATCAGCCAATCGGATTGAACTTGAATCTGATTGGTTGATTCCATCAGCCAATCAGAATTTTCCTACCTTAATTCCGATTGGCTGATAGAATCCTATCAGCCAATCGGAATTCGAGGGACGCCATCTTGGATGACGTCCCTTAAAGGAACCGCCATTCGTCGGGAAGTCGTCGGTGAAGATGGATGTTCCGCGTCGGCGGGATGAACTACATGGATCCGGAAGAAAGAAGATTGAAGATGCCGCTTGATAGAAGACTTCAGTCGTGTCATGGACCTCTTCAGCCCCGCTTGGATGAAGACTTCAGCCGGATCATGGACATCTTCAGCCCCCCGCTTGGGCTTGGATCAAGACATCAGAGGCTATTCTGGATCGATCAGTGAACCCGGCGTGGTGAAGACAAGGTAGGGAGATCTTCAGGGGCTTATTGTTAGGTTTATTTAAGGGGGGTTTGGGTTAGATTAGGGGTATGTGGGTGGTGGATTGTATTGTTGGGGGGGGTATTGTATGTTTTTTATTTACAGGCAAAAGAGCTGAATTCTTTGGGGCATGCCCCACAAAGGGCCCTTTTCATGGCTGGTAAGGTAAAAGAGCTTTTCTATTTTAATTTTAGAATAGGGTAGGGCATTGTTGTAATATTTTTCTAATGTTTGTAAATATTTTTTTATTTTTTGTAACTTAGTTCTTTTTTATTTTTTGTACTTTAGTTAGTTTATTTCATTGTTTTTATTTGTAGGTATTTTATTTAATTAATTTATTGATAGTGTAGTGTTAGGTTTAATTGTAGATAATGGTAGGTAGTTTATTTAATTTATTTATTGATAGTGTAGTGTTAGGTTTAATTGTAACTTAGGTTAGGATTTATTTTACAGGTAATTTTGTAATTATTTTAACTAGGTAACTATTAAATAGTTATTACCTATTTAATAGCTATTGTACCTGGTTAAAATAATTACAAAGTTGCCTGTAAAATAAATATTAATCCTAAAATAGCTACAATATAATTATAATTTATATTGTAGCTATATTAGGGTTTATTTTGCAGGTAAGTATTTAGCTTTAAATAGGAATACTTTGTTTAATAAGAGTTAATTTATTTTGTTAGATTTAAATTATATTTCATTTAGGGGGGTGTTAGGGTTAGGGTTAGACTTAGCTTTAGGGGTTAATACATTTATTATAGCAGCGGTGTGGTCCGGTCGGAATATTAGGGGTTAATAATTGTAGGTAGGTGGAGGCGACATTGGGGGCGGCAGATTAGGGGTTAATAAATATAATATAGGGGTCGGCTGTGTTAGGGGCAGCAGATTAGGGGTACATAGGTATAATGTAGGTTGCGGCGGTGTACGGAGCGGCAGATTAGGGGTTAAAAAAAATATGCAGGTGTCAGCGATAGCGGGGGCGGCAGATTAGGGGTTAATAAATATTATGTATGTGTCGGCGGTATTAGGGGCAGCAGATTAGGGGTACATAGGGATAACGTAGGTGGCGACGGTGTGCGGTTGGCAGATTAGGGGTTAAAAAAAATTAATAGAGTGGCGGCGATGTGGGGGGGCCTCGGTTTATGGGTACATAGGTAGTTTATGGGTGTTAGTGTACAGTAGTTAAGAGCTTTATGAACCGGCGTTAGCCCAGAAAGCTCTTAACTCCTGTTTTTTTTCTGCGGCTGGAGTTTTGTCGTTAAATTTCTAACGCTCACTTCAGCCATGACTCTAAATACCGGCGTTAGAAAGATCCCATTGAAAAGATAGGATACGCAAATGGCGTAGGGGGATCTGCGGTATGGAAAAGTCGCGGCTGCAAAGTGAGCGTTAGACCCTTAGTATGAAAATAGTACTAGAGAGCGCAGGAAGATACACCAAACTCCTAAAAATACCTATGGGTCCCCAACTAGGTAGCAGAAATAAACATAAGAGTAAAAAATAGAAGAGTAAAAAATAGATAGGAGCGCTAAAAGCTAAAGGTGATAAGGTGTATTAATGTGAGACTTATTAGAGAGAGAGAAAATAAACAAAGTAAATGAATGTCTAAAGAGACAAAGATTTATTCACATTAGGTGATATATAAAAATGTTAAAACGGACGTCTCCGTAGATAAAAACAATTTATACAATTAAGTTGCCATCACTTGATATATGACTAGACTTGCAATGTAAAGTTCATACTACAGCAAAGATAGTCCAAATCCACACTGAACTTTTAATCGGGAGTTGGTTTGCTAGCAAAACAAGGGCTTACCCAGACGAGTGCACATTCAGTCTTCTCCGTGACTAGTTGTACGGCCGTAATGACGTCACTATTGAGGGCGCTGTCCTGAATACACTTTCTGATTGGTGTAAATGCGAGGTCAGTAAGTTGCACTGTTTTTTGGCTTTCTTTGCTACAATGCAGCGATCATCAAAGAAAATATTCCTGCACTTAGTGCCAGATAGCACGCAGGATACCAAATCCAAGAATGTAGTATAGAATAATGTCCAGAAATGACCCGTTACAGGTCTAGTGGCAAAATTGAAAAAATGGCTAACAGTGTTAGCAGTATTGCACACTTTTAAATGACAAATAGTAGCTTAGGTTTAGTTGCAGTACATCCCAAATCCAAGAATGTAGTATAAAGTAGTGTCCAGAAATGACCCGTTATAGGTCTAGTGGCAAAATTGGAAATGGCTAACAGTGTTAGCAGTATTGCACACTTTTAAATGACAAATAATAGCTTAGGTTTAGTTGCAGTACATCAACGCGTTTCTCCCTCTGCAGGGCTTTCTCAAGATGAAAGACCCTTTACTGACTGACTCTAAATACCAGCGGTAGCCCAAAACCAGCGTTAGGAGCCTCTAACGCTGGTTTTGACGGCTAACGCTAAACTCTAAATCTAGCCGATAGTTTGATGATGATACAGTCTTTTGTGTGATTATTTTGTTTTTGTTCATTAAAATTAGATTGATGATACAGTCTGTGTTTGTGTGATAATTTTATTAGGTGCGGTTTAGCAAATGTTTTTGTTTATTAATCTTAGTTTGATGATGATACAATCTATTTTATTAGGTTAATAATGCTGTTTAGCATTTAAAGTCTTCATTTCAAAGCTTTAAAAATAATGTATTGGGTGTTACTTATGTCAATTTTGAGAGGGAACTGGAACCAAACTCCCTCACTTCCCATTGACTTACATTAGAAACTGGGTTTCAATTTACAATGGTTTCAATTTACAACCATTCCTTCTGGAACCTAACCCCGGCGTAAACTGAGGGCTACCTGTATTAGTTATATTGTAGCTTTCTTAGGGTTTATTTTATAGGTAAGTATTTAGTTTTAAATAGCATTAATTTATTTAATTGTAGTAATTTTATTTTGTTTTATTTAAATTATATTTAAGTTAGGGGGGGTTAGACTTAGGGTTAGACTTAGGTTTAGAGGTTAATAAATGTAATATAGGAGCGGCGACGTTGGGGGCGGAAGATTAGGGGTTAATAAATGTAGATAGGTGTCGGCGATGTTAGGGACAGCAGATTAGGGGTTAAAAAATTTAACTAGTGTTTGCGAGGCGGGAGTGCGGCGGTTTAGGCGTTAATATATTTATTACAGTGGTGGCGATGTCCGGTCGGCAGATTAGGGGTTAAAATTTTATTTAAGTGTTTGCGATGTGGGGGGCCCTCAGTTTAGGGGTTAATAGGTAGTTTATGGGTGTTAGTGTACTTTGTAGAACTTTAGTTTAGTTTTATGTTACGGCGTTAGACCATAAAACTCTTAACTACTGACTTTTAAATGCGGTAGGAGTCTGGACAGGAGAGGGTGTACCACTAACTTTTTTCCAGCAATCGTAATACAGGCGTTAGGAAAATCCCATTAAAAAGATAGGATACGCAATTGATGTAAGGGAATTTGCGGTATGTGAAAATCGCGGAAAAAAGTGAGCGGTACACCTGTACCTGCCTGACTCGTAATACCAGCGGGCGTTAAAAAGCAGCGTTGGGACCCCGCAACGCTGCTTTTTAAGGCTAATGCAAGATTCGTAATCTAGGCGAAAATATTTACAAAAATGTGAGGAGTGTACTCACTTTTGTGAGGTATTGTATGTATGTATATATATATACAGGTATGTATTTATATGTATATATATATATATATATATATATATATATATATATATAGTGCATTGGAGCCCTTTGGAGTTAAAGGGACATGAAACCCAAAACTTTTCTTTTATGATTTAGACAGAGCATACCATTTTAAACAACTTTTCAATTTACTTCTATTATTTAATCTGCTTCCTTCTCTTGTAATCTTTGCTGAAAGGTTTATCTAGGAAAGCTCAGGAGCCACAAAGAACCTAGGTTCTAGCTGCTGATTGGTAGCTACATATATATATACAGATTGTCATTGGTTCACCCATGTGTTTAGTTAAAAAACAGTATTGCATTGCTGCTCCTTTAACAAATGATACCAAGAGAATTAAGCAAATAGAAGAAAATTGGAAGCATTTTTAAAATTGTATGTTCTACCCAAATCATTAATAAAAAATGTTGGGGTTCATGTCCCTTTAAGTAGATTAAAACATGTAAACTCATATTTATGCAATATTTATATTTAATAAAGTGTTTACTGTGAATAGTTCACATTCCAATGTTCTGCATATAGCAGCCTATGTTATATGTATTTCTAAATAGATATTTCTATACATATCTATAGCTATATATATTCATGCATATATATGGTTAGAATACGAGTTGTGCGTTAAGGTAAAAAAGCAGCGTTAAGAGGTCCTAACGCTGCTTTTTTTATGCCCGCTGCTATTACGAGTCTTGCAGGTATAGGTGTACCGCACACTTCTTTGGCCTTACCGCAAAACGACTAACGTAAACTTTGCAAAGTCTTTTTTCTATGGGACTTCCATAGCGCTGGTATTACGAGTCTGTCCTGGGAGGCCAAAAAGTGAGCGGTACATCCTCTACCTCCAAGATCCCTAACGCATTTTAAAGTCAGTAGTTAAGAGTTTTATGCCGTAACATAAAACTCATAACTAAAGTGCTAAAAAGTACATTAACATCCATAAACTACCTATTAACCCCTAAACCGAGGCCCTCCCGCATCGCAAACACTAAAATAAAATTTTTAATCCCTAATCTGCCCCTCCGGACACTGCCGCCACCTACATTATATTTATGAACTCCTAACCTGCTGCCCCTAACATTGCCTAAACCTACATTATATTTATTAACCCCTAATCTGCCGCCCCCAATGTCGCCACAACCTACCTACACTTATTAACCCCTAATCCGCCCCAACATCGCCGCCACTATAATAAACATATTAACCCCTAAACCGCCGCACTCCCGCCTCGCAGACATTAGTGAAATATTATTAACCCCTAATCTGCCGTCCCTAACATCGCCACCACCTACCTATATTTATTAACCCCTAATCTGCTGCCCCCAACGTCGCCGCCACTATACTAGATGTATTATCCCCTAAACCGTAACCCTAACACCCCCCTAACTTAAATATAATTAAAATAAATCTAAGTAAAAATTCCTATCATTACCTAAATAATTCCTATTTAAAACTAAATACTTACCTGTAACATAAACCCTAAGCTAGCTACAATTAACCCCTAATCTGCCGTCCCTGACATCGCCGCCACCTACCTACATTTATTATTTTTTTTTTTTTTAAATATTTTTATTGAGGTTTCGAAGAGCAAATCACAATAAAAGAAGAAAAAAAAAACAGTATACATAATTAGTCATTACACAGAATGTCAAGTACATTACAATGTTGAGTGTATACAAACCATCTAGAAAGAAGAACAAACAACACTAGATTACAGTTGTGATTTGCCAATTTGGGTGTAAACCTTCTAATGCACTCTAGAGGTCTCACCAAAACCTCAAACATAAGCAAAATAGAGCTTCTACCGAAGGTTAATATATAATAAGAGAGACCACTTTTGGGTCTCAAACCAACCTCTTTTCTTTTTTATATCGGTTATGGATAGAGTTAAGAATATTATAGATAGTCGTTGTAATATAATATATGGGAATGTTGCATTTAGTAGAATGTAGTGTAGTAATAAACAGTAAGCTTGGGTTCAAAAAGCTTTAACTCTATTTGTAGGCAGGATTAGGATTTATGAAATAAAGCTACAGTACAAAATAAAATATGAAATGTGGGATATGATACATTCTGTAGTATAGTAAAATGTAATATACACTCCCCTATTAACAAATAGAATCCATACTAGGGACATCAAACTAGATATAGAGGCACATACAGGCTTTGCTCTAATCTCGATGATCTTGAAAGAAGCCTCTGAAAAATGCTTTAGAAATGGTGGTTTGGTAAACAGGTACTGTAGATCAGACCTGCTGATCTAAATAAGGGGATGGGTTCTATACTGTGGTTTTATAAAAGAGTAAATAAGTGCTTAGGGGGTAATGAAAATTACGGCATAGGCAAGAGAAGCCGTGTATTTAGTTCTCCTATTGCTAGGGGACTCATTTCTTAGGGGGGTGAAGGAGGCCTTATATCAGTCATGATGATGTGTAGGGACAGGAAGCATGGACCAAATTACAGTTGGATCAAGAGGAAGCTTACTTGGAAATAGCTTAATCAGTGTGACAAACTCTTGGAGGGGGAAACATATAAGGCTAGTTTTACAAGACTAAAAATCATCTCCTATAGGTCCCACTAAAATAAGAGAGACTATTAGATTTGTTGTGCTATATCTGGTTTCATGGTGTTAAAATCAAGATATATAAAATCTCGAGATGCAAAATAGAGCTACATTTTAATATTAACATTGAGGATTCAGGCATATAGTAAGGGGCCAAATAGCCCAGATATAAGGGTGGTGAAAAAATGTTTAGCCCCTCATTAAAAAAGGCTATGTTTAAAGCTATAAATCATGAGTAAAATCATCTCCTATAGGTCTCACTAAGACAAGAGAGACTATTAGATTTGTTGTGCTATATCTGGTTTCATGTTGATATAATCAAGATGTATAAAGTCTCGAGATGCAATATAGAGCTACATTTTAATATTAACATTAAGGATTCAGGCATATAGTATGGGGCCAAATAGCCCGGATACAAGGGTAGTGAGAAAGTGTTCAGCCACTCAGTAAAAAGGCTATGTTTAAAACTATAAGTCATGAGTATCATGTTTACACGTTGAGCCAAAAGCAACTAGATAGTATAAACTGCCTAACTTTCCTATGAAAATACGGTACTTTTAAACTCTTAAGGAACTTGTTAGTCTCTAGTAATGGGGTAACGCCCCTCTTATGGAGAGTTGGAAGCTGTATGTTTAATTACAAAACCTTCCTTGCTTGCAACCATATTTAGGTATATATGTCTACAGAGACTAAATCTTCCGTTGTTAGGTTAAGATGTCTACATAGTTGCAGAGAAATAAAAACACCTCCAAAATTTTAAGCAAATCAATTGGGTAGGCATTATAATGTAAATAGGGAATGTTAGGTTTCCACCTGTCTGGGATTATTTAAACTCTAGTGTCTGGGCATGGGCCCTATGCCCAAACAGCAAGTAAAGCAGTGATATGCATAAGTGTGCAATTCAAATGGATGCTAACTGGATGTTAATTGAACTATCCCTAGATTAGTGGAAAAACATTTTTAGTGCCTATTATGCTAGATAGGGGAACTGAATCAAAAGATGTAAGACAGAAGACAATCAAAGAAGGCAATCCAAAGGACTATACAGTTATAAACAGCAAAATATATGGAGTACATAACAATCATTAACAGCAGGAAATAGGCTAAACATAATACCAAGAGGCAAATTCAAACTTCAAACTTGTGCCCCAACATATAACCAGCTGATGGAGAGTCAATCGTTGTGAGTAGTTTAGCCAATACCTAACTTGTCTCTAACTTGCCCTAGAACCAATATAAACCTATAGTGCTTGTTACCATTAGGACAGTTGTTTTGTGAAATAGGGCTAATTAGATGACCCCTGCCCTGAAGCTGGCTACGGTCCAGTAGTGCAGAATGTCCGGTGCCCCACACAGTCTCTTTATGCAATTTGTACACGGGCAGACAGTCCTTAAGTGGTTTTTGCGGGCCTGATTCACCCCACTGGGCACTGACCTGTCCACAAGCGTGTTGCGGCAAGAAGATCTCAGTCATTGTACAGTCCGGGTCGGCTTGGTGCTGCTCCATAGGATTCATGCACTCCTCCGGCCCTAAGTTGCTATCTGCGCGATTAGAGGTAACAAGCTCCAGACCAGCTTCAAACCCAGTCGGCAAAACGGCAGCTGTTAGGGAGTAAGACACCATCCGGGAGCCGGCAGATCTCTGAGACTGATGGTCCGGGAAGAAAGAAGATGGCGGCCACCGGGATCTTAGGCCGACACTAGCGTGGGGCTCACTGATATCACCGCCTCTGACAATCACGGGAGGAGGGACGGTATCGGGTACACAGTCCACATTTGTGAGCGATGACACAAAGGCCTCTCGATACTGCTGCAGCAGGGAGCCTATCTCCCGCAGCATTGCAATAGGTTCCATACTGTATAATAGGGACCAGTCCAAGATAGGAGTAAATCAGAATCTGAAGGGTACAACTGCCGAGCTTCACCTCAATGTGCTAGTCTTCCCCAGTGTTATATAGGAAACTAATATTTAGGCTCCATGTGTCTCGGCAAGGCTTTGCTGACAGGAAGGTTTCAATGTTCCGCCGCCTCGTGGCTACAGGGAATCTCAAAAGTGATGGCTATAATCCGCGATAGAGCTACACATCTCGGCAGAGCATGTCATAGATCAGTGTCATCTGTTATATTAGGTGTGCTCTCAGAGCGGTACCTCTCTGTATGTGAAATAAGCCTTAAAATCTGAAAAATTTAGCAGGAGCTCATACTCCATGCCACCTATCCCTTCAGTGGCTAGCTCCGCCCCCCTACCTACATTTATTAACCCCTAATCTGCTGCCCCCAACGTCGCCGCCACTATACTAAATGTATTATCCCCTAAACCGTAACCCTAATACCCCCCTAACTTAAATATAATTAAAATAAATCTAAGTAAAAATTCCTATCATTACCTAAATAATTCCTATTTAAAACTAAATACTTACCTGTAACATAAACCCTAAGATAGCTACAATATAACTAATCGTTACATTGTAGCTATCTTAGGGTTTATTTTTATTTTACAGGCAAGTTTGTATTTATTTTAACTAGGTAGAATAGTTATTAAATAGTCATTAACTATTTAATAACTACCTAGCTAAAATTAAAACAAAAGTACCTGTAAAATAAAACCTAACCTACGTTACAATAACACCTAACACTACACTATAATTAAATAAATTAAATACAATTACCTAAATTAAATTAGCTAAAGTACAAAAACAAACAAACACTAAATTACATAAAATAATAAACAAATTACAAGATATTTAAACTAATTACACTTAATCTAATAGCCCTATCAAAATAAAAAATGCACCCCCAAAATAAAAAAAAAACCCTAGCCTAAACTAAACTACCAATAGCCCTTAAAAGGTCCTTTTGCAGGGCATTGCCCAAAAAGTAGTCAGCTCCTTTACCTGTAGAAAAATACAAACAACCGCCCCAACAGTAAAACCCACCACCCACACAACCAACCCCCCAAATAAAATGCTATCATTGCCCTGAAAAGGGCATTTGGATGGTCATTGCCCTTAAAAGGGCAGTTAGCTCTTTTGCGGCCCAAAGTCCCTAACCTAAAAATAAAACCCACCCAATACACCCTTAAAAAAACCTAACACTAACCCCCTGAAGATCGACTTACTGTTCTGAAGATCCGACATCCATCCTCAAGGAAGCGGCAGAAGTCTTCATCCAAGCCGGGTGAAGTGGTCTTCCAGACGGGCAGAAGTCTTCATCCAGACGGCATCTTCTATCTTCATCCATCCAACGCGGAGCGGCTCCATCTTCAAGACATCCGACATGGAGCATCCAATCAGCCAATAGGATTGAGCTTGCATTCTATTGGCTGATTGGAACAGCCAATAGAATGCAAGCTCAATCCTATTGGCTGATTGCATCAGCCAATAGGATTTTTTCTACCTTAATTCCGATTGCCTGATAGAATTTTATCAGCCAAACGGAATCTAAGGGACGCCATCTTGGATGACGTCACTTAAAGGTACCTTCATTCGTCGTAAGTCCGTCGGATGAAGAGGATGCTTCGCGTCGGATGTCTTGAAGATGGAGCCGCTCCGCATCGGATGGATGAAAATAGAAGTTGCCATCTGGATGAAGACTTCTGCCCGTCTGGAGGACCACTTCGCCTGGCTTGGATGAAGACTTCTCCTGGCTTCGTTGAGGACCTCGAACTGGTTGGATGAAGATTTCTGGCGCTTCCTTGAGGATGGATGTCGGATCTTCAGACCATTAAGTCGATCTTCAGGCGGTTAGTGTTAGTTTTTTTTTAAGGGTGTATTGGGTGGGTTTTATTTTTTGGTTAGGGACTTTGGGCCGCAAAAGAGCTAACTGCCCTTTTAAGGGCAATGCCTATCCAAATGCCCTTTTCACGGCAATGGGGAGCTTAGGTTTTTTTAGTTAAGCTTTTATTTGGGGGTTAGGTTGTGTGGGTGGTGGGTTTTACTGTTGGGGGGGTTGTATGTATTTTTTTTTACAGGTAAAAGAACTGATTACTTTGGGGCAATGCCCCGCAAAACTCCCTTTTAAGGGCTATTGGTAGTTTAGTTTAGGCTAGGTTTTTTTTTTTATTTTGGGGGTTTTTTTTTATTTTGATAGGGATATTAGATTAGGTGTAATTAGTTTAAATATCTTGTAATTTGTTTATTATTTTCTGTAATTTAGTGTTTTTTTTTTTTTGTACTTTAGCTAATTTAATTTAATTTATTTAATTGTATTTAATTTAGTTAATTTATTTAATTGTAGTGTAGTGTTAGGTGTTATTGTAACTTAGGTTAGGTTTTATTTTACTTGTAAATTTGTATTTATTTTAGCTAGGTAGTTATTAAATAGTTAATAGCTATTTAATAACTATTCTACCTAGTTAAAATAAATACAAACTTGCCTGTAAAATAAAAATAAACCCTAAGATAGCTACAATGTAACTATTAGTTATATTGTAGCTAGCTTAGGGTTTATTTCATAGGTTAGTATTTAGTTTTAAATAGGAATAATGTAGCTAATTATAGTAATTTTATTTAGATTTATTTAAATTATATTAAAGTTAGGGGGGGTTAGGGTTAGGGTTAGACTCAGGTTTAGGGGTTAATACATTTAGTATAGTTGCGGCGATGTTGGGGGCGGCAGATTAGGGGTTAATAAATGTAGGTAGGTGGCGGCGATGTTAGGGATGGCAGATTAGGGGTTAATAATATTTAACTAATGTTTGCGAGGCAAGAGTGTGGCGGTTTAGGGATTAATATGTTTATTATAGTGGCGGAGACGTTGGGGTGGCAGATTAGGGGTTAATAAGTGTAGGTAGGTGTTGGCAATGTTAGGGGCAGCAGATTAGGGGTTCATAAATATAATGTAGGTGGCGGCGGTGTCCGGAGCGGCAGATTAGGGGTTAATAAAAATAATGTAGGTGGCGGCGATGTCGGGGGCGGCAGATTAGGGGTTAATAAGTGTAAGATTAGGGGTGTTTAGACTCAGGGTTCATGTTAGGGTGTTAGGTGTAAACATAAATTTTATTTCCCCATAGGAATCAATGGGGCTGTGTTACTGAGTTTTACGCTGCTTTTTGGCAGGTGTAAGACTTTTTCTCAGCCGGCTCTCCCCATTGAGTCCTATGGGGAAATCGCGCACAAGCACGTATGACCAGCTCACCGCTGACTTAAGCAGCCGACCAGCTCACCGCTGACTTAAGCAGCGCTGGTAATGAAGTGCGGTAAGCGGCAAAACTTTGCTCAATGCTCACTTCTTGCCTTTTAACGACGGGTTTGTAAAAACCTGTAATACCAGCGCTGCAGGTAAGTGAGCGGTGAGAAAAAACTGCTAATCAGCACTGCATAGCCTCTAAAGCAAAACTCGTAATCTAGCCGATATATAGGTATACATATATATTATACCAAAATACCATAATCAGATGTATGAAGAAATATGTATTTATGAATAAATAGAACATATTCTTCTTTTCAAAAACAATAGAATATAAAATATTCATATTTTCATGTTTGGTTAGCGCACATGAGAATATGTGATCGGGTTTTTGACGCGAGTGGGATGTTATTTATTTTTTTCCACTTTTTTTCTCCATTGACTTCTATGGAGGAATAGTTTATCGCACACGTGATATTCTAAGTTCGGCTTTTTGCTGCGTTGGGTTAGCACAAGAGCGATAACGTTTTACATTCAACTCATAATACGAGCGCAACTCGACAGACGCACAAATTTGCGCTCCACTTGTAACCTGACCCTATATTGTCTAATTTTAGTTACATTGTGTGTTTTATTGGAAAATGTTGGTATACTTTATATATATATTTGTTACAAATGAGCTGAAGGTTTATATTGGCAGCTCAATAGATGGATGTGCCCTCTCTGACAGCACTTAAAAGGGAGACAGCAACAGCAGCTATTATTAACAGTAATTACAGCTGATAGTGTTACCATGAAAACATC